>NC_079515.1:4897935-5215173 GCF_000801105.2 Raphanus sativus | reverse complement strand
TGGTTGATATATGGTGTTTTATACATCATTGTATATGTTTTCTAATTGGTTTTCAAGTCTTTATCGAGTCTTTCTAGTCCTTTTCGAGTCATTACAGGTCTGGAGTTGCACTGGATGGGAGATGGACCTGCTGGAACAAAGAAGCAGAAAAACAGTGCAGTTTGGTGATTTTCACGCAGAACAGTCTGATGACTGTTCCCGATCAAGCGGAACAAGCAGACGGAGTGATCCCGCGGTTGTTCCGGACGAATAAGGAAAATACAACATCTCGGGATTTGCCCTAATTATCCTCTTTTTCTCTCTGGCCGCCTGTGGCTTTGATATATCATATTTTCTGTTTCTCTTATCATTCTACGCTATTCTAGACACAGAAACCATTGGAGACTTTTAGATTATTGGATTTTGCTTATTGTAAAGGGAGAAGGCTCCATCTCTCTCTCCATAGAGAAGATTATCCTGAACCCTCTCTTTGTTTCTGTTATATTTATGCAGTATTATTCAGTATGAACTCTGTGTTTTCTCTGTCATGGCTGAGTAGTCGGCTAGCTTGTCTAGGGTTCTAGGGTGTTGATTTCGTGAGCTAAACATAGATAAGTGAATCACTCGATTGTCTTCATTCATAACCATTCTTACTGCTTGCATTAAACTGGCCGCTTAATGTTAGATCATAGGTTTAATCTGATCATCAAAAGTGCTTAGGTTGCTAGATCTGTTTTGAATGAGCATTGCATCCCTAATCAGCGAAAGTAGATATTAGGGTGTTCTGTGAACCTATCGGACTTGATCTCTATTGCTTGTTGTCGCTTCTCACCTCAACGACAGTTAGACGGTGAGATCGATCAGCATAGGGAGCAGTACCACGACAGTGGACTGTTCTACTTGAGTGATCCGAGTTCTAGACTGTTCTATTAGCACTTGAATAATTGTTTGGCTCACAAGTATTGACACCCGATGAAGTAACCCTAGGCTGGCTTCTCTTTAATCTGAATTCACATTTACTTTATTTTATTTGCTGCTTGTTACAAAACTCAAAACCCCCATATTGTTTTAGCTTAATATTGATCCTATAGAAATAAAGTGTAAGAGTTGGTCTCTGTGGATTCGATCCTAAAGTGCTACATCGACATACCATTCGATTGTGGTAGTGTGCACATTAGGTTAATTGGTGTGCGTGAACACGAATATCAATTTGGCGCCGTTGCCGGGGACCATCTTTTTTACCTTTATTTTTTCGGTTATTTATTTAGTCTAAGACCTCTAACTTGCTCTTTTCTCTTTGTTGCAGGAGATCGCAAGGTTTAGAAAATCAGAACAGACAACAGCCAAGGCCTACTGACACCACCATGGGTGATCACGGTCATCAGGATGATCTCGCTGCAGCAATGCAACTGATGCAACAGCAGATGCTTCAGATGCAGCAGACCATCCAAGCTCAGCAAGCAGCTGCAGAACAATCTGCTCAACAGGCTGCTCTCGCGCGGCAAGAACAAGCAGCGCAGACTGTTCCAATCGGGGAGAGAAACTTCCGCGGAACATTCCTACTACGCGCTCTGCCATTGTTCCTCCACTCTGCACCAGGCAGGACTTCGAGATCAAGCCTGCTCTGATTGATCTGGTGCAGCGAAAAGTGTTCTCTGGTCTCTCTGCAGAAATTCCAATGGAGCATATTGAGAATTTCGAAAAAGTCTGCAGTTTCACTCGTGCGAATGGTGTGCCACCAGACTACATCAAGTGCATGCTATTCCCATTCTCTCTTGATGGAAAAGCTGCACGGTGGTTGAACTCTCTCCCTACCGGCTCTCTCACTTCATGGGAACAGGTCCGATCAGCGTTCCTCAACCATTTCTACTCTAAGGCGAGAACAGCTACATTGAGGAACAAGATCACCTCATTCAGACAGCTCCATGATGAGCCTTTTTGTGACGCATGGGAGCGCTTCAATGACTACCAGAGAGAATGTCCACCATGGATTTGATGATGATTTACCTCTGGGCATTTATGGGTGGACTGGGAAAATACCAAGGTGCTCTAAACTCTTCGAGCAATGGAGACTTCATGACTCAGACCACTGATGGAGCGCTCCAGCTGATTGAGAACATGGCAGCTAGCTCAGCCAATGAGAATCAGGAGAGCAACCGCTCCAAGAAAGGGAACAGTGTACACACCCAGAAAATTGATGAGCTAACAGCTAAGGTCGATCAGCTACTGCAGAACAACCAGGCACAAGGATCTGGGTATCAGAACACCATCCCGCAGAGCAATCAGCAAGTTGTTCCAGCCGCGAGTGCTCCGACTGCAGGGAACAGTCCGCCAGATGATCTGAAAAATCTGAACATTATGATGCAGCAGATGCTCCAGAGCCAGCAACTTCAGGTCAAGGCACTGAATCAGGTTACCACAGACATCAACACCAGGATGGACAGCATGTTCACCGAGCTGAATTCAAAATATGATACTGTGAGCAACCACATAAAGAAGATTGATGTTCAGCTTGCTCAAACTGCTGAAACTGTTAAAAGACAGCAAGAGATCATTCGTGGAAAAAGTGTGATGAATCCTAGGGTTGAGCACTGTAATGCAACCGAGCAGAGACGTGAGAAATCTGAGGAAAAACAAGCGGAACAACTGTTCGCTGAGACTGTTCTGGCGCAGAACAGAGAACAGAGCAGTCTGCTAGCTCTAGAGTGACTGCTCCGCGACTGCTCCCGCGCGACTGCTCCCGCGACTCCGCTCCGACGGATCTACTGATATTCCACCAGTGCGAGTCTATGTTCCTAAGGTTCCCTATCCGATTCCACCTAGACACCTGAAGGTGTTGCCTAAGGTTGATGACCCTGGAAAGTTTGCTTTTCCATGTTCCATTGCTGGAGTAGAATTTGAGGAAGCTCTTTGTGACTCTGGATCTTGTGTGAATCTTGTCTCAAAGGCGATTGTAGACAAGTTGGGCATTGCTGATGTTGAGCCTTCTCAGGTGACTCTGACTTTTGCAAACTCTTCCAGAGCAGTTCCTTATGGCACCATTCGCAACCTTCCTGTCCAAGTTGGGGACTGTGTTCTCCATACTGAATTTCAGGTTGTTGAGATGAACAAGGATCATGAGATGCCTTTGATCTTAGGAAGGACATTTATGGCTACAGTGGGAGCAATCGTTGATATGCCTAATAAGAGAGTCTCCTTCTCCCACATCAACAAGAATGTCTTCTATCAGGCTGTTCCCACCAGATTTCAGAAACTACACGCCTCTTGCATCTCAGTGTTCAGTGGAGAAAAGCTGAAGGTTGTTCCAAGGAAGGAGCTTGGTAAAAACAGTGAGTTCAAGAAAGTCTGAATGGAGATCCTCACACTGATACCAAGAAACTCAGTGGGAATGCAAGGGTGAAAGAGAAAGTCCAGAAGAAAAGGGTCAAAGGAGATCCTACTATGACTTTGACACCTCACTGGTGTGATGAGAAATCCATTGAGTATGAGGTAAAGTGCAAGGGTACCTCTAAACCTTTCTCTAAAGTCAGAGTTATTCTCACTGATGAGCTGAAAGAGAAAGGAGAAGCTGCTGTGAAAGGGTTGTTGAGCAGAGTTTTGAAGCTGAACATGTCTGATTGTGGAGCTTGTTTTGGAACAAGCCCTCATGCTCAACCCGACTGATCCCTGTCACCAAGTCAAGCTAGTGACTTTAACCAAGCGCTTGGTGGGAGGCAACCCACTGGTAAGTGTAAATATAACTTGGTTTTGTTTTTGTTTGCTTATTTTCGTTTTAGTTTATTGAGTTTCAGGTCAAAAAGCAGAAAAATTCGAGATACTTCGAAAAATTCTGGGTTGCAGAAACGGAGCTCCCTGTTCTGCAGGAGCCAAGAACAACCGCCCAGGTGAAAATCTGGCGACAGAACACCCAGAATTTTTCGGAGCACCCGCTCCAGGTAAGTATCTCGACCAAAAAAAAAAAAATTGTAAATTCTTGTTTTCACCTTCTCTCTCTGATTTATTTTCACACCGAGACGTTGTGAAGTAAGTCTGGGGGAGGGTCTTCGTCGTTTACTAACTCGTTTCTTTCTTTGTTTTTTCTCTTGAGTCAGTTTGAGTCAGTTTTTAGGATCGAGTCAGTCAAAGTTTTGTGGGAATTAGGACCTTATTCTGTGTTGATCACTAACCACCTCGTGCTTTAGTTGTCTTATTCAGTGACCTTAGCAGTGGCGAAAGACACACATGTGGACCTGGAACACCCTGACATATCTCACTTGATTCTCCAGAAGTTCTCAGCCGATCAGGTTACACTGGGTAGACTTAACTCCAAATAACTTGAACCTAATCTTGACTGAAATTCTTCTTGTTATGGGCACTAGATCAGGGAAACGAGAACTACACTCAGGACTTCTTATTCTTTCTATCCATCTTGTTGTTCCTGAGTGGCTAGCTCATCTTTAGCTAGTTCCCACCCTGAACCTTAGCCTTTATTCCACCTTCATGCATTTGTTTTTCAGTGTTCTATGTGCAGATATGTGCAAAAAGGTCGGAGAGGAAAGGATCGACGCAGCCTCTTACTCGTTACTACTGCTGCGCAGATTCAGTCAGAAGGAGAACAAGCAGATTAAGGGAGCAACCGCTCCATAACCAATGAGCTGTGCAAGAACATGGGTGGAGAACCAGAATGATTTGAACCAGAAGAACCACCAGTGGCAATCCAAACATCACATGTTACCTCCTTCTTCGTCACCCCACCATCTTTGTAAAAAAAAAAAAAAAAAAAAAAACTATCTTTCATTTTATTTAGCATATGGTGATGGAGAAGGAGAAGAATTCAGGATACATGAGCCACTGGAAAGGTCGAGCAGAAGAGTAGGTATCAATATGAAGGGATGAGGAGCAGACAGATGAGCGGAGCAGTCTGATGATTGTTCTCGAACGAAAAGAACAGTCGCTCCTGAGATAGCAAAACGAGTAAGGGGCTGTGGACATCAATGGAGCCGTCCTCTCACGACTATTTTGCGCATATCCTGCATCCACTACGAAAAGTTGGTAGCCCCTAAACACTCTTTAGCTCCACCATAAAATTAGCCTGTTCCACACCTAGCCCGTCTACCCTGAATAGTGCCTGTGATGAGAAGCTCACGCTGCTCTTAAATGAATGTAGGGAGTTCTGTCTCGATAGTGTTGCTTTTTCAGGTTTGAGATGTAGAGTATGGAGCCGATTCGAACAGCAGTCAGTGGGGTTCTGGTAAGGGTGTGTTGTCCTAGTTTACTGCTTGTATGGTTCAGAGATTCGTGGTTAAGGTATGGTTGCTGAGAATAGGAGAGTTCCCACACTTTCAAACCTTTCTCCCTGTTCTTGATACTTGGCTTTGTTCGAGGACAAACAAGGATCTAAGTCTGGGGGAATTGATATATGGTGTTTTATACATCATTGTATATATGTTTTCTAATTGGTTTTCAAGTCTTTATCGAGTCTTTCTAGTCCTTTTCGAGTCATTACAGGTCTGGAGTTGCACTGGATGGGAGATGGACCTGCTGGAACAAAAGAAGCAGAAAACAGTGCAGTTTGGTGATTTTCACGCAGAACAGTCTGATGACTGTTCCCGATCAAGCGGAACAAGCAGACGGAGTGATCCCGCGGTTGTTCCGGACGAATAAGGAAAATACAACATCTCGGGATTTGCCCTAATTATCCTCTTTTTCTCTCTGGCCGCCTGTGGCCTTTGATATATCATATTTTCTGTTTTCTCTTGATCATTCTACGCTATTCTAGACACAAGAAACCATTGGAGACTTTTAGATTATTGGATTTTGCTTATTGTAAAGGGAGAAGGCTCCATCTCTCTCTCCATAGAGAAGATTATCCTGAACCCTCTCTTTGTTTCTGTTATATTTATGCAGTATTATTCTTCTATGAACTCTGTGTTTTCTCTGTTCATGGCTGAGTAGTCGGCTTGCTTGTCTAGGGTTCTAGGGTGTTGATTTCGTGAGCTAAACATAGATAAGTGAATCACTCGATTGTCTTCATTCATAACCATTCTTACTGCTTGCATTAAACTGGCCGCTTAATGTTAGATCATAGGTTTAATCTGATCATCAAAAGTGCTTAGGTTGCTAGATCTGTTTTGAATGAGCATTGCATCCCTAATCAGCGAAAGTAGATATTAGGGTGTTCTGTGAACCTATCGGACTTGATCTCTATTGCTTGTTGTCGCTTCTCACCTCAACGACAGTTAGACGGTGAGATCGATCAGCATAGGGAGCAGTATCACGACAGTGGACTGTTCTACTTGAGTGATCCGAGTTCTAGACTGTTCTATTAGCACTTGAATAATTGTTTGGCTCACAAGTATTGACACCCGATGAAGTAACCCTAGGCTGGCTTCTCTTTAATCTGAATTCACATTTACTTTATTTTATTTGCTGCTTGTTACAAAACTCAAAACCCCATATTGTTTTAGCTTAATATTGATCCTATAGAAATAAAGTGTAAGAGTTGGTCTCTGTGGATTCGATCCTAAAGTGCTACATCGACATACCATTCGATTGTGGTAGTGTGCACATTAGGTTAATTGGTGTGCGTGAACACGAATATCAATGGTCAAAGAGTTTAGAACCTCTGTTGTCTCAGTTTTCTCAAGATAATGAATATTTTATAATGCTAATTCCACTAATCTAGGCACTAATAAAATTTTAGTAAACTAAATATTAAAAAATTAGAATGATTCCTATGTACCATGAAAGATCATTTAAAATACATTAATTCAAATATAGAATGTGGTTTGAAATCTTTAAACTAAAGTGAAGAGTATAAACTTCGCTATATAGAGCATTTACTGAAAACTCAATATTTTTGAAGGGGTTAGTTAACCCACAGATTTTGAAAAAATTCAAAAATATAAAAATCTAGTTTTATTGTATAGTTTCATCGAGCACTAACATAAGAGATGGTCAAAGAGTTTAGAACCTCTGTTGTCTTCGTTTCTCTAGATAATGAAGATTTTAGAAGGGTTTAACCCCACGGATTATAGAAAGTTTTCAAAAATATGAAAATCTAGTTTTAGTGTATAGTTTCATTAAGCCCTAACATAAAATGATGGTCAAAGAGTTTAGAACCTCTGTTGTCTCAGTTCATCTAGATAATGAAGATTTTATAATGCTAGTTCTTCTAATCTCGGCAGTATATGAAATTTTAGTAAACTAAATATTAAAAAATTAGAATAATTCCTATATACCATGAAAGATAGTTTAGAAAACGTTAATTCAAATGTACAATGTGGTTTGAAATTTTTAAACTAAAGTGAAGAGTATAAACTTCAGTATATAGAGCATTTACCGAAAACTCAATATTTTTGAAGGGGTTAACCACGGATTTTGAAAAAAAAAAAATCAAAAATACGAAAATCTAGTTCTAGTGTATAGTTTCATCGAGCACTAGCATAAGATGATGGTCAAAGAGTTTAAACCTCTGTTGTCTTCGTTTCTCTAGATAATGAAGATTTTATAATGCTAATTCCACTAATCTAGTCAGTATATGAAATTTTAGTAAACTAAATATTAAAAAATTAGAATGATTCATATATACCATGAAAGAGACTTTAGAGTACATTAATTAAAATATAGAATGTGGTTTGAAATTTTTAAAACAAAGTGAAGAGTATAAACTTCAGTATATAGAAAATTTACCGAAAACTCATTATTTTAAAAAGGGTTATTAACCCACGGGTTTTGAAAAAAATTAATAAATATGAAAATCTGGTTTTGGTGTATAGTTTCTTAGATCACTGACATAAGATGATGGTCAAAAAGGTTTAGAACATTTGTTCTCTCCGTTTCTCTAGATAATGAAGATTTTATAATGCTAATTCCACTAATCTAGTTAGTATATTACATTTTAGTAAACTAAATATTAAAAAATTAGAATAGTTCATATATACCATAAAATATAGTTTAGAACACATTAATTTAATTGTGGTTTGAAATTTTTAAACAAAAGTGAATAGTATAAACTTCAGTTTATAGAGCATTTACAGAAAACTCATTATTTTAGAAGGGATTAACTCACAGATTTTAGAAAAATTTCAAAAATATGAAAATCTGGTTTTATGTATAGTTTCATCGAGCACTAACATAAGATGATGGTCTCTATTGTCTTTGTTTCTCTAGATAATGAAGATTTTATAATGCTAATTCCACTAATCTAGTCAGTATATAAAATTTCAGTAAACTAAATATGAAAAAATTAGAATGATTCCTATATACCATGAAAGAGACTTTAGAGTACATTAATTCCAAATAAATATTAAAAATGAAGATTATAAACTTCAGTATATAGAGGATTTACCGAGACTCATTATTTTAAAAGGGGTTGACCCACAGATTTTGAAAAAATTTCAAAAATATGAAAATTTGGTTTTAGTGTATAGTTTCATCAAACACTAACATAAGATGATGGTTAAGAGTTTAGAACCTCTGTTGTCTCTGTTTCTCTAGATAATGAAGATTTTATAATGCTAATTCCACTAATCTCGGCAGTATATGAAATTTTAGTAAACTAAATATTAAAAAATGAGAATATTCCTATATACCATGAAAATAGTTTAGAATACATTAATTCAAATGTAGAATGTGTTTTGAAATTTTTAAACAAAAGTGAAGATTATAAATTTCAGTAGATAGAGCATTTACCAAAAACTCATTATTTAAAAGAGGTGGATGAATATACCCGTAGCGAGCCTGTGGTGGACGACATGGCTGAACAAGAGGGATATGACAAGAGGGAGTCCTTGTATATGAAGGAACTGTAGGTGTTTGGGAAGTATTATAGCCAGGGTGAGGCTGAGATGCGTGTGTCGGATAAGCCGCTGCAGCTAGAGGTGCATAAAGTATGTGTTAGGTGTTGGCCATAAGCAGTGTTCCACTGATGTGGAGGTTGTGCAGGAGCAGCTTGGAAAGCTTGTGGCAGCGGGGGTCCCACTGATGTGTTAGGTGTTGTTTTGCAGGAGCTTATGACGAGGTCATTGTTAGTTTTCGCCCTTTTCATCCTATCTGATTCGAGAGCCTCAAACTTTTTAAGCTCAGAACCGATCAGGGGATCAAGAAAGAGTTTTGTGGTTGCAGAAGTATTAACTCCCAACTAACAGTTTTTATTTTAATGAAATATGTGTTCCAAAAAAAATGATGACTATGAAAATTTTATGTATAACATTTATATACTGTTATATATATATATGTGTAGCATATATATATATATATATTCATGTTTATTTGTAACAGTATGTTATTTTGATTAGTTATATTTATAAGAAAAACCTTTTTTTTTACAAAATCTATTCAGAACTGAAACTGAAGTTTATTGATTTTTATAGTTTCTTATTTAACTTTATATGATTTTAAAATAGATAATCATTTATTTTATATTAATTAATTTAATATATGTATTATAATGTGTCCCCATCAAATTATTGGTCTAAATCCGCCACTGAAACCGATCAATGTTTCTTGGACGTGGCAGAATAGACTCCAGATACAACAGTTCGTGGATCAACTGTGTTGACGGTTCCACACGTGGCCAAGTGCTTCCACTACAATACTCCTAGCTTTCTCAGCATCATTTAACACCAAGTATGAAAACTTTTGAGTATTGAGCATACAGCTGCGGCAGTATTTTTATAGAGTCCTTTTTGCTCTTTTCAGCAGCAATCACACCATCGTACACAGAGCAGGCATCATCCAAAGTCCCATTGCGGTGTTCCATGTTCGCATGTCTTATTACCGCTTCAACATGCCCTGGGGATATTTGAGAATACAGTAGTTTGAACGAGGCTCTAGCACCAGCTATATCCTCATTCTGCTCTTTAAACTCAGCTGCAAAAAGATGAATATTTTCTATACTTGACTGCTCGGGTACCTATGTATTCCTTCATCAACTCCTCTGGATCAGCTTCAGATTCTCCTTGAGCATCGCTAGTATCAGCAACTGACACATCACTCCTTAGTTCCGACAGAGGCAGTGATTGAGCTAGTTCCTTAAACCTGTCGAAGTATCAATCAAGAACTTGAATAGGATTATCAAATATTGTGGTGTAAATCATGGCAAGACGGCCGCAGTCCTTGGACTCATGTTCAAGGTACTTGTCCCACAGTGGAGATGACAGATAATCAGTTCCAACGAAAGCCAAATCTCGTTTTTCAAAAAGGCATTTGATGACGAATGCTATATCGACAGCTATTAGTGATGGACCTAACTCACACCCAAAAGGTAGCTCATGAGTGGAGGATTGTCCATACACTTATATATTGCCCAAGAATCTCTTATCTAAGCGATGTGGGACAACTAATAGCCCCTCTCGAGATGTGGGTGGGAAACGGTCCAACGGAAATAGCCCAAACCCAACATCTCGGAAATACCACAATAAGATGGGTTATTTTTATAGGCTACATAGGTAGACAACTATTTATATGGGAAATCATCTGCTGGACTTAACCATGGGCTATGATACCATATTAGTGATGGGCCTAACTCACACCCAAAAGCGCTAGCTCATGAGTGGAAGATTGCCTATACACTTATATATTGCCCAAGAATCACTTATCTAAGCAATGTCGGACAACTAATATCAGCATCAGATGTATTGATGACAGTCACATGAGCGCAATAGTGCAACCAGAAATCCACTGAATACTTCAACTCATCCACTGCTCTTTGATAAAGGCACAAGGCCTTGTCTGTTTCCCCTACACGAGCCTCACAAACTGCATAGTTTTTCCAATAGCCGTGACACAAAGGATACTCAGCTAGGAAAGCATCATACACCTTCCGGAATTTTGCTAGGTTCTAGAGAAAATAATACTTGTATCATGTATGAGACGTCATTTATTAATTAGATAATGACTACTGTTTTATTTTCTATATAATGTCAAGATCATCAATTATTAGATTTGAAAAATGGTCGACTTAACCTTTTATATATTCACTGTATTCGATATGTACGGTACTGATGATGGATATATATGTTACACAAAAGGTCCAAATCGTTGACGGAAGCAAAATTAGATAAAGGACAAAAGATTCTGAAATTAGGGAAACTTTTGAAAATATCAAACTAAAGACAAATAAGTAAACATAAAGAAACATATGAATGATGTAGGTAGAATATGTGTAATTTTCGTCAAGGTTTTTCTACTCAAAGACGCAATTTTTCTCAAAATCGTATGCTGGCTGTTATCGCTTGAAACAGGAATATATCACTTGTTATCATATTTATAATTTTCCGCATATCTCATACGGAGATATTTTAAGCTATTTACACCTTTGCTTGTGTATGTTTTTCCTTGAAGCGGAATGTACATGTAGTCAACTTTGATGCCCTGACAAATCTATAAAATTGTTTTAGGTGATTGTTTAATAAAATTATTGGACATTGTTAATAAAATATCATTTTATTTCTCCTGAAAATAATGTTCATATTGTCAATTAGCCATATGCCGTTTTTATATATTATATATATCACAAAAGGGAAAATTATTTTGCTATCTTTTCTGCCAATAATATGATTAATTTATACGTCACATGTTTCGTATGGGGTGGAAACTGGAGCATGGTAAGAGTAGAGGACCGATCAAAAGTTGAGGGCTGGAAGCCACAGTGAGCAGCAGAAGGTGTTAGTGCAAAGATGACACAAACAATAGTACTGCAGAAGGTAAACCAAGAGAGACAATTACACAAGCACACACCAATAGCTTTATTAGAAATCGCCTTGTACAACTCAATTACAAGTTCTGCTTAATCAGCCTCGCTAGCCTGTTAACACCCTAACAGCTGCTACTGAACAATTCCTAAGCTACCCGCTTATGTCTCTCCACCGTCAAGTACTTCAGCCCCTGCTTCAGCACGACCCAGAACACTTCCAAGCGCTTCTTTCTCTCTATAAGATCAGCCTCTGTGTCTCTGTCTCAATACAGACGACCACATAGCTATCTTATACTAACTCCACGTTCCCGAAACCCTAGTCTCCAAGGAACCACAATATGGACATCTTCCATATCAATAAGTGCAACTTTCCTTTTCTTGGAATGCACTTATTCCTTTTCCTTTAAGTCATAAACTTGCTCCTCAAGTTTATTCCTCTTTGCCTTTTCTTCAAGATACTCCCTCGCTCTCCAAATCTACACGACTCCAGCTCAGCATCTCGACTCCACATGGCTTCACCACTCACTACGACGTCTGCTTCAGCAACTACGTCAGCAACTACTTCAGGGCGGACATCTTTACATCAACAATCTCCCCCTTTTAGCTTTGTGTGCCGATCAAGCACAACCTTCTTCTGGTTCAACAACCACGTTCCCCACCTGAAAACTTCCACGCTTAATGTGCTCTTCTCCCCCACGAGATGTGCACCACACCATGCTCTTCTCCCCCATGAGACAAGCATCATCTACTTCAGGACGTCCATCACTATGCTCTTCTCCCCCACGAGATATGCACTCCTTGGACCAGAACGTCACCATTCTCCCCCTGCTTGATTGCATACTAAGCTAAAACAGATGCTTAGATGTCAAGCCTTACAGACAAACCCGTCTGCTACTCCATGCGTAATCAGGATACAGCCTCTGCTGCAGCGGAATAGATTACCAGTACTGCATCACGATCTGACGCACCTATCGAGCTACCTCTCGACCCACTTCTGTTGAGGACCAGGCTTCCTTCATGCATCGTCTCCTTGACCATGAGCCTCTTCTCAACCACCCCGAGTGCCCTCTGCACTCGTTGCTATAGCCTTGGAGTGATTTCGCTATCACCCTCCTGAAGATCCTCTCGCATCACTTCCTGACGCACTTCGATCTCCTTCCCCTTTGTGCTACGGACAACTCCGTGTCCTAGCTCCAGACTTGATGCTTCTTGATCTTCCTCAAGATCACTCCTACCAGAGCTGCATCCCTCTTCTGATGTCTCTTTCTTGATCTCATCAAGTAAGCCACTCTTGGCTACAGACACCTCTTCAACCCTCTTAGATTTAGTGAACGCCTTGTTCACCCTCTTGGTCATGTTTCTGCTCTTCTCACGAGCAAAACACTCCACCTTCTTGTGTCCAACCTTCCCACAGAACCAGCAGCACATCCGATGTTGCTTCTTCTTTGGCCTGACACAGTTGTTGATGCACCGATCAACCTCCTTCCTCGTACCAGCTGCACACCCATGCTTCAGAACCCCCTGTCTGACCTTCATGTTGCTGCACTGATGTATCACTTTCGGCTTGTTACTCACAGCCACGCGCTGTAGAACTTCCTGCCGCACTTCTTGTCGTACGTCCCGACGCACTTCCTGACAAGCTTCTTTGGCTCCACTTTTTGATGTGCTCCCATGCACGAAATGTGACAGCCCCTTCTGTACTTCCTTAGTACCCTCAGCTCCTCGATATCCCAGACCCCAGTTCACCTTGGCTGGTTGTCCCATCGAGAGTATCTTATCCAACTCCTTGGATCCACTATTGAGCATCCTGATCTGTTTGCGATTCTCAGCCAAATCACGTTCCAGCATCCTTGCTCTCTCTCGTTCCCAGTAGCAACTTCTCTCAGGTTGCTAACCTCCTTCTCCAGAGACTCATTCTTCTCATGTACAGCAGCAAGTTCTTCAGCAAGATCTTCATACTGCTCACGGCTCTGCACCAGATCGTGTTGCAACCTCAGATTCTCGTTCTTGAGATTCAACCACTTGTTGAGCATCACGTGATAATCCTTAGAGTCTGTAATGACATCTGAATCCGAGGATTCACTAGATCCTTCCTTGCGTGCACCAAACGCAACCATATTCTTCACTACCTTTTCATCTTCTTCAGACTCTGACTCATCAGACGACTGCGATGAAACTCTTTTACCCTTCCTTGAGTTAGGACATTCACGCCGTGTGTGTCCAACACCTCTACACTCAGAGCACTTGAGCTCTCTTCGTTGTACCAACGGACAGTTAGCCCTTATATGACCAACTCCTTCACACTCGTAGCACTTGAGATCTTCTCTTCTTCTGCTATTGTCACGATCACTTCCCTGGCGACCAACCTGATTCCTCCCACCTGAGAAATTCATCCTCTTGCCAAAATTCCTAGCCAACATGCCCACGGCATCTTCAAGCTTCTGAATTTTCTCTGCATCCTTGTCAACTACAAGGGCTATACTCCCTGGCGTACCTCCTGATGTAGACACCGAGCCACTGCCTGTCTCCATCTCTTCCGCCTTCAGCATACCCACAACCTTGTCAAACTTGAGCTCATCCGTGTTTGCAGTCATATTTAGGACCGCCTTCTGAGCTCCAAACCTTACTGGAAGACAGCGTAGCAACTTCTTCACCAGCTTCTTCTCCTTGTACTTCTTTCCAAGTACACATGCTTCATGCGCCATAGCACTGAGTTTGGCACTGAAGCTCGCCACCGTATCCGCATCTGACCACTTCAGATTCTCAAACTGCGACCCAAGATGATCCAGACGTGTCCTCTTGACACTATCATCTCCTTCAAACGAATTCAGCAGGATCTCTCACGCCTCTTTAGCTGAAGTACTCCCCTGAATCAGCTGGAACTGCTCTACTTCAACAGCTCCGAAAATCGTCGAAAGCGCCTTTGCATTAAATTTTGATGCATTGCGCTCTGCCTTTGACCAATCCTCCTTTGGCTTAGGCTTCTTCCCATCTGTTGTGACTATGGTGGGCTCCTCCCAACCAGTCTCCACAGCTGTCCACGCATCTTCATTGATTCCTCGAATCAACTGCTTCATGCGAGCCTTCCAATGACCATACTGGTCCGCATTCAACACGATTGCCTTCTGCACAGAAATAACCGTGTCCATCTTCACCTCTAGGATCACACCAGTAACTTAGGTGACCCGCTCTGATACCACTTGTTAGTGCAAAGATGACACAAACAATAGTACTGCAGAGGGTAAACCAAGAGAGACAATTACACAAGCACACACCAATAGCTTTATTAGAAATCGCCTTGTACAACTCAATTACAAGTTCTGCTTAATCAGCCTCGCTAGCCTGTTAACACCCTAACAGCTGCTACTGAACAATTCCTAAGCTACCCGCTTATGTCTCTCCACCGTCAAGTACTTCAGCCCCTGCTTCAGCACGACCCAGAACACTTCCAAGCGCTTCTCTCTCTATAAGATCAGCCTCTGTGTCTCTGTCTCAATACAGACGACCACATAGCTATCTTATACTAACTCCACGTTCCCGAAACCCTAGTCTCCAAGGAACCACAATATGGACATCTTCCATATCAATAAGTGCAACTTTTCTTTTCTTGGAATGCACTTATTCCTTTTCCTTTAAGTCATAAACTTGCTCCTCAAGCTTATTCCTCTTTGCCTTTTCTTCAAGATACTCCCTTGCTTTCCAAATCTACACGACTCCAGCTCAGCATCTCGACTCCACATGGCTTCACCACTCACTACGACGTCTGCTTCAGCAACTACGTCAGCAACTACTTCAGGGCAGACATCTTTACATCAACAGAAGGAGCCCAAAGATTCCAGCTAAAATCACAGTAAAAAAATGTGGTTTCGAGATTTAGTACCTACAGAGCATAGGACACAAGAGTGGTCAACAGCAAGAGAGGAGACGATTTCGCGTTGGTAATCGGTTCAGAACAGCAAGCCAGGTTAAAGAAAACTATGTTTTGAGATCTTTCCACGATCCCAAACAATGTTCTTCCAGGAAACTTGTGACTCATGCCGCTGCAACTTACTGTACATACTTCTAATTTTGTATTTTGCAAGCTCTTTTCTCTCAATCTGTCAGTAAAACTCATCATCACTGTCAGTAAATTGGATATTAGTCATGCTTCATTTGCACCAGCATTTGTTTATCTGAGCGAGGCGATCCGATTTTCCATTCTCTGTTGTTGTAGATATCAGCCAACGAAGCCGTCAAAGGGATTCCCATATTGTTCAGATGCCGGGGGATAAAAACTCGGTTAGCTTCCTATATGGCAACCAGTTATCAGTCCAAAATCGAACTGAAATACTTTTTCCCATTCTGATTTTAATCCAGTTGTAAGCAGTAGTAGCTGTTTTAAATAGTCTGTTTGCGAACCAGGAAAACTTAGGAGATGGGTTTATAGTCCATAGATTATTTAGGGAACCAGCTCGTTAAAATATTTATAATTGGAATATGCAACTTAATAAAATTCCTTATATGCGTGGTTAAAGCTGTCACCCAAAGGTAGTAGTGGATCTTTGACATCAAATAGAATTCTTATTCAAATTAGATGTGGTTTTAGTAATTAGATCGATGTATTAGTGGTTAAAAGGATTAGGATTGGTGTATTCTATGGATGCATTAGGAGACGTGGTACTGTTGTTTTTAGTATGTTCAAAGACTAAAGTTGTATCGAAATTTTCACCCCAAAAGGAAAAAGAAAACTTTGACCAAAAGAAAAGAAAGAAAAAAGAAAACTAAAAGTTGGGCCGAAATGTGAAGGAGGATACTACAAAGGGATAAATGTAGAGTCCAAAATTTGACTTTTCCACTATTGTATTCAAAATTTAGTCACTTTTTCATATGTTCATTTTCTAATCTTTTTGCCTCCTGTATGGATGATGGCCCGGTGGAGAGCGGAGACACGTTCTTATGAACTGTTTTGACTTTTAACTTCCGTAATCACCAAATTTTTTTTTTTTTGGATTGGCGTTTCTTAACGTACCATTATATATTTAAATACCGGAATACGATTAGATATGATATATAAATTAGAGATGTTTTTTCTGTCAACTAAATTCGAGATGTTAGACTCCCGTAACCGCCGTAATATTTTTATAGCCCAAAATAGTTGAATTTTTGTCAACTACTCTCTTTTATCCGTTCCTTTTGATCGAGCATTAAACTTGTTACGTTGCACTTGCCTTCGCGAACCAGATAATATTAGTTGGCTAGCGGAAAGGGATAGAACATCTTTATATAAAACTTCTAGTTTCACCATTCAAATTTTGATTTTATTATGTAACCCGAAACGCTAATAGCTAAGATATATATTAGATTAACAAAAATTATCTCTGACGTGCAACTATTGAATATTACATTTTAGGTTCTTATTAAAATTTGGATGACAAAAAAAGATTCTTTTTAAAATTTATCCCCCAAATCACTCTATTCAAATGTTTACCACTTTTTATTTTAATTCTCCAAAACATCATATTTCTATATTTTCTATACTTTACAAACTGTATATATATATGGTTTCGAAGAGTTTGGTACGAGTCCCAAACCATTAATTAAAAACTGATTATTTTTAAAACAACTAATAATATCTTTCTATATTTTCTAATACTTTAGAAACAACTTGTTTAGATGTCTGACTTATGGCAGTATGAACCTTCGTTATTAACATAAAGCCAACAAACAAAGAAAACTAGATTTGCTAATATAATATTTCATCCGTTTCAGAATAATATATGTTTTAGAAGAAAAAAAATTATTTCTAAAAAATATATTTTACATTTTCAATATATGTAATAATAAAAATTCGTAAATATCAAAGATATTAATTATGTTTACTAAATTTTGACTCGATAAAAATAATAAAAATAATTAAACACCAAAATAATATATTTTTGTCAAAAATTAGTGATTTCTTAATAAATGTGTAAACTTTAAATCATACATTATTTCGTAACGGAAAGAATATTCAATTTTTAATATTGACAGGCTTGCCCTCCTCATTTGCCTATAAATTTCACATGATCTATGGTCCTTCAAACAACAACCATAAACAAAAAAACAAAACAATGACCAAAGAAGTTTACTCCAAGATTGGAGTTTGGTTGTTATTCACCTTACTTATTAGTAACTATGTCGTCGATCTCGAAGCCTCACACCATGTCTACAAGAGGCTTACCCAAAGCACTAACATCAAATCTCCTGCCGGAAACCAGCCATACCGAACCGGCTTCCATTTTCAACCACCCAAAAATTGGATGAACGGTATGTCTAATACTACCATATCAGTACTGACATATTGTTTTTGTTTCTCTAACCTTTTGTTCATTCTTTATGGTTCTTGCTTGGACGAATTGGATTGATCTTTGGCTGTGAGCAGATCCAAATGGTTAGTTTTTTTTCCTCCTCTTTCTTTAGTCAACTCTTCCTATCCAATAGACAAATCATTTTCCCTAAAATCTAGCATTTTATTATTTTTAGAAACATTAATTATACCTATAAGTTAACATACCGTGTATTTGATTTTTCTAATGTACCAGCCGACCTTTTATTACGCTGAACCACGAGGCTTACATGTATTCTTGCAATAAACATTTAAAATATATGCAGGCCCTATGATATACAAAGGGATATATCATCTTTTCTACCAATGGAACCCGAAAGGCGCCGTGTGGGGTAACATCGTGTGGGCCCACTCCACGTCAACAGATTTAATCAACTGGGACCCACATCCTCCGGCTATCTTCCCATCTGAGCCGTTCGATATCAACGGATGCTGGTCCGGTTCAGTTACAATTCTACCCAACGGCAAACCGGTTATCCTCTATACCGGAATCAACCCCAAGAACCAGCAGGTCCAAAACATAGCCGAGCCTAAGAATCTCTCCGACCCATATCTCGTAGAGTGGACAAAGTCGCCGTTAAATCCTCTGATGGCTCCTGACGCCGTCAACGGAATCAACGCCAGCTCGTTCCGTGACCCAACCACCGCGTGGCTAGGCCACGACAAGAAATGGAGAGTGATCATCGGAAGCAAGATCCACCGTCGTGGACTAGCGATCACTTACACTAGCAAAGACTTTCTAAAATGGGAAAAATCTACCGAGCCGTTGCATTACGACGACGGAAGTGGAATGTGGGAGTGTCCTGATTTTTTCCCCGTGACTAGGTTTGGCTCCAATGGCGTGGAAACGTCGTCTTTTGGTGAACCTAATGAGACTTTAAAGCACGTGTTGAAAGTTAGCTTGGATGACACGAAACATGATTATTACACTATCGGTACGTACGATAGGGTTGGTGATAAGTTCGTACCCGACAAGGGTTTTAAGATGGACAGTTCGGCTCCTAGATACGACTACGGGAAGTATTACGCGTCGAAAACGTTTTACGACTCGGCTAAGAACCGGAGAATATTGTGGGGTTGGACTAACGAGTCATCGTCGGTTGAGGATGATGTTGAGAAAGGCTGGTCCGGTATTCAGGTAACTATTTTGACTGAGTTTAAACTAAGCAAGCATAGTTTGGTAGATATTGAACTTTTTTTGTTCTGTTTTTATTAGACGATCCCGAGGAAAATTTGGCTTGATCGGTCCGGGAAACAATTGATTCAATGGCCTGTTAGGGAAGTAGAGAGATTACGCACGAATCAAGTCAACTTACGGAACAAAGTTCTAGATTCAAGATCTAGACTTGAAGTCTATGGTGTGACAGCTGCACAGGTGCGATTATTTTATATAACATTTTTTAATAATTATTAGAAAACTCTTGTGAATGTTTTTTTAATGAACTTTTGACATTAAAAAATCTTGTGATTGTTACAGGCAGATGTGGAGGTTTTGTTCAAAGTGAGAGATTTGGAGAAAGCGGATGTGATGGAACCGAGTTGGACTGATCCACAGTTGATCTGTAGCCGGATGAATGTATCGGTTAAGTCTGGTTTAGGTCCATTCGGTTTAATGGTTCTTGCATCTAAGAACTTGGAAGAGCACACATCGGTTTATTTTAGAATCTTCAAAGCTAGTCAAAATAGCAATAAGTACGTTGTGGTCATGTGCAGTGACCAAAGCAGGTACGTTTCCTTGATCAAGATCCATATTATCTTTTAAGTACATTAATATAGGATCTTTTGTAAGTTTTTCAAAAGTCATTTACTTCAAAATTGAATATCTTGAAAAAAATGATGAAATATCCAAAATTTGACTTTCTAATATCTTTTGAGCTTTTGGTGATGTTGAATTTGGGATATAGATCTTCACTGGAGGAAGAAAATGACAAAACAACTTATGGAGCTTTCGTTGATGTTAATCCTCACCAACCACTCTCCCTCAGAGCATTGGTAATTAAATCTCCACGCCATACATATTTTGTATATATATATAATACTGTTACTATTTCCAGGAAATGTCAAAAACTTATGTAAATCCCCTTATGGGAATATCCCTTCTAACCGCAATAAATAATTGTGAAATAGTTTAATCAGCATCTGATCAAGACTATATAATATTTATCTTCTCTAAAGAATCAAGGGAAATAATTATATATGTTGTAGATTTCTTAAAGAAGTCTTTATTATTTTTGTTGTTGTTGCAGATTGATAATTCAGTGGTGGAAAGTTTCGGTGGAAGAGGAAGAGCATGCATTACCTCCAGAGTGTATCCAAAATTGGCAATAGGAAAAAGTTCACATCTATATGCCTTTAATTATGGATTGCAAAGTGTTGATGTCTTAAACCTAAGCGCCTGGAGCATGAATTCTGCCCAAATTAGTTGATCACATAAGGCGGAGATATACACACACGTATATGCATATCTCCCTTTGTTGAGCATTTAATTATATGATATGATTTTGAAATTTTGTAAGGTCATGTTTGTTTGGTTGTCAACATAGAGTCAAATCTGTTTGTTTGAAAATTTTCAAGTTATATGACATTTTATTTGACTTCTCATAGTATTGGTTCACTATATTAAGTATACAGTTTTTTGACCAAAAAAAATATATACAGTTATATTGTCGGTAGCCAAAATCTTCCAAGTTCCAACGAATATAATAGTGGACTTTATATGAATAGATGCGGACATATGTATACATATATAACTCGGATACAATTGAACGGGTTGGCCGCAAAATTTGACAATAAGTATATATTATTTATTTATTACGTATGTGTGCCTTGTTCTTAGCATAATTCGATTTTCATCTCGGGGAGATACCTTTTTACCAACCAAATCATCAATCTTTTGGCTATTTATCAGTGACCAAAATTTTCATTCCTAAATATTGTTGTTTTGCCTTAGCAATCCTTCATGATTACGAAACTTGCCAGTCATGAGTTTGATAAGCTCCTAGTTTCACGATCATACCCGTTTGTACATAGAAATTAGCTAAATGGTTAATGTTTTAGCTGTTATCGTATCTGGATAGCCCTAAACCCGTTAACGTAATAACTTTTGATTTTACAAAGACCCACTATGGAAGATATACCATCAAATGATTAGGAGAATGTGATGAGTGTTATGGGAGAGAACTTAGTGGGAAGATCTCACTTTGAGGATCTTTTGATTTTGTCTTTTTAATGGAGTTCTAAAAGATAGTTCAAGAAGAATCACATGTCACTGTACTTTGTAGGTATAATCCTATTCAATTTCAAATTGACTTCTCAATCTATATTCCTTTTATAGAATAGTGGGGAGCTATAAATGGTGGGGGAGGCAAAGCATGCACAACTATCAAAACTGTATCTTAAGCTGGCAATAGAAGAAAATGTACAATCTCTTTGCTTTTAACGAAGTAACTCAAAAGTGTTGTTGATGGCTCAAGCCTATGTGTTTGGAGCATGAAATATTCCCACATCAATGATGAGACAATGACACTCATTAAGTCATACTATTTGTTGTAAAAAAAAAAGTCATGTCATACTATTTGAGTGGGAAATACTTTTTTTAGTGGGAAATACTTTCAATTACGAGACAACAAAAGACTGAGATTTTGGAACAGTGTTCACCGTTTTGAATAAGTTAATTTACTTATCTAGCATACGATTTATTTTAAACATTAAACTTTCAGTTGCTTTTATGTCTAATATCAAACAAACCGGTGAAAAGTATCATCAAAACTTAACATGTATTGATAAAACAATACATTTCGGAGAAAATTAATATTGATTTCAACAAACATGAAAATGCCATTTGGCTCGAGATAATAGAGAACCTTATACCAAATATGGACCACCACCTCTAGCACGCCCAAAAAAACCTCTTCACTGCCTATAAATTGCACATTCTCATGACTTTTTAAGTAGAACTCAAAACATAAAAACTCAGAGAGATAAATAAAAAGGGTTCTAATCAATGGCTAATCTACTTTGCTGTAACAATGCCATAATCTTGTTGGCCTGTTTGTTTCTTGCTAACAATGCTATTGTTCTTGAGGCCTTGAAACACTCTCCCAATAGAATCAAGAATCAACCTTACCGGACCAGTTATCATTTCCAGCCTCCCAAAAATTGGATGAACGGTATTCTTATATACCAGACAAATTAATTTAGTTTCATTTGGTTATCTTTGTTTCACTTCTTCTAATACTTTGTGTACATTATCATTACATCTTTTCACTCATTTTTATACTTGTTATGTTGGGACTTTGCTTTAATTTTACAAGATCCTAATGGTTAGTAATCTTTTCTCCCACAATATTATTTTATGAGTTATCAGTATATGTCTAGGGGGATTAATTTGTATAGAAAATGATCAATATGTATGTTTATGTGGTTATATGTACATAAATTTGGACAGGGCCTATGATATACAACGGAGTCTACCATCTCTTCTACCAGTGGTACCCTAACGGCGCCGTCATGAAAGTCAACGAAATCGTGTGGGGCCACGCAACATCAAAGGACCTCATTAACTGGACCCCACATTCCCCAGCTATCAAACCATCTCGACCGTCCGACATCAACGGCTGCTGGTCAGGTTCCGTCACGATTCTCCCCGACGGCGAACCCGTGATTCTCTACACCGGCAACGACCGTAACAACCATCAGGTCCAAAACCTAGCCAAACCAAAAAACCTCTCCGACCCATATCTCCGGCACTGGACCAAATCTCCGGTGAACCCTCTCGTGACACCCAACGCCATCAACCACATCAACTCCACCGCGTTTCGCGACCCAACCACCGCGTGGCTCGGCCGCAACGGACGGTGGCGCATGATCACCGGAAGCCAGGAAGGTCGCCGTGGACTAGCTCTTCTCTACACGAGCCGTGACTTCATCAACTGGAAGCAGTCGGCGAAGCCTCTTCACTACAGCGACGGCTCCGGGATGTGGGAGTGTCCTGATTTTTTCCCGGTGGCGAAAACCACCTCATACGGAGTAGATACGTCGTCGTTTAGTGTGTCCGCCAATCACGTGCTTAAAGTGAGCTTATCAGACACAAGTCACGATTACTACACGATTGGTACGTACGATCAAGTGAGAGATCGGTTTGTACCGGACGATGGTTTTGTTCTAGACGATACGGCTCCGAGGTATGATTACGGCAAGTTTTACGCGTCCAAGACTTTTTACGACTCGGTTAATCGACGGAGGATCTTGTGGGGTTGGGTCAATGAGTCGTCGCCGGAGGAGGATAACATCAAAAAGGGTTGGGCCGGTTTGCAGGTAAACCAAGCAAGATTTTTATTTGACCTCTATGGTTTGATTTAGACGTGACTAACCGGTTGATTAATTAAATTAATTAGGCGATTCCAAGGAAAATATGGCTTGATGAATCAGGAAAGAGACTGATGCAATGGCCAGTTAAGGAAATAGAGAGTTTACGTACTACGCAAGTCAAGTGGGAAAATAAAGTTTTGAAAAGAGGATCTTTACTTGACGTGCATGGGATCACAGCTTCACAAGCAGACGTGGAGATTTTGTTCAGAGTGAGTGGTTTAGAGAAAGCTGATGTGATTGAACCGAGTTGGACCGACCCACAATTGATTTGCAGCCAGAAGAATGCATCGTCGGTTAAATCTGGTTTAGGTCCATTCGGTTTAGTGGTGCTAGCCTCCAAGAACTTGGAAGAGTACACATCAGTCTATCTAAGAATCTTCAAAGCTGGTCAGAAGAGTAAGGACCATGTGGTGGTCATGTGTAGTGACCAAAGCAGATCGAGTTTGGACAAAGGGAATAATGATAAAACATCATATGGTGCATATCTTGATATATCTCCTTACCAACCGATCTCTCTGAGGACTTTGGTAAGACTTTCTCCAACTCTCACAATATTAATTTGAGATATTTTTTTTACTTTTACTAATGTTTTTTTTTTGTGTTGCAGATTGATAATTCAATAGTGGAGAGCTTTGGTGGGAAAGGGAAAACATGTATTACCTCAAGAGTTTACCCAAAATTGACAACAGGAGAAAATACACATCTTTTTGTATTTAACAATGGATCTCAGAATGTTGATGTTTTAAGCTTAAGTGCTTGGAGCATGAAGTCTTCTCTCTAAAATCACTTCTTCATGTGTAAGAGATTCTTGAAACTCTTGGCGCGTCTGTAATAAAATAAAAAGCATATTTAAGTTAGAGAATGTGAAGCTCCTCTTTTAATTTGCAAACTCTATTGAAACAAACCTTTTCTTTTATCTAGTCATCATTCTCATCATCTTCATCATCATCATCGTCATATTCATCTTCATCAACAAGAGCCTCTCCAGTAAACCATGAAACTGCGTGAGGGATCAGTTTGTCTCTGATTGTCACACTGTAAAAGAAAAGAAAAAAACACCAAAACTTAAAAATACACTTACTTGAACAAATTTCAATGTTGTCAGAGACTGTAAAACAAAAAAAACTTACGCAATGTCATAGTCCTGATCCGTCAGGTTTTGGAGTTCTTCATCCTGCAAGAATTATATACAACTTTTTACTTTTACCTGATGAATAAACAATTGTCTATATCATAAGAGATAAGGTGGTTACAAATAAGTCTAACCATAGTTGTAAAACATTCATCAACTTCATCAATCTCAGGGGGCTTGAAGAAGTTAAAGAAACTCTCGCAGTTTTCGGTTTTAGTCATGGGGATGTTGTTCACTTTCTTTGTCCCCTTCTTTGGCCTCTTCTTGACAACAACCTTATGAGTCAAACACTTACCTGGACACCATTCTATCTCCGTTCTACACATCATAAAACCAATTTCAAAGATCAGTTAAAAAAAAGTAAAACCAAATTAAAAACAAGGATGATTAAATATTTTTTACCCAATCACTTTATCAAGAACAGGGCCATCATCATCGTCATCGGTCACATGGTAAGTTTTAGACAGAACCGAGTTCTTGAAGTAAGGATTAGGATCAAAGAGAAACTCCAGCTTGAAGTTTCTTGAACTGTTTTCTACTCTGCAACATCTGATGTCTTTGAGATACTTCAAAGCTCCCTCATCTCTTTCGGTTATCTACATAAAACCAAAACCATATACAGTCTTTTTTTTCAATCAGTTTCATGCTAATGAAGACACAGATGATTCCAAAAAAACGAAAATTTGAACCTCGTTTGCTAGCATCTCGTTGGTTTTCATTGCAATCAACCAGAAGTTAGGTACTCCTCCTTTCTCCGTCTCAGCTTCAGCCACACCATTCACAATTTCATATCTCTGCAGAGTTCACAGGAAAACCTCAGGAAAAAAAACAACCAAAACAATAATCCTAAGTTCCTAACCAACATATAATAAGACAATCTTTACCTTATCAAAAAGCGGCTTGTAGAGATTGTTGTATTTTGCTTCCAATGCAGATTTTTCTTGAAGAAACTTCTCCTCGAGTTCATCGTGTTTGACCTGACAAACCGAACAGTGAGTCTCTCCTCTCAGAGAATCAAGATTATAGTCTTCAGAGAGAGAGAGAGAGAGGATAATGACATTATTACCTGAATGTCCTTGAGAAACAGAACACGTTTGGTAACTTTAGGTGAGAGTTTCTTCGTATCAAAGGTTCGTTTTATTGTTAAGTTCTGTAAGTTATTAACACCAAAACAAAAAGATTATTAACAGATGAAACCGGAAAGGACTCTTGTGTGATTTTCATTGACGATAGAAGTGACTTGCCTTAAGATCCTCGGTAAGATCAGGATCCTCTGGTACAAAATCTACAAAATCACAATGGTCATTTTAACCCTAATCATTGTTGCTTCGGGAGCAAGAAAGATAAAAAACAGGGATGTTACTTAAGGCACAAGTATAGGGAAATTACCTAAGGCATTAGATGAATCGCCTCCACTGTTATGAACAGCTTCGATGGACGTGATGTTGTTCTCTTCGTTGCTCATGTTTCGTGAGAAAACAGGAAGAGAAAAAAAAAGCAGAAGAAAGGCAGAAAATGAGGACGAGGGAGGGAGAAAGGGAGGAGAGGAGGAGAAGACTTTTAGCGGCTTTGTGTTGTTATTTTTTTTTCTCAACTTGTAATTCATTCATACGTGAGAGGTGAAGAACTCATACGTGCGAGGAGAAGAACGTGGATCCTTAGTGGTGTCCCATGAGCAACGACAAGAGGATACGGTGACATTATCAGCCCCAAAGAAGCAAACAATGTAAAAAGAAAATTATTATAAGAACAAACATCTCACACGCACACACATGACACATATTCATACAAATGAACAAAAGATTGTAATTCTAGTTTAAAAAAAAAAAGATTAGCTTTGGTAACATGTCAAGTGCAGTTAAAACGTATTCAGGATGATTCCAGCTATTTAATCCTCATCTTCATCTTCTTCTACTAATTCTTCGTCATCATCTGTATTTGGCTCGTCCTCTTCTTCTAACTCAGCTTCTTCATCACTAACAATGAAACCTCCCAATGTTTCATCATCATCATCATCATCTTCCTCGTCGATATCTACTCTTCCACGCTGTTTAGTTTGAGCATGACTACTACTGCTGCTGCTACTTGCATTTACATCTTTCTTAGTCTTCTTGGATCTAGTAGAGTAAGTTGGAGTCACAACTCTTTTCGATTTCACCAACAAGTCCTTCTCTTCCTCACTTTCCGCACTCCAATCATCCTCCTCCTCATTCCCTTTCTTTCCTCTTCCTCTTCTTCTCTTTTTGCTTAATCCCTTCTTATCTCCATCATCATCATCCTCATCATCGCTATTTCCTTTGGTGGAATCCTCAAGGAACCATTCCCACTGCTTGATGTCTCGAATCCGACTCTTTGGATACTGATCAAACTCTTTCCCAATCACAAGAAAACCAAACTCTGCAAACACCACCAGTAGTACAACGCCACACATTGAGCGAGACTCATTCTAACAGCTTAAACAAGACCGTTACACTACATACTGAGACCCATTCTCACAGAAAAAAAACACCGTAAACACAAACAAAACTCTAGACATTATTAGAAAGATAAAGCAATACACTGTTCTGACAACATAAAGCAACTTCACTATTCAGACAAACACAACAAATCAGAACAGAGAATAAGAAGGACAATGAGACCCCCCTAGAATCCAGAATCAATATAGATCAAAACTACACGAATTGGGATGATGCAAAGTGATTACCTTTAACAGGATCGATATCGATACAATCCAACCCACTTTCACTAACCGAATCTCTCTCCTCTGTAGCTTCGTCGCGACTCTTCAAAGTGAACCAAACAGGGAGTTGACCCGATACGCAGAACCTATCGCCGGCGGCGATCTCTCCCGTCTCGGATCTCCGGAAAGTTCGAATCTTTTCGCCCGGTTCACGTCTCCGCACCCAAACCGGGTTTCTCCCGAGAACCTCGAACGAAACCCTATCGGAATCGGTTCCGTCGCCGGCGAGGAGGGGTTTTAGCTCGAGAGAGACGTGGCGGCGGGAGACTGTGAGGTCGTCGGTGGTGAATCCCGCCGCTCCTCCTCTTCCGAAGACGGTTTTATCTCCAGGCTTCAGGATGAGGAGCTTCGTGCCGTCTTCGCCTTCGATTTCCATTGTATTAAGTTTCTCCACTTTCAGACAAGACTCTCTTTTTTTTTTTGTTTCTTACAATTTTTCATTTGTTAGCCGGTTTTTCTATTCATTTCCCGGCGGTTTTAAATTTTTAATCGTCTTTAAAGTAACAGATTTTTATATTTTCCATTAAGGATTTTTTTTTTAATTATTGGGATTTTTCTAATTTAATTTTTGGAAAGAATATGTTAATATTTAATCAAATTGTTTTTGAGTGAAAATAGTTTCTCATGTTTGTGCACAATTTAGTATAACATTGATCAATAATAAAATACCCGTAATAATATTAATAAATTCTATAGCGACAGCACTTACCAGGATGATTATAAAAACAAATTTCATCTTAATTCCTCGATCGTAATCATCAACCAACTTTACTTAACAAATGATTCATGGCAAAAATTCTAAAGGTTAAAGCTAATTTCTTGAGATCAAAGTCATTTTGCTTATAGAAACTTAGGTTGGCAGCCCAATCATCTCTCTTTGCTTTGACATGAAGGCAAAAAAACATTTTTAATCACATTAATTTTTGGTACAGATTTGTAATTCAATTTTCTACCCCTTACATTTATGCATAAAAGATTACATTCTTGAATTCCTAAAACAATTTCTTATGTTTCCCAACATAAATAATTAACCATTTGCATAAAGTAAAGGAAGTAAATTAAGATTTTTTTTCTTTCTTATTTGTAAGCAATCACAGACGCAGGAAACGACATCGTATTTATCCATCTTTTTGTTAAATAAAAGTCCTCTCCTTTCTAATTGCTCCGGTAACTTCCATCTGAAAATTCCACAAGCTCTGATGAAGAAGACGAAAGGAAGCAGCTTTCGATTCTACACCACTCTCTTCCTCCTCTCTTTCCTCTCTTTCTCCTCCTTATCTCGCGCCTTCTATCTCCCCGGTGTCGCTCCTCGCGATTTCCAGAAGGTAAATAACTTTTTTTTTCTCTGGTTTCGTTTTCTCCGATCTCGCGTTTTCCATGAGAAGATCGATCTGGGGGTTTCGGGGTTTGAGTGATATTCGTGTGATTTCGTTTTCATCTGCTAAAAATTTTGTCTTTTATTTTTATTTTTTATGCCACCGTTTCTGTTAGGTAGCTCTAGCTAAGGTTAGGTAGGTACTATTGAGTGTAAGAGTCCTTGAACTGTTTTAAGTGTAAGCGTGTAGACAATAGAGATCTATGTGTTTCTGATAGAAGATCCCTTCATTTGTGTGTGTTTTTGATGGTTTCAGTCTGTTTTTTTTTTTTTTGCTTTTATTATTTTTGGAATCCATCTATTGAGATTTACAATTACTTGATTTCTGCGCCGAAGTCAAAAAAAGTTTAGGATCTTGTTGATTGTTAGCAACAATTTGTCTTGTCAGCTCTTGATTTGTCTTTTTTTTTTTGTTGTGTCTGGAACAGGGTGATCCCCTTTATGTGAAAGTGAACAAACTGTCTTCAACAAAGACCCAACTTCCTTATGACTACTACTACCTGAACTACTGCAAGCCTCCTAAGATCGTGAACAATGCTGAGAATCTTGGGGAGGTTCTCAGAGGAGACCGCATCGAGAACTCCGTTTATACTGTTAAGTGAAATTACCCCATTCTTTCTTACTTGTTGTCACATTGCTTTTCGTTCAATACATTATAACCTCTTCATTATCAGATTTTGACTTCTTTTTTTCCCAAATGTTTTTTTTTTTAGTTTCAAATGCTGGAGGATCAGCCTTGCAAAGTAGGTTGCCGTGTTACACTTGACGCTGAGTCCACCAAAAATTTCAAGGAAAAGATCGATGATGAATACCGGGCTAATATGTAAGTAGTTAATATATATAACACTCTTGGTTCTTTTGTGTCCTAGATATCTTTTGATTTAAACCTTAAACCCATCACCCATGTATACAGGATTCTTGATAATCTTCCTGTAGCTGTACTTAGACAAAGGAGAGATGGAAGTCAGTCAACTACTTATGAACATGGTTTCCGAGTCGGCTTCAAAGGAAGTTATGAAGGGGTATGTCTTTTAAACTCTGTTTTTACTTTCCTTTCATACAAAACTAATAGTTGCTATGCCTTTTCTAGAGCAAAGAGGAGAAATATTTTATACATAATCACTTGAGCTTCCGAGTTATGTACCACAGAGATCAAGAGTCTGATTCTGCTAGAATTGTTGGGTTTGAGGTTACTCCTAACAGGTATTGTTTTTTTGGTTATTACTTCATTTACTTAGTTTCCTGATGTATGTCTACGTATAAGCTAACGGGTCTTTGTCTTTTGGATAGTATCTTGCATGAGTACAAGGAGTGGGATGAAAACAATCCTCAGTTAACTACATGCAACAAGGATACAAAGAATTTAATCCAAAGCAATACTGTCCCTCAAGAAGTTGTGCAAGGAAAAGAAATTGTGTTTACATATGATGTCTCATTTAAGGTAAAATGTTTGGACTTCTTTTGCTTTTTACTGTTTCCGCTTGCTTAACATTTTTTTTTTCTTCCGGAATTTGAATCTTCAGGAGAGTGAAATCAAATGGGCTTCTCGATGGGACACATACCTTCTCATGAATGATGATCAAATCCACTGGTTTTCCATCATAAACTCACTTATGATCGTCCTGTTCCTCTCTGGAATGGTAGCTATGATTATGATGAGAACTCTTTACAAGGATATCTCAAACTACAATCAGCTCGAAACCCAAGATGAGGCTCAGGAAGAGACTGGATGGAAGCTTGTCCACGGAGATGTCTTCAGGCCACCGGTGAACTCTGGGTTGTTGTGTGTTTATGTCGGTACAGGTGTACAGATCTTTGGAATGTCGCTTGTTACGATGATGTTTGCGTTGCTGGGTTTCTTATCTCCATCCAACAGAGGAGGGCTTATGACTGCTATGGTTCTCTTGTGGGTTTTCATGGGCATATTCGCTGGTTACTCATCATCTCGCCTTCACAAAATGTTCAAAGGAGACAAGTGGAAGAGAATGACGTTGAAGACTGCATTCATGTTTCCCGGTATCCTTTTTGTGATCTTCTTTGTTCTGAATGGTCTCATTTGGGGAGAGCAGTCATCTGGAGCCATACCTTTTGGTACAATGTTTGCCCTCTTCTGCCTCTGGTTTGGCATCTCAGTCCCACTAGTCTTTGTCGGTAGCTACCTGGGTTACAAGAAGCCAGCAATCGAAGCCCCGGTGAAAACAAACAAGATCCCAAGGCAAGTACCAGAGCAGCCATGGTACATGAAACCGGTGTTCTCCATACTCATTGGAGGCATCCTCCCATTTGGAGCTGTCTTCATCGAGCTCTTCTTCATCCTGACATCGATATGGCTGAACCAGTTCTACTACATCTTCGGGTTCCTCTTCATAGTGTTCTTGATCTTGATCGTCACCTGCGCAGAGATCACGGTTGTACTCTGCTACTTCCAGCTCTGCAGCGAGGACTACAACTGGTGGTGGAGAGCTTACTTAACCGCGGGTTCATCCGCTTTCTACCTCTTCCTCTATTCGATCTTCTACTTCTTTACGAAGCTGGAGATCACAAAGCTTGTCTCGGGAATGCTCTACTTCGGTTACATGATCATCATCTCTTACGCTTTCTTTGTCCTGACTGGCACAATCGGTTTCTACGCGTGCTTCTGGTTCGTGAGAAAGATCTACTCTTCAGTGAAGATTGACTAGAAACCAACTGATAAATCTTGCAGAAGATGCCAACTTTTGAGTCTATGTATGTTTGGGTGATTGTACGGTTTGTTAGCTGTAACAAAGTAAAAGAATCAAATCAACTTTTTATTCCTATAGATGTTGTCTGAATCCAATATTACATGCCTTTTTCACCAGTAATCTCCACATGAACATATTCCTCCGACAATCTGATGGAACCTGTTTTTATCTCTCAAGCACACTTCTCTTTCAAAAACCTTCGAGAAGATCTTGGCAAAGTTATGACAATCAACGCATATACGTAAGTTCTTGAAAACTTTAATCGGAATCCCATCGCCAGTAGCAATCAAACCAAAAGTTAGAGCTAGTTTCTCACTATGGCCAAGTAACATCCTCTCCTTCTGCTCTTCATCCACGTCATACAACACACAGCTATGATCAGGAACGTAGCCAGCTTGCTTCATTTTTATCAGTATCTCTTTCAGTTTAGCTAACACCTCTTCCCTTCTCGGATGAGTACGATCATTCGCGTGGAAGTAATGCAAGGTTTGCTCGTGTTGAATCCAGCTTCTTCCTGGCTCTTTTGTTACAGCATTCCGCAACATCATTTCTCTTAAACTGTTTACATCTTCCCATCTTCCTGCAGAGGCATACAAGTTAGAGAGAATCACGTAGTTACCCGCGTTCTCTGGCTCAATCTCAATGAGCCTACGACCTACGTATTCTCCAATGTCTACAGATAAATGAACCCTGCAAGCTCCTAAAAGAGAGCCCAAGACACCAGCAGTTGGTTCCGACGGCATTCTTTTGACGAACTCAAACGCCTCCTCGATCCTACCGGCACGGCCAAGCATATCAACGATGCAACCATAATGCTCAGTGTCAGGCTTGATCCCGTAATCTCCCGCTCTCATGCCGTCAAATATACTCAGCCCCGTGTCTTCCATTTTCCCATGGCTGCATCCAGACAAGACAGCTAAAAGAGTAACTCCATCAGGCTTTACTCTCTTCTCATCCCTCATCAGCCTAAACAGCTCAAGAACCTCTTTCCCCAAACCGTGTTTACTATACCCCACAAGCATCGCGTTCCACGAAACGGATGTCCTCTCAGGCATGCCATCGAAAACCCTCCGAGCGTAAGAGAGGCTCCCACACTTCGAGTACATATCGATCAGAGAGTTATCCAGAACAGCGTAGAAAGGAAGCTCGCGTCTCAAAACATGGCAATGAACTTGCTTGCCGTGGTCTAACAAAGCAAGTCCAGATAAAGCTGTTAGAACGCTAGCGTAAGTGACGTAGTTCGGACTCATCCCTTCGCTCAGCAGCTTCTGGAACACTTGCAAAGCCTCTTCGTCAAGACCCAACTGCGCATACCCGGCGATGATAGCAGTACATGAGACAACATCTCTCTCGGTTAAACACTCAAAAACCTCGCGAGCTTCTTTAATACAACCAGCTTTAGCATACATGTCAAGAAGAGAGCTCCCCACGAAAACGTGAGAATCGTAACTCCACTTTATTATCAGTCCATGGACCTGCTTACCCACGGATGATCCAGAGCATGAGGTGAGAACAGAGGCGAAAGTGAAGTGATTAGGTTTCCCATCGGCTCTCATCATCTCAGCAAACACAGTGAGAGCCTCTGAAGAACGCCCGGTCTGAGAATAACGCGAGATCATAGCGGTCCAGGAAACGACGTTCTTCTCAGGCATTTCGTCGAGCACTTTGTGGGCGTCTTGCAAACGATCGCACTTTCCGTAGAAGATGAGCAGACGAGTTCGGAGGTATGTAGAGGGGAAATAAAGGGTTTTGATCATGTGGGCATGGACTCTCTGGCCTTCTCTAAGAGCCCTTTTGTTCACAGATGTATTCAGCAATGCATCGTAGTCATGGAACCCAATCTCGGGGCCTAAGGCGGACATCTCCAGCAAAGCTTCTTGGAGATGACCGTTGGAACATAGTTGAGGGATTGTTGGTAAGAAGGTTTGGAGAGGAGAGTTGGGGAACGAGGAGAAGGATCGATGAAGTAGTTTCATTAAGTTAAACATTAGACTGAAAACAGAGAAGGTATGTCTCTTCTCTGTTTTTAATTTCGAAACATAAATAGGTAAGGTTTTTTTTTTTGTTTCTTCTAATTTTAGCAAATCATTAACGTGAAACTCGGATAATCATAACTGTCAAGTTGACAAACTCTGCTGTTATAAAAGACGTAAAACTAGGTTTCTGAAAATCCACAAGTAGCTAGGATGAAACTGGCTCAGCTGTAATTAACGTTCATGGCAGAACAGTTGAGTATGACTTTCACATTTGCACCTACATGCTGGAACATGAAACCAGGTTTCATGTAGTAAAAGCCTAATAGGAGCCAAATAAGCATCCAAGGTGGACAGTGATGAAGCATTCGTTATATGCAAACGTGGAATCTGTTGTGTATTTCACCTTGGATGCTTATTTGGATCCTCTTAGGCTCTGACAAGCATCCATCCATTCACCCTGTCCTACGGATGCTTGTCAAATTCGCATTTATATTGGACTTGAATTGATTTATTCAAGAGAAATAAAAAACGTTAATACAAGTTTAGCAATGAGATAATTGCAGAGAAAATGTCTCAGCTAATACAACAATAACAAAGAACCGTCCCAAGGGAGAATAGTCTACTCTCAGTTTCTCGCCTTGAAGTTTCTAGCAAAGAATCTAAACACATGGACTAAGATTCTCCCAGTCTCAGTGTGCATCTTCTTTCTTGGATTACAATTACCAAACCCAACCCCAAGCTTATTTACATATAAATCAACGGTGTGTGTTGTTGTGTCCCTTTGTACAACTTCCACCGGAATAAATAGCCAAAACAAACTAACAAGGACCACAAAACCTGTAAGAATGCGAAAGTAACCAACCCCACTTTTTAACAGTTTTGATTGCTAGCTGCTGCCTCTGGTTTCATTTTAAGCGCAAACCGCTTCCACCGCTAGTTTCTTCATCACATTTGGACACGGGTCTCCACCAAACATCTCAGGTGCTACAGTTACAGAACACCAATTCTGCCCAACACAAAGCTGCAAGAGACAGAAAAAAAAAAACAACTTTCAGTACACATTCCAAAGTTCAAAACAGAACAAAATATCCATGCTTTTACGAAACTTACTCTGTTGAAGGCATCATAGGAGTGGTGAGCGTGACAGCTTCCTTGACGGTAACTACCACAAGTTCCTTCAGGTGTACCGAAGCTAGCAAACTTCACCGAGGTCATCTTCTGCCCAGGCCCACATTGCAAATGCACTTTGGGATGCAGCGGTTTGTTAACTTTCCCCGAAGAACGCAACTGGTAATTCACAAGCGTTGATTGCCATTCATAGATATCTGCACAGACACTGTCCACCTCCCTTCTGACAAACGAGATTCCGTTCGGATCTCCTCCCCATTCCTCAAAGACAACCAATAGATTCCCACTTGGTTTCAGCCACGACCTTGGGACATGGTACCATCTCTGGGAAGCCTCTCCACAGTTTCTTAAGCACTTGTTCTCGTTGAATGTTCCGGTATAAGAACACTCGCCGCAAGAACCAACTGCTTTATACGCAGGCCAGTGACGTCCCAGGCTCTGCCCGTTAATCCATATCTGACCTTTTCCCATGCTTCCCATGTCCACAGCCAACGGCGAGTCGCCAGCTGGTGCAGAGAATGTCGTCTGAAACAAAACCAATGGAGACATGTTAAACCACCAGAAACTAATATTGTTTTAAGGAAGATGAACTCGAGAGATGTTTACCTTGTACCAAGTGAGCGGCTGCTTTTGTGCAACATATGCACCTTCTGCCCACTCAACCGATGTGCTCCCGCTGAGTGAATGAAGACTTAGACTCTCTCCTCTGAGACCAACCTGAAAAAAGGTAAATCACTAAGTCAGTGGAGTGACAGAAACTCATAACTGGGGCAACAGAGGATTTTATCTTTATTAATGTTACCTTGTAAGTCCATTTCTGCCATGACAGATCCCTCCGTCCTCCATTGAGACCGTTCAATGAAACTGGACCCAGAACTCCAGCATTCCATGTCTCAAAATGTGGACCCACATTCTGCATTGTATCCACACAACACATAGTTTAAGACCATCTTCTTTGTCCAACTTAGGCCAATGGATCAGTTAGGAAAAAGTTTGGTGCTAGGGACTAACCGGGAGACCAACAGCGATGCTTAGTATCGCAATTTTGTTGAAACCAGCTCTTAGATTCACACCTTGTCGGAATGTTATCTTAGGAGAGTCTAAGCCGCCATAAGCAGATCCTGGATAAGAGATAGTCCAAAGACATGTCAAAATATGACCAGCGGATTATTCTTTGTGATGCTTTTAAACTAGTAAACAAAGCAGTTACCAGATAACTGGCCATTGATGAATACATGCATAGCATGTCCAGCTGATAGAACAGTAAGAGTCGGCAAGTCTCCACTCCTTAAAAACCCTTCGTTGGAATCAATCTTAACACTGTAAAACAATAGAAAGAAAACCATTTTTAAAGAAAGTCAAAAATGCATTCAGAGATTCTGAAAGGTCAATCGGATACTACTTACTCAGTCATGTACCACAGGTAGTCAGAAGTGTCTCGTGTGGTGTTGATCTGCTCCACTAATCCAACCATTGTGAAGGACTCATCAATGTAAGTTGATGGGTCTTCATTGTATGCTTGCCAAGATAATCCTCCATGAACAGGAACCTGAACCATTTTCATCCTTGAAATTTGAGCACCAACCTACAAGCCAAAACCAAGAAGAAACATGATACGTTACTCATATAGTTATATGTAGTCCAAGCATATAATGATTATTTCTTCTTCTTACCCTGGCTGTGTTGTAAACTGTGTTTTTGCAGTCTGGGAGAATACTAATAGACCATGGAGGTAGATTGTAGTGGTTGCTCCCAAAAGAAACTTTGGCGTAAGATCTTGGATTGTAATTTGCTAAGAATGCAGAACAAGCCCCAGATTTCGATTTGTACACATGAGCCTGCACATTTTTTCATATGTACATTTAAGTTTTAACAAGTTGATAAAAGCAAAAAAAAAACAATATTAACGAAGAAAAGGAAAAAAAAAGGCTTTGAGTTGAGTGAGACCTCTTGATAGTTTCCAAGGGGCATCCTGGTGGGCTCTCCTGATACTAATGCTGGCTCACACAGCTTGATCGCTCTATGCAAATCTTTCAAGTGACCCCACTTAGGCTGCCTTTCAAGTCCTGTTTGTAGAGGGCATCAGTTACTTACTATCTTTAGTAAATAGAAAAAAAAAGAAAGAGAGATTTAGCAGAAGTTTTACCGTATTCGTCCAGAGGCGCGTCATAGTCATAGCTGGTTGCAATAAACGGACCACCAGCAGTTCGGCCAAAATTTGTTCCACCGTGATACTGAAGCAAGAAACCATTTGTATGAGAGAATTGGGAATATAGCTCAAAAAGAGGGATATGATTTAACTTTGTGAAGAATTGGTGAATAAACAAAAAGCTTTTACCATGTAGTAATTGATGAAAGATCCACCTTTTTGGATAAACCTTGCAACGGAAAAGGCCATATCTTCAGCTGGACGATAAGGAACTGGGCCTCCAAACTTTGTAAACCTGTAGTAACATTAGAGAGAACAGACTGAGAACACTGCAAAGCAATAATAGAAGGAAGAGATTTCACTTTTTGAGTTTTCTTGCTTACCATCCAGTCCAGGCTTCAGTCCACATTTTGGGTTTGTAAGCCTTGTTTGGAGAGAAGTAATCGCAATAGAAGCCATTGCAAGCATTGATCTAGGCAGAGAGAGAGCAAATATAGATTCAACAAGTTAAACAAATATGTAAAAGGAGAAAAGAGACTGATCATTATTGTAATGATCCACATGTGTTTTTGTCGAGGAATTTGCTTAAAATGATTGAATAATATTTCATTATTTGAGACAGAAGAATGTGATAATAGTCAAGGAAAGAACAAAAGAGCATGAAAAGAAGTAACACCAAAGCATGTGCAACTTAAATGAATAACTAATATTTAATGAAATAATCTCATTAGAAACAAAGAAGGCTTACAGCTAATGAAGAAAAAAAATGTCCCAGGGGACAAGACAAAAGAAGAAGGCTTACAATGGGGTCGGGTGCATCGTCTTGTTTGCACATGACCCAAGGGACACCAGTGCCTAGCCCCACAGCCATTTTAGCTGCCCAGTTGGTGTAAGACCGTCCCGGTGCACCTAGCTCATATTCCAATGGTCCATATTCATTTTCAATCTGTCACAACACATACACAGACAAAAACTCTCCTTAGTCTCATTCTCAGTCTATACTAGGATTGCTAAAACCCAAGAATTCACATAAAGAAGGTTTTTTTTTATATTTACCTGAGAGAGGATTATAGGACCGCCTTGGGACTCAAACAGCCTCTCAGCTTTCATCATGTTAACAATCTTTGTAGTAAACCTTTGCATTTGAGCCTTCAGAAAGAACCAAAAAAAAAAAAAAATCTCATGAGTCAAACAAGAGTCAATGGAACAAGTGTGAGTGAGTTTTAGTAACTTCAAAATGAAGACTAGATTAGCTTAGGAAAAAAAAAACATGTTTAAACCTTGAAAGGACCGTTATCTGTTCTGAAGCTAATCCCTGGAACATACTTAAGCCAAACAGGAAATCCACTGAGAAAAAATTAAAACAGAAACAAACAATCATATTTAGATTATTCTGGGAAATTTTTATCCTTTTTTTACCTTTCTATTTTGAGGATAAGAGACAGTAAATTTAGCTAATAAATAGTTAGTTACCCGAAGTTCCATTCAGCACAGACATAAGGACCAATCCGGAGATGAAGATAAAGTCCAGATTGTTGGACCAACTTGACAAACTTAACCAAATCATAGTTGCCTTCGAAATAATACTGCAGATGAAGCCAAAAAAAAAACATTAAAGTGGAATCCAATGAATCAGTACTTCATTCACACACACACACAAAACAGATCCAATTAAATTAAAAAGGTAAGATTTTTTTTTTTACTTACTTTGCCAGGAGAAGGCTCGTGTCCATTCCAGAAAACATAAGTCTGAATCACATCCAAACCTCCTTCTTTAGCTTTCCTAATTAGATCTGGCCACATCTACACACACACACACAAACATACATATCCAGATAAGGAAACAATGTGGGGGGTATGAGAGATTACAGAACACTTTTGGAATAAACTCTAAAACTAAACAAAACCTCGGGAGTGCTTCTGGGGTAATGAATAGATCCAGAGATAAGGATTCTTCTTTTGCCATTGATGGTAATGGCTCTGCTATCGTAAGAGACAGAGGCAGAGACTGAAGAGACTAGAAACCCTAGAAGAAACAGAGCTGAAGCTGCCGCCGCTATAGCCACATTCTTCATGGCTCAGACTGTCTTCTACTCTCTTCTTTAGTTGAGCCGCAGAGAGAAGAGGAGATAAGAATGGTTATGGTCGGAAGCACAAAAGGTTGAAGCTTTCTTTTAGCTCAAAACTTTTGTAAGAGAATGGGGAAAGTTAGATTCTTGGAGTGTGAAAAGATGAAAACTTGCGTTTTTCCTTTTTTTTTTGTTCGGATGCTCTCAATTAGAGTTGCGTTGCAGCTGCTTTTAAGCACTCGAGCAATGTGAGAAGAGGTATCTAGTAGGACCTACCGTTGAGAGACTTTTTGGGACCCACCATGTTTTGGCCTTTCTCATTTGTTTCTTTTCAATAATTCCCGGATACGGTGTCGTTTACGGGTTATACAGTGTATATGACGAATTAATTTAATTTAAAAACAGACGACTGTATATTGTTAACTAAACTTAGAATTAGAACAGCTTTTCAATTAGATGACCATTTAAATCTAGGATTATGTCGATTTTGTCTATAATTTTGAGACCATCAGAAAAATCGAGATTGGACGGTGCAACCTATATATGGCTGGCGGTGTCAATATCTACAATTTCGTTCATATGTCCTATTCATATTAATGGATGGGAGAGTTAGCTATAGTTTAGTTATCTATTACTAATTTAAAACAAACTAGATCATGACCCGCGCGACTGCGCGGGTTTTATTTTGTTTTAACAAAATAACATATATTCTATAGTAGTCAATACAATTTAGAGTTTGTCTATTTCACATAATGTAGTTTTATATAATTTCGAGTTTGTCCAAAATGTATTGTTTAAAAACAATGAAAACTGTTATTTTGTATTAATAGTTTTTCATTGGTGTATTAGAGATATAATTGTATGGTGCAAACATTAATATAATATTAACCAGTACGATTTCGATTAAAATAACAGTGTATTACAGATGTATTGTGAACCACTAATCTAATAGTAACCAATACGATTTGGACTAACGTAATAGTGTATTATAGATATAGACATAAGATGGATACACTAATTTAATATTAACCAATACGATTTAGACGAACAAAACTGAAGTCTTCATTATAATTTTAATAAAATAGTTATTAATTATTATAAAATAGATAAACAGAAAATTTAATGGAAAAAAATAGCAAGAAAGATTAACCGTGCGGATACATAAATGTTTTATGTTTAGTAAAATAATTTAAATGAATCTGTATTAATCCAAAAACAATTATAGATTCAAATTTTTATTAGAAGAATAGTATTTTGAATGTGTATGCAAAAAATTCAATAAATTAAAAATGACAATGTGTTTTTTTAGAAAGTTAAGTGCAATAAAAATACACAATCTTTTTTGTTTTATATTTATTGACAAAATAACTATTATGCCCAAGAAAGAAAATTTCATTATAAATTTCCATGTCCATATAGAATTAATAAGCATATTAGTAACAACAAATTATCCAGGAAAGAGAGAAAAAAATAGCTACATCTTATTTTCCTTTTCTTTAATTTATTTTTAGGCTAGTAGACTCATAATTGATTTTTTTTAAGTTAAAATTGATGTTTCTGTTATTGAAATCCCATAATATGTCAAGTTACCTATTAAGTTAGATATACATAAATACAAAATCCCATAAAACCGAGATTTTTGGTATAGTAGATTAATCTTGGAGAAAGGGGGTTTTCCATATTTACGATATTTCAAATCTATAAATTTGATTGTGAATATTTGATTGCCACCGAGATTTTAGGTATAGTAAACTCTTAATCGATTTTTTAAAAGTTTGAATTGATGTTTCTATTATTGAAATAAGAATATATTTTTAACTTGGAGAAGGTGTTTTCCCATAATTGATTATTTTTAAAGAATAAATTGATGTTTCTATTTAGTGTATATTCATTATTTGAGCATCAAGAAAAAAATATTATGATATCTTTAGTATTGAGTTTCAACAAAAAGTACTGATGTGGTTGAAACATGCTGTTAAATTATTTGGTTAATTCAATCCATTGGTTTGGGAGATAATTGGATTAAGATAGTTAAAATTGGGCAATGACATGTTTTGGACTCGTTTATATTTTTAATAACATGTGTAACGTTTATTTTTATTTTTATTTATTTATATATTTATTTTTAAAAACTCAGACTCGTGTAATATTTATATTGGAGACATTTCTTGTATTCATTTGACTATAATAAAAGAGAGGGGTTGTTATATTTGTACTATTATATAATATATACGGTGGTGTTAAATGATAGTCAAATGATTTAGATATTTTGTAAATAATTTGCGGTGTAGTTAAGTTATAGTCAAATGATTTACGTTCATATGAAAGTTCGATGGAGTTAATGTTAAATGAAAGAATAGATAAAAAGAGGTGATGTTAAATGATAATTACGGTGGAGTTAAATGATAGGATAATATTAATTACGGTAGAGTTAAATGATATGTGCTCTACATTAAACTCTCTAAGGAAATATTTAAATGAAAGGTTAGGCTAAGAATAATAATGTGATGTCCAACTTTAAAATCTACCTAGAAGAAGTTAGAATGTTTCTGCTTTAATAAGATACTAGATTTTGACCCGCGCTTTGGAAGCGCGGAATATTTTACGATGAAAAATTTCACTAATAACTTAACAAATATTTTGGTAATTTTTAAAGAGTGTATATTTAAAATATTTTTGTATTTAAATCAGTGTTTCTAAATTCAACCCGATTGTAATTATACCGGTTAATCCGGAGATCTGACAATTCAATTTAGGTTTTTAAAATATTCATATTAAAAAAAATCACTAAAACCCGAGACTAACCGATTGAACTGATGGATGACCGATATGTAATCTAATTGGATTTAAATTGTAATAGTTTCATATTTTGTAGTCTTATAATCCAAATTTTAAAGTTCATTATTTTGCAATTTATGAAATTATAACGTTTCTACAAAATTTTAAAGAGAAAATGATAGATATAAAATAACTAAGATTAATTATTGTATTGTTTGGAAACATTGATAGTAGTATAAAAATATATTGTTTGGAAACATTGATAGTAGTATAAAGAAATAAATATATTGTTTGGAAACATGGATAGTAGTATAAAGAAAAGAATATTAGTGATTTAATGTAGGTTTAACTATAAAGTATAAATGTGTATTTAATTTAAAAACTTACAAAATAAATGTTAGGTCCAACACAATGTTTCTGTTTTAATAAGATAGATATACAACAATGTCTAAACTTTTTTTTTTGAAATATTATAGTCTTATATTATATACTCATCAAAACACGCAAACATACACACAATAATTGTTATTAGCCAAGAGACAAGGTGTCAAACAGAGGGAGATATCGTGTTTGTAAAGAATCGTTAAAGTTAACAACCCAATCGATTACATTGGATGGAAACCATTTCTTTGTCCTCGTCATCAGATAACATAAGAACAAATTATTCGAGTTGTGAAGTGGTAGTCGAGCAATCTATATACAAGATGCACGTGTACGTATGATATTATGGCAAAGAGCTAGCCACAGTCTAAACCACTAAGGGCATGTGTGAGCATTGGTAGGAGACTCATGTGAATCTCTTGGAATAAATAATTGCGTCTTGTTGTTTTAATAAATTGAGTCATTATCTTGATTTTCTAACATGTGGTACAAGAGTCTCTTGGCAGAAAGACTCTCGTTTCTTCTATTATCATTTGTTTTATTGTTGAGTCTTTTATTGAGACATCATCGTCAAATAAAGCCTAAATCATTATCAAAAATAAGTAACTATACAAACATACATGCATATATCTATTAGACGAGATTATGTGACTATATGTTATATATAGTATCAGTATGGACTATGGTCTATATGGAGTCATGGAGAGTATGCATACCTATATATATCATCTAACAACTATGATGAAAGCTTTGACATAAACAACTACCATGAGGAAAAAAAATAACAACTACGATGAAAGACTTACATTGGCATAGGTGTTTTACGAAGAAATAACGTTGTAAGTTGATCAATCACGCATTGAGTTACGTGGAGGAATTAAACTGAAAACGAAACCAAGAATAAAAATAGAAAAGTAGATCAATAATGAATGAAACCAAACCCGTTTAACTGCGACGACAACAACAGTTTCTGCGTTCTGTTCTCGTGTTCATTAGTTTATTCCTTTCCCACTTGCAAAGATTATCAATACTGCACTGGTTTGATTTTTCTTTTGTTCCGTAGGATCTTGAAAACCTGTACTGGGCGGCTGTACATAATGGGTTCTAAATTAATAATCATTTCCTAATGTTTTTTTATTAAGACAGTAATTAAATTATTTTTCAATTTTCTTTAAAATAATATAGCACTAGAAAGAGAGAAGCTAACGCGAAGGCCATGTCTCTGTACTTGTGATTATGTTAGAATATTTAGATCCGAGCAGTTTTCCTTAAATCTTGATTACTATCGTCTATAGTCAACTTTAAAAAAGTGATATAGTATTTCGTAACTTTAATATAATAGTAATACTAATGAGCGATTATATTTGGCAATCTTCAAGAATTGATTGCTCCTGCAAACGTAGTTAGTCATGTTTTCAACGACATGCATGTGGACGATGATCTTTGGGACTCATATGACCCAAGCAGAAATACTAGAGGCAAATACTGGTTTTAAATCAATCATGCAATCTAGCTACATTAGAGATAACCCTTCAACCTATAGCTGATCCAACTCATGGCACGTTAAATCATTGAAATACATATACATTATGTAACTACGTAAGACTGATTTTACCAAAAAAACCTATGTAAGACTGGTGAAAGCTAGAGAGTACAGATCGATTACTTGGGATTGGAGTTTCTTAATTACTATTGATTTTTACATTCCGTACGATCATACAAAAAAACTACATGTGCTCTTCACAATTGGAACATGAATGAAATTATTTTTGCCACTAAAAAATCAATCACAAGGAATTCGACTTTTTTCTCTAAAATCCAATTATGTATAAACATATAGGTAATTAACCAACTCAATTACACAGTGTTTTGACTCAATTATGGCGCATAGTTTACAACCACTTGCAAAGATATTTCTATTTTGTGATGATGACAAATTTAATAATTTGTAGTATAAATTATATTGACCCGCGGGGACAAGCATGCATGCATGTTGCAGCTTATTGATAATTATACGAAATGAGAATCTTGGTTCTTTCTTAGAAAAATGATCGAAATATATGTTTTTTCATCTACTGTAATTCTTACACATGAAACCCAACGCTGGTATACGTACATACGTTATAAGGCCATCTGCAACGGCAGTCCTTCCCAAATCCTTAGGAATTAATCTTACAATAAATAAAATATAATAATAATATTTTGGCTACTGTTACTACGGATCAGTCCGTAAATAAGGAATAGAAGGACCCGGTCCTTAGAACACATGACGATGGGAGATTGGGTTTCTTTTTGTAAAAAAAAATTAATTCTCCATGGAAGAGAACGTCGTCCGCGAAGAAGACGGGAGAGAAAGTTGCAAATCGAAATCGGATTTGGAGAAACCTTAAGAGAGGTGGAATCTTTGGGGTCGAGACGATCAAGAGCGACTTGAGTTTTTCTTTTTCGAACGAGGTTCCTGACGATACAATTTCTCCCAAATCCGGCACACCTATTAAGCTTCTAGGTCGTGACGATGCTGGCGTGTGAGTAAAACCTCTATTTGATTCATTGATTCAGTTTCTCCTTAGTCTCTTTTGTCATTGCTTTTTATGGTGGAAGATACTTTCACAGATACTTTCATGATTTTGGTCATTGTTTTGTATAGCAATTCTAATTTGCAGTATCTAATAGCCTTGATTGATGATCTCGCTGTATGTAACCTATTGTTTTGTGACTGTGCTTAGTTGTCTGTTCTTTTGTATGTATATGCCTTCTGTGTTTTGTGTTATTAGCTCTGTTGTTATTCTCTGGTCATCTGTATTGATCTCATCAACAGAATACATTATTGAGCTACTATTATCTTATACCAATGGCCAATATTAAGTGTCATCTGAGTCTTTGGTATGTTTTGTACTCATTTAACACAAGAGGTGTGCATGTTTATTGACGTGAAAGTATACTGCTTGCTCTTTAATAAGCATTTTTGTTTATGTGGCGAGGAGGTAACTTATATACATGTTCTCTCTCTTTTTTTTTCTTTATACAGTTGGTGACTTGAACCATTTGATATTTGCTCCTCTCACCTCAAGAGGATCTCAGCAGTACCGTTCCCTCACTGTCCCCGAACTCACCCAGCAAATGTGGGACTCCAAGAACATGATATGTGCTGCTGACCCAAGGCACGGGCGTCACCTCACAGCCTTTGCCATGTTTCGTGGTAAGATGAGCACAAAGGAAGTCGACGAGCAGATGCTGAACGTGGAGAACAAGAACTCTTCCTACTTTGTTGACAGTCTGTGACATCCCTCCCACCGGTTTGAAGATGGCATCCACTTTCATTGGGAACTCAACATCGAGACGGAGTTCACAGAAGCAGAGAGCAACATGAACGATCTTGCCTCAGAGTACCAGCAATACCAAGTGTGTGTATTGGCAAGTGTGTGTGCAATAGTTAGGAATATATAAACATATCAAGAGTGAACTAATTAGCTTCTTTTTGTGTCATCAACACTTAAGAACTCCTAATTAAGTAACACCATTGCACACACCTTTGTTGTAAGAATCCTTAACTATTTAAAAAATAAAAAATAATATTAAACTAATCCTAAGGATTCCATCCACAAATCCACCATTGCACATGCTCTAAGATAATAATCCTTTCTGTGACTGACTAATTGCACTCAAGTTTGCAGGTTAGATGCCGACGATCACACCTATTTGTGCATATATTATATTGTAACTATGTTCCCTTGTTGAGGTAATTTGTTGTAGTTAGATTTTTGTAGACCCAAATTTAAAGTTAGGCGTCACACTTATGCATATGTATTATGTATATAGTCGAGATACCTTTCAGGCTTTCACAATCGAAAATAGTATCGATAGAAACGTATACATTAACCTTATCCATATATAGCAAGAAGAGGTTCCTAAATAATTGTTTTGAGAGGGTGCATTTATTTCGACGGCTTAATTACGTTGTAGATATTGTTTTAGCTAGTTCTTGATTCTTTATCATCGATTGCCTTATCCTATATTTATATGAAAGGTCTCGTTTCTTCTTCACTTTCTCGACAGATCACATCTAACATGATAAATTTCTCTAAAATATATAACCAGTACATAAAAATACAAAGAATGATGATTATTTTCCTCTTTTTGGGATTGGACATTCCATAATTCAAGATAAAATAAAATGAAACTAGAACTCGAAAAGAGAACTATCACTAAACAAAGGAACAAATAAGCGGGTTAAAACAAGTCTCATTTGATTTTACTCTTCTATCAAAATAGTGGGGAAGAACGAGAAATCTGGATGAGAAACAAGTGGAAGAAAACGTCGGGTCCACGATAAGTGTGACACGTCAACCTTGTCGGTGGGAGCCATGATGAACATCTGCTGGATAATGTGCAATGTTATAGGACAATAAGGCATCGACGTTACAAAGAAAATGAGTGGCTGTCTATGTGTAAAAGATAGGAGCTACAAAAATATGATATGTTTTATCTTCTTTTCTTTTGTTCGTTCCCTCATATGATTTTTATCTTATTCACACAAGAAAAATAATACGGATGAGACTGCCACATATTCAAATTTAATACCATTCCCATCAATCTTGATCCTTTAATCTTTTTAGGGGTCCCTTGTGATACAAATTGAACAGATATAATTCTAGCAAAACGAGAATGTACTGTTCTTGGTGGGTTCGAAAGAGAGAAAAAGAGTTTAAGATATATCTTAACTAAAAACACTGACCATAGCCGTGTTCCATTGCATGTAGCTGCAACATGCAATCGCGACCTACAACCAAATATCATTCGCTTATGTGTCGTAGAATACTACAACTGATCGTTTCGACTAGGCGCAAGTGACATGCAGATAAACAACGCTACAACTGATATCTAATTCGGAAAATATGAAAATTGTATTTATTATTCTTACATACTATTTTCCCTTTTATGGTATCTTTGCTCGTGTCATCTAATTTTAGTAATATTAAAAAAAAAATGAGTAAAGAAAGCTAAGAAATTTGTGATATTTTGTACTACAAAGGAATCTCACATTGATTGATTTGGTCGGTCCATTGTAATCCATTGCAATAGTACAGGTTTTCGTAGGCCGGTTATGGGCCCTATAGTTCAAACTACTAGGCCTACTTAGAAAGAGAAGTCACCAATGACAACCGAATCTAAAGTCTACTGACTACTAGTGACTAGATACTTATTTCGCTTTTCATTTTTGGATAAGGATGTTGCTGTTGTGGATTAGATGAATAAAGGATCTTGCTGTTGTGGATTGGATTAAATGATGAAGGTAACATTTACAATTTAATATCGTGTTTATCAAATGAATTTAAAATACGTCCTATAGTAGCATTGTCTCAACTTGCAGAATTATAAGATGACGATTCCCATTTTTAACCGCTACTCGTTATCTATGTATAATATCTTTGTTAGTTTTGACCCAAAAAAATATATATCTTTGTTAGTAGTACAACTGTACAAGCATCATCATTGGGACAGAAGACAAAAATGAGCATTTTGATTTGAGAACCAGTAGGAGTTTTACACATTCGTATGTATCACGATGTGTACGCACAATACACATACTCTCCGGTTCAGTGAACAATGAAAAGCTAAACCGGCCTAACTCTGATGATCCTTCAGCGTTTGCATGATCTGAGAGAGTAAACGACCTTTACTATACTACTGTTGACACTTGCTCATCTAGAGATTCGCCAAAAGAAAAAGAAAAGGAGAAGATGGTTATGATATGTGTCGCTTCACCGAGAGTATTATCAACTAAATGAAATTTATGACTGATTTAAATGAAGGGAGAAAGATTTAAACTCACTGAGTACAAAGGAAGGCAGGTTTGATTCTGATGGCTTTGGCTTGGCCATTTCAATCATGATCTCAGTCGAAGAGTCGCTTGAGAATCCTAGCTTCTCCATTATCTTCTCTAATCTTTTCCCGTTCGTCAGATACAGATAACCAATCTTGAAATTAAAAACAGAGGAAAGCAGGTTTAGGTATCACGCAAAACAAGAAGGATTTTTTTTTTTTTAACTTTCAAACACAATGTAAGTTTAGCTACTCGGGAGGAGCTTACCAGTGTCTCCAATGATGATGCTTTGTTATAAACTGCAACACCTGCACGCCTTCTTGAACGTGTTCTAGCCGAGCCTAGATTTTTTCCCCACCTGAGGACATCCCTGCAGCAAATACACAATTCATCAGACCAGATACAATCAATGAGAGAAATGAAATCAAATGTGGACTTGACTGAGTAACTGACCTCTCTTCCTTTGTCAGGAAATCATCATCAACAAGTTTCTTCAGCAAAACATACTGAAACAAGATGATGACAAAAAGTTAGCAGTTAACATATTAGATAACAACAATTACTCAAAAGTTTTAAGCCCAAAATTTTGTAGTAAAATAAATGGAAAAGAAAACTACAAATATCATTGAGCTGATACCAATAGAATTTATGGTGTAACTAGATGAAAGATCTAAAGACTATATAGCAAACCCATGAAACAGAGCAAACACACACAATACTCTGCTTCTTCGAGAATGGGAGATAACACCACATTCAAATACTGATCTGAGAACAAAAAGATGACAAACCTGAGCTTCACAGCGCACCACAGCTCTAACACGATCGTTATAATCTTCAATACTAAGTGGAGGGAAAAGGAAATGCCTACGAGCATATAGCTGCAAAAAACAAAACAAAACCAAAAAGAAGAAGCTTTCCCGTGAGAGAGTAGTTACATACAATCCGCACTTAGCACAAAGATTAAGAGCAACAAAAAAAAAACTTAATTAAAAGCATGAGAGCAACAACAAAAACGAACCTCATAAATGGAATCACCTATAAAAGCCAAAGAAGCAGCATTGAAAACTGATCTGGGCTTCTCAAGCTTTGGTGGACTTGGAGACCACGTCTCATATCCCATATAACTATCATCAACTTCTTCACTCAACTCTACACACACATCAAACACACACAATCTTACTAAACCATATCATATCTCCAATCAATAGAACCAGAAAACAAAAAAATTGAAACTTTTAATCAGGGTTCGCTTAATCTACGCGATTCCGTTAAGAAAGCGTCTACCTTTACTTGCGGGTCGCTTGAGCAAATCGTCGACGGAGATGCTGATTCGAGGAGACGGTGGAGGAGGAGGTAAAGGCGGCGGTAAGAAAGAGTTGCTGTTAGGGGTTTTCTTCGCTTTCCGAGGCGCGTTAGGGTTGTACGGAAGTCTAGGCTGTGTATCCAAGGCAGCTCTCACGGAGAAGCTCCCTGATAGAATCACCATTGAAGCTTCACTCTCTTCTTTAGTCCTTCCTTTCGAGTTAGTTTCCAACGATAAGGCCACGAGACGCTTCGTTAGCTGTTACGTCGTCGTATTAGGTACATGGGCCTTAATTGGGCTTTTACTTGCTCTGTTAGGCCTTTTACTTTTCAATCGGGTTGGAGGGTTTATTGTTGATCTCTGCACCTATATGAGAGACCTAGGACTTGCATTTTGTGGTCCATGAATCTCCTCTATAGTGTAGTGTGTTATATAACTTGTCCACACCTGACCGAGGACCCTCCAGGGTTTACATGTTCTTTTACATAAGGTTATATAATGTTGAAAACCTTTTTTAATTTGATGTTTTAATTTTACCAGAGACTGTATACCTTTTGCTTGTGTGTTTCGTGTCCCGTAGTAGCTACAAATATGGGCTGGGACACATGAGCAGGTATAACTATTGAAACAACAACGAGCTAATGATCTTCAAATGCATGTTAGAGGAAAAAGGTGAACTGGTGGACAAGAAATCAAATATTAATTGATATACTTTATTAATATTCTAGCAGCATGCGTATGGTCACCAATAAAGATATTACATAGTTTGAGTTTGAGACACAATTCTTCTTGATGTCTGGGGCTGGGTTTAGTCAGACTATGGTCAATGTGTATAGACAGATTCTTACATAAAGATTACAAAAAGTATAGCATAAGTGTTATCGAAGGGTCAAAATGGTAGGTATAGTGGTTTTGCATCAATGTCATAAAGAGGACAAAGGATCATGTTCTTGGCTATCCAAACCCCTAGAGATTGTGAAATCAAATGGGGCAAAATATTCTCCAGTTTTTAACTTCAAGTGATTCTTCACATGGAGATATGGTCCAAATGAAAACAACCCCACAACTCCCCAAAATTATAAGTAATGCATATTATTTGACTCTCGTTTATGTTGAATTGTTTTTTTTTTCTTATTCTGTTCTGCAAACTCTCAATCTTTGAGACTTTTTGGGCAAGAAAATACAGATCAATAATTTCAGTTTCTGCAAAAAAAAAGAGAAGAAGAGGAGAAGAATGAAGTAAATAATAGATTTCATACACTTTATTCAAAAACCCTCTCGGATTTCCAAAGATGCACGACCTTAAATCAAAGGAACTCATGCAATAATTAGATATGATTGAAGCACTAATTTTGTATAGTGTCTTTCATTTTCTCTTGATCAAAATGTATATACAATTAATGTAATGATCATATAAAGATAGCTCCCGTGTTAGGTATTGCTTGATCGAAAAGCTTATAAATGGCGTTTATAGATATTATAAAAGAATCATAAGTTTCCCAAATAATTAATAAATACTGGGAAAACTATTATAAAGTAAATAAAAAGAGAATCGCTAAGTTTATTGTTTGGCATTAGTCAAAAGGTTAGATGTTAAATTTAATTAAAGGAGTGGCTTTTTAGGTTCAAAGTTTGTATAAACAAAGTAGTCAAGCGGCTAAACAACCTCACCTCTTTAGATTCTAATGTATTATACCAGAGATCATACATGCACAAGCTGTATGAAAGTGAGGTGGTGTGCATGTGGTCCACCCATGAGGAGATTAAATTAGCCTTAACCCTTAAATAAAAATATCATGATTTTATTGCAGAGCTTCGTTTGATTACGTAATGTGTTACGTGGTTAACATATCTGCAGTCCAAGAGTTGAGTATGGTTTTTGGATGCTGAGCGGTCTAGCATCATAATCATATACACTAAACTAAGCTTCAATACATCTCTAGTCATTAACATTTTAAGCGGGTTTTGATCTCATATGAACCAATTCAAAAGCAAACCACATTTTTCAAAGTCTCAAGGAACCGTTCTGATCTGCGTACGATATCCCTCCCAAAGTCGTAACCACTCCTACGTATTGACATATGTGTACACCCACACCCAGATACTGTAATTGTATTCTCATGAATATCTTTGCGCAATGCGCATAAATGATACATATGAGCATGCATGTCATGTATCCACTACGATCATGACAAAAAGATGTGTTATACGGTGAAATAAGATATGTGACCTAGTGGAATTTTGCACGAATGCGCACCCAAAATACCCCACAAGCCAAAAGACAATTAATTAGCACACTTTTCTTTCGATATATTCTTTATCTATTCTTTTAATTTTCTTATAGAACTTTACTTCTTTAAATGTTTTTTACCAAAATTATTGATATTTGCTTGGCTCAATTTATGGATATAAAAGTAACAGCTTGATAAAAATAACTTATTTCTTTCTTTTATTTTCATGTTCTAAGTAGAAAGATATTTTTGCAAGTCCATAAGATCATGTCTTGTAAAAATAACTTGAATACACTTGATATAATCTTTATATAATAAGGTTAGCGGTGTTAACAAAATAAGGTAAGATTTACTAAATGCTTAATTTGTTTTTTTTATCCCTGCGCATGCTTCAATTCATCTCTTACTATTTTCTGACTATACTCTATTTGTGTGTTTTTGTAAGTTGCGTTGCTTTGCAGGTTAGATTCTAACGAAATTAAGATTATTGAGTGTATGACGTACTATCTTACCAGTTATACATACTTCACATTATCACGTCTAAATTAAATAAATAAACTCGGAAATAAAATAAAATTATTATCAGCCACATGATTTGTTGCCACACCGCACCATGATTAAAGTTATATAAAGAGAGATACCAGGACAGATTCAAGTTGAAAGAAAGTCCCAAAAACAAACAACCAAATTTTTTTTAACACAAACCCATTCGTGTGCGTGCGGCTAAGTTAAAACATTAATGGACATTTCTTCATCACTTTTACTCTTGTCCTTCTTCCTCCTTGTCATCATCATCTTCATCTTTAACAAGATCAACGGTCTCAGAACATCCTCAACTTCAAAGAAGAAACTTATTGAGAATGTTAGTACTCACAGCCACGGACCAAGGTTTCCACAAGGAAGCCTGGGATGGCCTGTCCTCGGAGAAACAATCGAGTTCGTCTCTTCTGCTTACTCTGACCATCCCGAGAGTTTCATGGACAAGCGTCGACTTATGTATGAACTCTTCTCCCCCTCTTAACCCTTTAATGTTCACAGTATATTTACAAATTTAAAACTAAACTTGACTTTAATACTTATAAAGAAAAATAAGCCCTTGGAAAGTATCAAATATGCTATTTTGCCATTTAACAACGTTATTTTTCTATCATCTATAAATATATATGTTTGATTTTTTGTATGCAAAGGTATGGTAGAGTGTTTAAGTCGCATATATTTGGAACGGCTACAATCGTGTCGACGGACGCAGAAGTTAATAAAGCAGTTTTACAGAGCGACTCCACGGCATTTGTGCCGTTCTACCCGAAAACGGTAAGGGAGCTCATGGGCAAATCGTCAATACTTCTGATAAACGGGAGTTTACACAGAAGGTTCCATGGATTAGTCGGTTCGTTCTTAAAGTCACCACTTCTCAAAGCTCAAATAGTTAGAGACATGCACAAGTTTTTGTTGGAATCCATGGATCTATGGTCCGAGGACCAACCTGTTCTCCTCCAAGATGTTTCCAAGACTGTTAGTATACCCTTCCCTGATAATTTCACTAGTTAGTTTTTAATATATACGACGATTCATGCATTAAAATTGAAAATTAAAAAGGGCAATCATAATCATACCACCACGGAACATTAATTTATTTTAAAGAACATGGTTACAATCATTACATTTGATATAATGATTACAAGTTTCTGCGTTTTTTGTTTTGTTTAAGAGAACCAACTATTAACCCTTTTAGTATGTTTTCATATGTGATTAATTATTTTATTTAATTGGTAGGTTGCATTCAAGGTACTTGCAAAGGCATTAATAAGTGTAGAGAAAGGAGAAGAGTTTGAAGAGTTGAAGGAAGAATTTGAACAATTCATCAGAGGACTCATGTCACTGCCAATAAACTTGCCTGGAACCCAACTTCGTAGATCTCTCCAAGCTAAGAAAAAGATGGTGAAGCAAGTTGAAAAGATCATAGAAGGCAAAGTCAAGAGAGCTAAAAGCAATGAAGATGGTGTTGTTGTAAAAGATGTTGTGGATGTGCTGCTTAAGGACTCAAGTGAAAACTTAACTCACAATTTGATTGCTAACAATATGATTGACATGATGATTCCTGGCCACGATTCGGTACCTGTCCTTATCACCCTCGCTGTCAAATTTCTATCCGATTCTCCTACTGCTCTTCATTTTCTAACGGTAATTAACTTAAACCATAATCAAAGTTATGATAGTTTAATTAGTTCGGTACCCTTCTTCTAATCAAAAGCTAAAATTTTATTTTTAAAGTATATATACGAATTTTGATCCTAATGTTTATATCACATGATGGCTATAAGTTTTACATTGTAGTATGGACTCCAGTAAAATCTTCTAGACATGAAAAAGAAAAGCTTTATGTTATAATGAAAGACTATTCTCTCTTTCACAATTGAGTGAGGCAAATCACTCATTAAAGAATTTAACAATGGATTGGAAACTGATATTAACTCGTGGATATATGATTGCTACGATAAAACAATAAGCTCTAATTTAAAATATTTATGATTTTTCAGGAAGAAAACATGGAGCTGAAAAGTTTGAAGGAATTGACAGGAGAGCAACTATATTGGAATGACTATTTGTCTTTACCTTTTACACAAAAGGTATATATGTTCGCCTTTTGCCTGATATAAGTTATATAATTATATGTGAAAAGGTTCATTAGGCCGTTTAATAAACTTATATCACCAATTATCATCAGGTCATTACAGAGACATTGAGAATGGGAAATGTTATAATTGGAGTGATGAGAAAAGCGATGAAGGATGTTGAAATAAAAGGATACGTGATACCAAAAGGATGGTGCTTCTTGGCTTATCTCAGATCAGTTCATCTTGATAAACTTTACTATGACTCTCCCTACAAATTCAATCCCTGGAGATGGCAAGTAAGAATCACTCAAATACAGTTGTTAAACAACCAAATGTTTACGACGAATTATATATTTAATTAGATCTACGTTTTTTTTACTAACTAGGAAAGGGACATGAACACGAGTAGTTTCAGTCCTTTTGGAGGTGGCCAGAGGTTGTGTCCTGGTCTTGATTTGGCCCGACTTGAGGCTTCAATTTTCCTTCACCATCTTGTCACTCGCTTCAGGTAATCAAATAATTACATGATATTATTATAGAACTATTCATATATATGGTGTTGGTGTAAATAAAATTATTGATGACAAAAAAAGAAGATAAAGGTGTGGCAAGTGCTCTAGGCTTTAGACAAACCAGTACATTAGGACCATATAAGTCTCCATCTCTTTTTGACAAGTTGGACTCAGTTATTAAAAGACAAAAACGGAAATGTACTTCTTGAGAAAGCTTGTAGCTAGCAACTAACATTCAAATATAATGATCTAAGTCCAAATTTGTTTAATAACAACCTAATGTTTTGGACTTTTTGTTATGACAAGCAGATGGGTTGCAGAAGAAGATACAATTATAAATTTTCCTACAGTTCATATGAAGAACAAACTACCCATTTGGATCAAAAGAAGGTGACTCTCTTTCAGTGGAAAATGGAGAATCAATTTTGCATGATCAGAGTGTAAAAGGTTTAACAAGTTACACGAGTGGTTGAAAATGGGAGTGAAATGAAAGCGATAGTGAGACAGAAAAGACACATACATGGAGTGTAGAGACAAAAGGGAGTCACACGTGTGGGAGGCGTGTCAATTATTCGTCGTTTTCCGTCAAAGGACATATAACGACAAAATCACAAAACCTTTATAATTGTTGAAAGGGCTCCACGTGGATCCCAGCTGCTTATTTATTTTTTGTCAACATTAGAAATTCAGAACTTCTCGTTTTTGCTACAAAGTCAAAGTGTATGATATTTATATCAAATATATTCATGATGTAGAATTCTGATTAATTTCCACGACTGTTTTTCTTGGTATATGTACTAGGACATTATGGATTTTTTTTTTATGAACTCCGACGACTCATTCATTCTGATATCTTCGTTTCAATTCATTTTCATATACTATTTATATGTTATACATCAGTATTTTCGTTATTTTTCATTAGTTAGTAGTTCTCAGTAACTAAACCTGTGAGATATGCTTTAGATAATAGTTCTAATTGTCAAACAAAACTTGTGAGGTCTGCTTTAGTTACTAGTTCTCGATATTGAAGTAAACCTGCGAGGTCTGCTTAAAAAGGTCAGAGCTGGAGAAGAACTGAAGATACGTTGCGTTTGTTGCTTATGTTGCTTATGTGTTTATATTGATCATGTGGTATCAAGCTCTGCATCGTGATCATGTGTTTACATTTGAGTATCTCTGAGTTATTGTGAACAAGTATATTCAATCTTTTTATCTCATTAACTGGACTAAAAATTATCAATCATTATTTTGTAATTTCTAAAGTAGTTACGGAGTTTTTCGTATGTTACCAGTTTCTGATTTGATAAGGATTTTGAAATGATGAAAGTTAGGACAACCTTTGGCCTCTAATTTACATGTTAATTATATAATGAGTAAGAAAGTTATATTCCTTATCTTCCAATAAGATAAGTAGATGTAAATAAAATAACAACCCACTAAAGTTAATTTAAACGTAACAGATAAAGAAGGGTTGTTCGCACTGAACATCACTAACAGCCAACATCGTTATTTACACCATCACCAACCGATAATTTAATCTTTAACACATTTTATCCTAAGAAATCACTATAACCTTAGCGTCTAGCAGGTTGTAGGGGTGTCAAAATGAGTTACGACTCATGAGTTAGCTCAGCTCAGCTCAATTTTTTCATGAGTATGATCACTATATTTTAGGCTCATTTAATAAATGAGTTTAATGATCGAGCTTAAAAAAGATCACGAATTATATGAACGATCGTTAATGAACATGAGCTGACTCATGAGCTCGTTCATTTCTTTATGGAAAAAGATAATTTATCTTTAAAACTAAAATGTAAAATATACATACGTAATATAAGAGTAAAACTTTTAAAAGTTATCTATAATTTTTCCGAAGAAAAAAAAGAGACTATCCTGTTTAGAAATTATCAAAATCTTCTATATAAACTCACGTTAACCATATCATCTCTCTCACAAATTTCATTGATCTCAAATTTGACATACATCTCCTCTCACTTTGCTTATCGTAACTCAGAACTCACGGTAAGTTATTTATGATTAATAGTTTTATTAAATTTTAAATAATACTATAGAAGTAATTTTATCGATGTCTAATTTAATATAGTTATAATTATTTTGTGTTAGATCACGAGTTAGCTCATTTAACTCATGATCTAGATGATCCGAGTACGAGTTTACATATTGAAACTCATATAATAAATGAGGTGATCTGAGCTAACTCATGAAAGAGCCGAGCTTACTATAAGCTGAGCTGAGCTGAGCTGAGCGAGCTAGCTCATTTTGACACCCCTAGCAGGTTGGTGTCATGATAAAACTTGGGCTCATATATTGTCAAAATTGAGGCCTCATTTGTGACAGGCCCATTAAACTAAGTTCATTATATTTGTAAAAGCCCAAAATCAATGAAATTGCGTTAAGTAGGTGGAGAGAGACTCCTCATGTACTTGCCGACATAACATATGTTAAAACAGTAACTATATGCCAGAGAGACTCCTCTAGAAAGGGACCACGTGCAACCTGTAGGTCAGTTCAATAATGTCATCTCACTCGGTGACTCCTTGTCTGTCACCGTTACTTTATCAAAATCTTCATGAAGTTAATCACATGAACTAAACACATAATATCACATCTATCTACTAGTATAAGTTTATGTTTCCCAAATCTAACTTCAAGACGTTTGACCAGATCCCCACGCTAATCTATAAGAATATTATCAAAAAAATGTTTTGTAGAAAATAATCACGATCTTATCTAATCAATCTTTTTTTATTCCATAAACATACATTAACAAAATTAAAAAATGCAAATGTGCATCACCTAACAGTTTATACAAGAGTCCATTACATTATAGGACACTTTTGTATCTTTTTTAACAAGATCAGTCACTTTGTGCTTGAGGAGCACTTTTCATGAAATCGAGGCATAAACTGGACGAAAGTACCCTTTGTTTGTCTAAGATGATATCTGTTCGGTTAAGTAAATATAAAGATGTTATAAATATTGAAAAGTGTATATGGAAAAGTGTGCTATGCTTAGGACCGTCTGATTTAAAAAGTAAAGCAGATCTGAAGGTTTGGGTGAGTTTGACGTTTTTGATTTTTGAAAACTCAGAATAGAAGCGTAGTTGATGCGGGAGTTTTCTTCTCTTTTGTGGAAAAAAAGTTTTTTTTTGCTAAATTTGTGGAAAAAAGTTTGGTGTAAACTAATTATTATTATCATTATTGTTAATTATTTCTGGTTATTTTTTGTGGATGTGGACAAGTATATATGGACATGTCTAAGGGTACAAAATCATTTTCGAACTTAAAGAGATTGAAAACAATATTGTGTTTTAGGATTTTGGGACTGATGATTGGAGTTGGATGAGAGCTCGCACGATGGTTGGTTGCGTAATAATGCCTTAGTTCTGTGGACAAGAGAGTTGTGGACAGTGGAGTTGGGGATGGACAAGGTGTGAAAAGAAGAGTTGTTGACAGTTGAGTTGTGGACAGGAATTTATGTACATCAATTTCTGTCCACAACTCAACTGTGGAAAAATATAAATTGGCATCGAAAAATTTTCAGATTCTTGAAACAATTAAGTTTACTCGATCCATGGGTTTAATATATATCATCTCTGTGATGATGCCATCGCTGAGGCTGTCCCTGATACGGTCACAGGATCATGCTTGAATTTTTCTTGGTCCAGATTTATTGACCACGATTTAGATAAATTGGACGGTGGAAGTTCACGGAAAGAAGCTGTGAAAGTAAAACACGCAGCATCATGACAGTAAAACCACTAAGAAGCCAAGTAGTTTATCTCTTTTTTTTTCATACTCTGTTATTGTATGTTCAAAACAGAGTGTTGATAGTTTTACATCACTCTACAAAATTCATCTTTACAGAAACATCTTCACTTTCTATCTCCATTATGTTATGATATTTTCATTAAATTCATCTTAAACATCTTCATCTTCACTTCCACACTACGAGCTTGTCGTCGTTCTCACCATCAGCTCAGACCAACTCGCGGTCGCATCGTCCTCTCCACATTGAAGCTCCGTTCATGGATTTTTAAAGGTGAGAATCGGTTCATTGATTTCAGAAGAGGGAAATAAGTGAGATTATGGTTAATGGATCTGTGAAAGAGGTTTTGAAATTGGAGAGGAGAGAGAAAAGAATCAGATACTCTGATGCTTATCGGATGAAAACAATAGAATTAAAAGAAAAAGAAAGTCTATAGTTAGCTTAGAAAAGGGTAGAAGAGACAATATACATGAAAAAAGTGTGTGACAAGCACATTGTGTCTCTATGTGTAATTATAAAGTCAAAATGTGTCTGTAGATGTAATTTTTTCATAAACTAACAACAGTCTTTCATTTATTTCCCACTCCATACTAACACAATAAAATAATGACAAACTACGGCTCTATTCCGACGTCGTCTCACGGCTCGCCGGTGGTAGACCTCGACTCAATCTCACGCGTCAAGCAACACATCAAAGACGGACTCGCCACGCGCCGGCCATGGAGAGTGATGCTCGACTTCCACTCCATGGGACTCCCTCGCGGCGTCTCCGACGCTTTCTCAAGAATCAAGAAGAACCTCGTCTACTTCCAGACGAACTACGCGATCGTCTTCTTGGTCGTGATCTTCTTCAGCCTTATCGAGCATCCCACGTCGCTCATCGTCTTGACCGCGTTGGTCTTTGTCTGGATCTTCCTCTACTTCCTCCGCGACGAGCCTATCAGGCTGTTTAGTTATCAGGTCGATGATAAGACGGTGTTGGTTTGCTTATCGGTGATTACTCTTGTTTTGCTGTTCTTGACGAACGCGACGCTAAATATAGCTGGTGCGCTGTTGGTCGGAGCTGTGTTGGTTTTGATCCATGCGGTTGTTAGGAAGACGGAGGATCTCTTCTTGGACGAAGAGTCGGCGATGGCTGAAACTCTTGCCTGAGGTCATGTCCGTCGACATGAACCGATTAATTGATCTCGAACTTTCAATGTGTCGATTTTAGTTTTGTATATTATATTGTTTTTTCTTGTTTTATCATTTGATGTGTGATAATAACTTTTAATTTATTATATCGGGTGTGAGTTTGGTTTGGGAGTTGGGATTTTTTTTAGCTTTGTTTTGGGTGAGGAACGTTATTTCGAGTTTGAAGTCTGAACTCTGAACCATCTATCTTATTAAAACAGAAACATTCTGTTGGACCTAACATTTATTTTGTAAGTTTTTAAATTAAATACATTTTTATACTTTATAATTAAACATACATTAAATCACTAATGTTCATTTCTTTATAATACTATCAATGTTTCCAAACAATATACTTATTTCTTTATAATACTATCAATGTTTCCAAACAATATACTTATTTCTTTATACTACTATCAATGTTTCCAAACAATATATTTTTATACTACTATCAATGTTTCCAAATAATACAATAATTAATCTTAATTATTTTATATCTATCATTTTCTCTTTAAAATTTTGTAGAAACGTCATAATTTCATAAATTGCAAAATAGTGAACTTTAAAATTTCGATTATAAGATTACAAATTATGAAACTTTTACAATTTAAATCCAATTAGATTACATATCGGTCATCCATCAGTTCAATCGGTTAGTCTCGGGTTTAGTGATTTTTTAATATGAATATTTTAAAAACATAAATTGAATTGTCAGATCTCCGGATTAACCGGTATAATCACAATTGGGTTGAATTTAAAAATACTGATTTAAATACAAAAAAAATTTAAATACACACTCTTTAAAAATTACCAAAATATTTATTAAATTATTAGTAAATTTTTCATCGTAAAAAAATATCCCGCGCTTCAAAAGCGCGGGTCAAAATCTAGTTCTAAATTGTTAGAGAGTTTGTTAATTATAAATCCAAGACTCGTTAATTGTTTAGTAATAAGTTACTCTAATAAGTTGGACTAGTCCACCGATAATAACACAAATCAACTGAGAATTAGTCTATCAATTTCTTGAGCTTTAGTAACAACAAAAAATTAAAAAAAATTACTGAGCTAGCTCAATAATGTAGGTCGTTGTTTCTTTCTTCTTTGACATGCAGAACATGCTACTTAGTTTTGATCACCTTTTCAGCTTATCTTTTGTCAAATTATGAATTCTCTTTTGAAATGATTTTTTTGTGGAAATAATTATAGTAACTTGTTACCAAAAGAAGAAGTCATCAAACATTACATAAACCCCACAAAAAAAGCGATATAACTGGATATCCCTTTTTGCATCATGTAAGTTTTCCTGGTCATTCATCTTTTGGGTTTAACTTTAAAGTTAGGAAAGGGGACCCAAAGCTCACATGGGTACATTTTATTGGGCCCTTTCAAAACCCCATGAAAGCTCTCTATCAGTAAAGAGAATTAATTCAAATCTACCAAGTCACAATCAAGCCCAAAAATCACACTAGATTACGGATAAAGCCTTCAAATTAGGCCCAATATAAGCCCATTCCAAAAGAAAGCCATTGTCTATTTACATGTCAGCTCCCTTTCGCCGGCGCGTATCAACCACCGACCGCCAACCTCGCCGCCGACAAGAGAAAAATGGCGGCGTATCACCAACCGTACGATCCTTACTACGTCTACAACCCTCTTCCACAGCTCCTCCCTCAGTTCGCCGACGAACCCGGGGCGATCAACACACTCTTCGTCTCCGGCTTGCCTGACGACGTCAAGGCTCGCGAGATCCACAACCTCTTCCGCCGTCGTCCCGGGTTCGAGTCTTGCCAGCTCAAGTACACTGGACGCGGCGACCAGGTTCTGTAACTTCACTCAGAAGATTCCAATTTTGAGAGAAAAAGATGTAAACTTTATGATTCTTCTGTCAATGTCTCTAAAGCTATTGAAAGTTAGTTAGTTTTTCGTTTCAGGTTGTTGCGTTTGCAACGTTCTCGAGTCATCGTTTCGCTATGGCTGCAATGAATGAGCTAAATGTGAGCTTTATTTTGGTCTGATCTGAGTTGTTGTTGTTGTCTTTAACACATTGTCTTGTGAAGTTTCTATGTGTTTGTAAAAAAGATATTATAGTGTATTTGACTGTGGTGAATCCTTTTTTTTACCACAGGGTGTGAAGTTTGATCTTCAAACAGGGTCGACTCTGCATATAGAAGTAGCTAGATCAAACTCCAGAAGAAAAGAAAGGCCTGGTATGCATATTACATACTTTTACTCTCTTCTTGTCTCGTAAAGTTATAGAAATTGATGATGAGTGATCAAAACCAATTTTTGTGTGGGCAGGAAGTGGGCCTTATGTTGTAATTGATAACAGAAACAAGGAACCATCTAAATCTCAGGACGACCAGAGTAGTGAAGGTAATGATGTTGTTCTGTTACCTTGTCAAGTTCTTAATTTCTGAATTTTATGTTCATATGCGTGCTTGATCTTTTTGATACATCTTTAGGCGAAAGCGATTCTGATGAGGGAAACGATAATTCTCCAAAGGAAAACGATAACACCAAAAGGTTGACAAAATACGTTTAGAGGCTTGGTTTTGTAGTCCTATAATGTCGGAAGCAGGAGACTAATGTATATACTGATATCTTTTTTGCTAATTTTACAGCGAAGTGGACTCTGATCAAGATAGTAAAGCACCACCTATTGTAAGTACATTCCAAATCTAATCTATCAACCAGTTGCTATCTATAGTCCGTTGAAGAGTTAGAAAATCTCAATTGCTTAGACTTGTTTATGGTTCAAAAGCTTATAGACACATTTCTAACAGGGGCATTTGGAAAAAGCATCTGAAGGAGGTTCTGGTGGTGCTGCTCGACCATGTTCCACCTTGTTTATAGCCAATCTAGGGCCTAATTGTACTGAAGATGAACTCAAACAACTCCTGTCTAGGTAAACAGTATGCAATTGGCTTAAACTTATAGCATTAGCCATTTCTTTATTTCTTGAAGTATCATTGCTTTTGGAATAATCGATTGATCTGTGATCCCTCCCTCTGCTCACAGATATCCTGGTTTCAATACCCTTAAAATCCGAGCAAGATGCGGAATGCCAGTTGCATTTGCTGATTTTGAGGTACAAGTTGTTACTTGCTTGTGATTTTTTTTTTTTATGTTAGTCTTTGCAGTCTATAAATAATTACTGTCACCAATTACAGGAAATTGAACAAGCGACTTATGTCATGAATGATCTTCAAGGCAACCTCCTGTCGTCTTCAGACCGAGGCGGCATGCATATCGAGTAGTGTTTCTTGAATTTTCTCAGTTACTTAAAATTTTGGAAAGATTGTTACATTCATGGTTGATATAATGCTAAAATTAATGTCACTCTGTGGTTATTGTTTCTTCTATAGATATGCAAGATCCAAGATGAGGAAACAGTAGAAGATTCTCATAAATAGTAAGCCTCACTTCTCATCTGACAACGGGATTGAGAGATCATATAAGCAAATAAAGCTGTGTTTCTTATTTTTATGTCTCCACTTACTACTATTTGTTGTCATGAAATATGGATCTTCTATGCTGACACTTCAAAATAAATATGTGTATGTATTATCTATCTTAGCCAAAATTTACTGTGAAAGATCTGTAAAATCTTATGTTGTATTTTCTGTGCATGCAGGATCTTGAAAAGAGTGAATCAAGTTCTTAGTCTAGTCATGGTCCACTGAAGGTCATTTAATTACTGCCCCCACCAATGTCCTCACCAGTTTTGGGGGTTTCTTGTGTATATTATATCTTATCTTTGTTCAATTTGAGAAAAATGTTGTGTGGATAAGCACAGACCCAATGCATCACTGTATTGACAGGCATTCAGATTCACACACCTGACTTCTCTCTATCTCTCTCTCATTCATCATTATTACATTGGCAATGACTTCCACTGTCGTGCGAGTAAGAAAAGCCTTCAGTGTTTTGTTTCTCTCTCTGTCCCACACTGCATAACAATTCCCTTGACCCTTCAAAACCAACAATTCAAATTCAAAAGAAGATTGAAGCCTCTACTTGTTTTGTCATTTTATAATCATTTCCTTTTTACCAAAAACAATTTCAAGTTCCTAGATAACATATATAGGAAATCAATCTTGCATCTTACCCGCTATACAAACAAAAAGAGTCAGAAAAAAGCTTTCTTCCCAGCTTTGGACCACATTACTGAAAACATGGGACCTTTAACCCCTATCAACTAAAACTTTTCCATAAGACACTGTTATCTGATTGTACTCTCTTAATCCTTTTAGTTATCATTGCTTGCTGTGGTTTAGTTCCAACCTTTGACCTCTTTCCCTCTCCCTTATAGCTAGTCTTGGCGTTTCAACAGACACCCTTTCACTGAACCTATCCGACCCAAACCCATCTTTTGTTAGCTGACCGCTGCTGTACTGATCCGCCCAGAACCGCCCGCTTCTGTTGCCTGCATCTGACCCTGGAGTTGAGCAGCAGTTCCCATCCATTATCATATCTCCTTCCAGTATACGCAACACCTTTAGAATTTTGACCAGACAATTTATTAGTATCATCAGAAAAGTTAGAATCGTCATGACAATGAAGAGTGACTGCAAGCGTTTACCTGAGACATGCGTGGCCTCAAATGTGGGTCTCTACGTATACACAAGGAAGCTGCATGGAGCATACAAATGACCTCACTTTCCACAAAACGGTCCCCAAGTCTCGGATCGATAAGTTCTTCTACAGCATATTCTTCCAGTAGCGGACGTGCCTGAGATCACAAGGAACTCGAGCATCAGTACTATTTACTTTTGCTGAGCGAGTAATCAAAGATGTAGATTCATTACCCATTCAGTGAGGCATTGCTGGCCTTTCGGCATTGTAATGTCAATGGCTTTGCGGCCTGTGACTAGCTCAACTAAAACAACCCCGAACGAGTAGACATCCGCTTTCTCTGTTATCTGTCCGCTTTGAGCATACTCTGGAGCTAAATAGCTGCACAAATATACTTTCTTTTAGCAAAGTTTCAGGAAGAAAATTACAGCTTTAGTTGATGTCTCACCCGAAGGTTCCTATCACTCGTGTTTCTACTCCTAGTTCTCCATCAGGCTGCCATCTCGCTAGACCAAAATCTCCGACCTGATGGAATTTAACAGCTGTCTTAGGACCAAAGAGCATATGAAACAAAAACAAAAGCCAACATTAGTATATACATACCAGTGGCTCATTATCATGAGTAATGAGGATGTTGTTAGGACGCATGTCTCTGTGGACAATACAGCCAACTCTGCACTCTTCGTGAAGATACCGAAGACCTCTTGCAGCTCCAACAGCAATCTTCTGCCGTGCAGGCCATTCCAGCGTTTCCCTCTGGCGACCTGGATAAAAGCTTTATACTGAGCAAAACATTCTCTCTACCACAAATAAAAAGGCATCATCATTACCGTATAGATGGGAGTCAAGTGAACCATTGCATATGTATTCATAAACCAAGAGCCGTCTACTGTCTTCAATGCAGAAACCAATTAGCATGACGACGTTTCTATGCTGAGCACAGCTGAGAACTTCCACTTCGGAACAAAACTCCACATCTCCTTGAGAACTGGCAAGTTTGTGCTGCTTCACCGCGACTACCTGGCCTTCCGGTAGTACACCACGATGAACAGAACCATATCCACCCTCTGCCAAGAAGTTAGCCTGTGAGAACCCACCTGTTGCAAGCTCTAGCTCCGCGTATGAAAACAGCCTAGGTGGTTTCCCAAACACCGGCGCCTTGTGCTGGCAGATAGAGCACAGAGGAGGCGGACCAGGAGGAGCGTTACGAGAGAGTGATATTGCATCTCTCACGTTTCCACTAAACTCCACATCCATCCTTCGACTAGAAGACAGACCAGCTTCTACATCAAGCTTAGAGAACTTCTCAAGCAAGGCCTTTGTAGTGGATATTTGAGCTCTATCATCGTTTTTCCACAGGCCTTCTTCCTCGGCCTCTAAAGATGAATGGCGATGTGTGCCGCCAATACATTCTGATATCCAAGGCTGGAATCTCATACTCGTTGATGCTAATGATTGGCTTTCACTCTCTGTCTCAGAGCCGCCGGAATCATCGTTCTCCTTGATGACCAATGCTCCATCCTTCTTCATGTACCCACTCGTTCCCAAGGTGAAAAACGGTGAAGTTCCCGGGTCAGAGCTTGACACTGATGAAGTCCCGGCTTCTGTGCTTGTGAATGGCGTCCCCAGCTCCGGGCTGCTAGTAGGAGTTACAGGTAGTCCTCTATCGGAATCTAACGATCCTTTTGTGTTCTTTGTGTCTTTTTCAGATGCTGCTTCTGGTCCGGTTGGTAAAGGAGACGCTTTCTCAGCAACCTTCCTAGGAGATCCAACCAAGTTTAAGCGCAGAACTTTTGCCTGAGAACGCTTCATCACCACAATGTTACATTGCAATTCATCCATACACCGTTTCTCTTCGTGCTTAAGGTGTCTGCAAAACAAATCACACAGTGTAAGTTGGGAAAGTAGTAAAGATAATGGTGTTATCTACTAATTTTATCCATAAACATGTTCAAAAGCTAAAAGAAAGTGGATGATTACTTGTCTAGTACTACCCAGTTTGCTTGTGCTTTCTTCGACTCAGCAGCAACTGCTCCATAGGGTGATCCAGAAACAATCTTAATCTTGACATTTATCTATAGTAATATCACAAACAACAAGAACATGAGAAAGATGTGATGCTATTCACGGTATCATGATATGTGTATGCTATAAGAGCAAAAAACCTTATTGGGATCATAGACATCATGAAGCTGGAGAATCATTTGGGAACAAGTGTCAGTGAGGTCACTCTTTATCGCTGGAAGTGCTTCAGAATGTGGTTTCTGGTGACCACTTGCACAGTCTCCGGCAAACATAGGGAAACTCCTAGTGAAACCCCAAAGCTTTCTTCCTACACATTTCATTCATCAGAAGGTAAATTAGATGTAAGGATAAAACAGAGAAAATCAAAACATCCAAAGAGAGATGGGCAAGAAAAGTACCAGAGTTTTGAGAAGGGACAACGACAATGAGGGTAATGCAGTCGCCAGGGTGAACAACATGAGTCAAAGCCCAAATCAAAGCAGTCTTAGGGATCTCCCTAGAGGCTTTAACAGCGACGATAACCTTCTCAGCAGCACCATCAGATACTAGAGGAGGCTTTTCCTGCTTCCCTCGCTTCAGTAGACGACTCATTTAAAAGATAATATATCCAACAGCAGAGAGCAAAAAAGCGAAGAGAAATGCAAGAGAGTTTTCTTGACCCTCTTCTTTTGGTATGCCTTTATTATAACAGGATCCTCAAAGGTACTCTGTACTTTGATTGGAGAGATAAAAGGCTCACAAGATTCTGGAAGATAACAGGACTCTTCTAGCTTTTTGCATTATTTTAGCTACTGCCCCCACCAAGTTTAGAAACCTCAAAGACAAAGAATCAAAGAAGACTTTCTCTCCTCCTTGCAGATAAATACAAAACCTCCTCTCTGCTAAATTCACAAGAAACTTGAAAAGAACGGATTCAACTCCAAAAGATCCCAAAACCTCCTCCACCCTTTGAAGATGAATCACAGAGCCAGAAAAAAAAAAGCTTATTACAGCCTCTTTGATTTTTATCGATCTGACAACAACAACAAAGGAACAAAAAATCCTGTTGAGCAGAAGACAAAAAGACACGAGGAGATTCTTCCCCCTTTCAAAAAAGCTGTCCACAAACTTCAAAACTCCACCTGTTAAATAAATACACAAAAGATTAAAACGATAACGAAGCAAGGAAAGATTGTGATTGAAGAAACAAAGAGAGAAGAAGACTCTGAAGAAGGAATTTTAAAAAATAGATATGGTTAGAGAATGAAGATACTTAAACTCGAAGAGAATGAAGATTTTTTTTTTTTTTAAAAAAACGAATTTCACGAGAATGACAAAGGAATTTTTCCAGCGATTCGACTAATAAAACCAAAGAGAAGGGACAAAGAGATTAAATGCATTTTAATTATTTATCGCAAACTGCCAGAAGAAGATTATTATACGAGATAGATAAATAAATAAATAAAATCACCCAGCTAAGCTAAGCTAAAGCTCTCTCATGAATTTCACCGCCTATGAAAACGATTCAACGAAATAAGTGGAAAAAAAAACAAAAAAAAAGAGAGAGTGAGACGAGACGAGAAGAAGAACATAGGAGAAGAAAATGAAATTACCAGAAGAAGAAGAAGCATTGATTGTGTGTGAGTCTGTCCTCAAGCTTCTGTCTCTCCTTTCACTATCAAAGCACAGAACACTAATCCAAATTACTGGAGAGAGATAATAAGAAAACAAACCGCCAAGGAGGAAGAGAAGAAAGATGTGAAAACAGCTTTTTTTTTTTCTTTTTCTTTTTAGGGTTTTGGGTTTAGCCTTTTCTCTAGTAATAACAAAATAACTATCTTTCTAGTCCTACTAAAATAATGCAGAAGCTCTTTCTGCTGATTACTGTTTTCTATTCTGTCTTTCCCAATGCTGTTATCATTTCATTTAAAAAAATATAATATGGTTTGCCATTTGTAAAAAAGTAATTAATCTTATCATATAAATGATTATGTTTGAGATTTTGAATGATTTCTGCTAAAAGTTATAGTTAAAATCCTGGTTATGAATTTTATGATTAATCTTTTAAGTTTAGTGTTTAGGCATCGCATAAATCAATTTTTTAAACACTTAGCTGATTTTTAAGAATGTTGGTTATGGTATGCTGTACAAGTGGACTTGTTACTTTAATTTAAAACTGTTTTAGTTTTTTTTTTATCAGTTTCTAGTTGACCAAAACTCCTGCATTTGGAGAAATCGAATTTACCCTTGAAGAGATATACTGGTAAAAAAACACAAATTCGAAACTTTCCCTGTAATATATCAACTGGTTAGGTGATTGTTCGTCTAATTCATATTGCTGGTTAGATGTGAATAGACCCTTGTCCTCGTTGGATTTTGGAGAGACTTTGTCCCGGTTAGTTTTGCCCTTTGGGAAGCCTTTAGCTGGTCCCATTTTGAATGAGCTCAAAATTATTTTTCCAAAGAAGTTCAAAAAAATACAAATACAAAATAAACTATAGTTTTTTGTGTGGGGTTTATAAAATTCGTAAAATGATCTCCGAAGATAACTTATTTTTTTCTTACTAATCTTGTTTCACTTGTAGATATTGAGATTTCTTATTATTAGTTCCAAAATTGCTTGAACTGAAAGTAACCAATTCTACTCTTTTATCGCTCTTCTCCCTACTCTTTAGTTTGAAATTTAAATTTTTGTAGCTTTGTGACTATCTTTCAGATCTCCTTAAACACCCTCTCGATGACAGACCTCGGGAAACGAATCGACGTCTTTATATATGACAAATTTGAATCAAACGCAGTCTCCATCTCCTAAACGTGGTTTTCTAAACAAGTACGTAGTCACAGCCGACAGGTCTGATTAAATTCGATTAAACAAATACTAGTACTATTGATTACGTTGATCTTAAGATTCAATAGTTTACTATTATTTTGAACAGTTCAAATTCAAACGAGACAACACTTGGTTCTTTATACTCGAGAAAACAAATTGCTTGAAAAAGAACCGTGATTGGCTTTTGCATGAATTAAATTGATTACATCAGATCGGATTATATAGAAATTAGAAAATAATGAAGTTAATAAAATTTAATACAAAAGTGTAGAGACAAAATAAAAAGGAAATGGTCCAAAAATGTGTTAAGTATAGAACAGAGCACAATAACAGGTAGTTCAGGCTCGAGTGTCATGTAGTAATCCATCGTGGGTCCGTCCAACCCCAACCATCCCACTAATCATTACTACCTTTCTAATTTCACCAATTTTATTCTTTTCCTTATTACAAAATTTTCATAATAATACTACAAAAATATTCAGATCATGTGGTCCTCTTTCAAATTTTCCACGATGCATGATCCCACGGTATCTCTGGATACAAAACATAATAATTTGATCTAAATTTTATATCTTCTATGATTTGTGGGAACATGTTAGATGCCTTGTTTGGATTCCAAATACATTTGAAAAGATATTTCAGTGTTTAACTGATTGTTTGAAACTGATTAGTGTATTGATTAGCTGAATATAGGTCACATCATCAACGGCGGCCAATGCCGTCACTACTTCAATCAGCCTCCTTCTGTCACACTACCACCCACATATTATACTACTACAGTATATTTTAAGGGTCAACAACTATACAATATTAACATTATTGTACAGTATAATATATTAAACTAAACTAATAATAGCTTCTATAGAAACGACAACGTCATTTATATCGGGGTTGGTGCCGGCATGAGTCTGTATGATGTACTACGCAAAGACAATTAACTTTATTGATCTAATGTTAATATTGTATTAGTCACCGGTGATTACTCAACTATCATAGTAAAAACAGATAATTTATACTTTCTAAGTAGTAAACAAACATATAATGATTTAACGTTTACACCCAAAAAATATTTGATTTAACTTTTTGATACAGAACAAAGTCTGCTTAGCACACTTCGAAGCAGTACATTGTTTCATGTTCCTCGAGTTCTCGACTTACATTATTAATACATAACTAGATTTTGATCCGCTCTTAGAAGGGCGGGTATATTTTTTGTTTTAAATTCAATTTTTGATATTTTTGTTTTTTGAGTATATTTATATTTTTGTAATCATATTTGTGTATAAATTTTAGTCAAATATATTTATTAAATAATAGTAATTTAAAAAATTGATCCGGTATACGCACGGTTAAAGCTAGGTTGCGGGTCGAATTCGCTTCACTGACCCGCTAACCCGTGGATTTTCAATTTTTTTTGGTCAAAAAATCTGATCCGCACAAATCGCAAATAAATAATTGTGTACCCGAACCCACTCCGTTTAATTTTGTGGTTATCCGCGGGTAATATATATATTTTAAAAATCATTATTTAATTTAGTTATTATAAAAATATATTTATAATAAAAAATTATACATGATTTAAATTATAAATTATTATTTTCAAATTCCTGTATTTCTAAAAAATATATTTACTTTTTTACTTTTTATTTTTTAAATACTTTGGGGGTCGACGGGTAGTCGCGATCAAAAACTCACCAACCTACACTCATTCCGCATAAAATATTCATAACCCGTACCTGCAAATCGATTTTTCAAATAGTTGGACCAAATTTATGATCTGTCCTTAAAATAAATAACTTTTAGTTGATTAAATTTACAAACAAAAATGAAGAAAGTAGTTGACGTGTAAATTAGAGCGCAAAATGTATTAAAGAATATGCGGAAGACCTAACTCACACGTAGAGCCGGCCGTACTTTTTTCGAACACAAAAACGGTTTTGAAGATCACAACAACATGAGTAGAAACAGTTATATATACACACGCATAAGCAATTACATATAGTAATAATATTTATTTTAATTGAACTCAACTAATATCAATAGAACATACTTCAACTTTAATAGTATTGATAGTTATTAATTTTTTATATAAAAAAATAAACTATAGTTATAGTTTTGTTTAAGTAATCAAATAGTAATTAAATAAAAAAATTATATGTTTTTCATTAACGTTTCATGAGATGATTTTATATATTATGATATAAAACATTATTATTACACACGTAATATTATACCAAACAAAAAATATTACACATTATAATTTGTCACTGAATTGAAAATGAGTATTGTAAATCAAGGCCCATGATCCTATTTTTTTCTACATTCACGTGTGCTTTTGAAAAAGAAAGTCAAAGCCTCATATTTTCTAAAGAAAACCGATTATTATGCAGTTGGAGTGGTGGTTACAGCCACGATATATAATTTGATGAAGTTAATATTTTTTAAGTATAGACCATTAAAAATAATTGTTGGACTCAACATGATATCAACTGATCATGCTGAAGAATTAATAGAATAGATTAAGTAATGGAAGTTTTATAGTTTGTGCGGTGATATTGTCCGTAATGACATAGCAAACTTTTGTAATATGGTTTTATTAAATAGAGTGTATCGTGCGGGGAATTTTTCATTAAGAATTACACGCACGTCTTAATAAGACGTAATAAGACATTTTTGTCATATTTGTTACTATTATATTGTGCGTCTACTTAACTAATCGATCGTACATAGTAGTTTCGAGACAATGACCCTAAATTTAATCACCTAGCTCGTAACCTATGTTGCTAGCGACCCATCAGTTGTGTTGGAACACTAATAAATACTTCCTCCATTTAAAAAAAAATTCATGTTCTAGAAAAATAATTTATTTTTATAAGATGGTATTTTTATGTTTTAATATATTTCTTAAGTTGTGAACTTTAAAAATATTAATTGCATTTCTTAAAATTTATTGGTTTAGAAATATAAGAAATATAAAATTGCAAAAATATGTATCAATAATTAAGTTCTAATACATTTTATTAATAAGTTTGAAAATAATAAGTTTATGCAACCATCATTTATACAACCCACAGAAACACTCAAGCAACCAGTATTATGTAACTGTGTGTCTTCACTTTTCCTAATGACACTGGTACAGTGAATTGTCTCTTCCGTCATTAAAACTGTGTATTTTGTTCTTCTTTCAAGGTTGCGTACTGGATTCTTCAGTTCCGAGGAAAAATTGCATTTATATTCTTCACAATGGTGTTTCGCAAAAAAAAAGTTATTCAGAACGGTAATATACATTTATTACCATTTTGAATAAAAACCAATAAATAAATGAATGCGTAATTAACTCTTGTACAAGGTACTTCCACAATTAATTTTTCGGCCATCATAAACTAAAATGGTAAGAACATCTATTTTAACCCATTTTCAGAAAAAAAAACACAGAACCTAGATTTGGACCACTCAAAAACTAAAAAAGTAATTTTACACAGCAAAAGCTCCAATCAAAGAATTCCCACAAGAAGTTCAGTACTGAAAAAAAATTCTCGAATGAAAACCTTTGAAAAGGTCATTCATTTTTCTATTGATTCCACTTTTATTTCAAAACCAAAATTTAATTATATTTTAGAATAATCCTGAAAATATTTATTTTAATTTGTTGTTTGATAACCTTAAGGCGTCTCTCATGGATATGCTTTATAACATGGTTCAGTACCGTCACGATTTACTCACACACACACACACACACACGTTAGCGTGGCCTGATGAAGAGATCATAATGTAAAACTACTATAAGAAGCGAAAAATGATGGTCCACCGCATGCCATTTTCGAGCTTCTACTTGCTGCAGCTACTTTGTTCTTACCCATGCAGGTCCAAAGTGTACAACTATTAGCATGAAAAGGTATCTTATTCAACAGTCAGTACAATTATCCTTCCAACTTCCGCACATGATAATAATGACACTTTACACAAGTATCTGCATAAACACACCCGGTCCAATCCAATCATCATACATAAGATGTATATGCGTGAAGGTGCGTGAACGCAAATGATTAGAAATCCTATGTTCTAATCGAAGTCACAGAGTTTTGACCGTTTTTATTTACTTTAAACTTCAGTTTTATTACCACAAAACTGTCGAAAGAGATTGACACAAACATGGATAAGGTTTAGAGATCTTTACGTATGATTTCTCCCAGAATTGGGATCACAAGATAAATGACACGTGAGTAGGAAGATACGGAAGAGCCATGTGAGATATAATACGAATCAGATCGAGATGTCATTTTTTCATAATGTGATGAAATGAAGAGACAATGACCCTACGTTATTAAATCTGCATGATCTCTTTATCTTCAACCGTACACCATCTTTGTGTATGGGCCGCTTTGGTTATGCCAATCATGACATGTAACGTATCTTCCTTCATCCTTCAAATTTGTTTTCAAATACTAGTTTATTGTTTTATTAATATCATAAAAATTCACGTATAATGATTGTATTTGTACAACACTAAACTGTACTTGCACTACAAAATATATTATAAAGATCTGAATTTGGCAATCTACATGATGAACTCTTTGGTAGAATTTTCTCAATAATTTGCATAGTTGACAAATCACATTTAATTTGAGTTGAACCTATAAAAATTTTCTAACATAGATTAATCAATCTTAATAATTTTCTTATATACGACTGTAATTGTCTACATTACTATACTTTAATGTATCAAATCTTATTTACACAATTGAAATGCTTTACATTAATATCTTCCCAGGAACTGACAGAGAAAATATCTTCCCAGAGTTTAGTACTAAATAAAAATGGGCCTATATGATTTCTACTTGCTTCGGTCCATGTTTACTTAGCCCATGGTTTATTACTAAGTAAAAATTGGTTGTTGGTGCTGAACTTGATGGTTGTCTGCTGCAAGACAGCTTTTGTCTTTGGGGTTTAAGGTTCTTCTCTTAGAAACCAGGAGTCGTCCTAGTGGTAGAGTCTATACTCAGAAGATAGATTTGCCGCAAATGAACTCGGTGGTAGTGTGATCACGGGTCTACATGCGAACCCACTTGGAGTTCTTGCGAGGCAGCTTTCTGTTCCACTTCACAAGGTTAGAGACCATTGTCCTTTATATAATAACTCAGAGGGAGTGGTTGTTGACTCCAAAGTTGAGTTTAGGTTTAATAAACTGCTTGATAAGGTTGCTGAAGTGAGGGAGGTGATGGATGTGACTGCTAATAAGATCTCCTTGGGGTGAAATGTTGGAGACTCTCAGGGTACTCAGGTGTAGCTAAAGTTTTGTACACTCAAAGATCTGAGTGGACAGAACCATCTACCTTACTTAACAGTGTTTTGAAAAACCTCAGAGGTAATAGTTAGAGCGTAATCTACTTCCAAATTCTCGCTATAATAATGTTTTTTTCTTTTGACATATTTGCAGACATATATGGTCCTAAAGGTACTTTTGTGCCTGACCCAATACAGGCGATTTGCACGAGATGGGGAAGTGTCAAGTGATCCTTTGTCATATGGATCATATTCTCATGTAAGGGTTGGTTCATATGGCGTAGACTACGAGATTCTAGCTGAAAGTGTAAATAACCGACTATCTTTTTTGCTGGTGATGCCACGACAAGGCAACATCCAGCCATTATGCATGGTGCCTACTTAAAGCGGTTTAAGAGAAGCGTCGTGGATATAACAGGTTGTGAATGTTTCTCGCATTAACCCAAAAAAAAACTGTCCAAAGATACAGTGGAGTTAACAATCGATGTCCTTGAAGATCTGTTCAAAAGACCTGACTATGCAAATAGGGAAGATCTCATTCGTATTCAACCCATCAACGGACGATCCGAAATCAGTTGGATTAGTTAGAGTTTGTTTTGACAGCGTCGAAGACGATGATCCAACCAATCTTCTTCAGCTTTACAGTATTCCCTCACGGGAGCAAGCTCAGAAGCTTCAAGGGTTGGATGAAAGCAGTAACGAAAGCAAATTGGCTTATCTGATCAAGGCTTTCGGGTTAAAGTTGATGGTTGCCAACTCAATACCAGACACATGTGGTGCGTTGATCAGTGTGATAACTAACGCACGCAAAGGCAGAAGCAGGACCCGTGTGTTGTTGCAAGGCAATAAACCACCACCACAAAGTTTCGGTTTCTTCTGTTTTTCAGTATTTTTGTGACTCATTTTTTCAGAGAAACGTTTTGTATCAAGAGAGTTTCAGATTCCTTACTAACCCACCATCACATAGTTTCTGCTTTGACTTTACTCCTCTGTCATTTTTGGGGCCTTTTTAAAAAGTTTTGTTTGAAGCTGTAACAAGGCATACAAGCAATACATAGAGAGTGGCACCAACTGAAAAAAAAACACAATACCTTCATTCAATTTCAAATACATATTTATGAATAAATTTTAAGACACAGTTCGGCCATAACTTAAAGATGCCAGGTAGAGATTCTTTCCCCATTTTTCCTACATTAAGATAAAAAGCAAACACAAGATGAAGGGAGAACCAAAAACAAAAAAGTCTCAGGAGATTTGAGCAATCTTTACCCACCTTGACATGAGTGCTAGGGAACTGAGAGGTACGCAATGTCTCTTGTGTCTCATCAGCCAGTCTACGCCGTGGGATGCTTAGAATTAGAGCAGCTTGATCTGTTGTTGCTGCTGTTGATGTAATTCTGTATCCACCATCCCAACGCCTGTGCACGCCTTCACTCGGATACAGAAAATCCAGTTCCACAACCTACAGAGAGAGCGAGAGAGATTGGAGAATTTATGAATCAGAAATCAATATGGTAGAATTTATGAATTAGAAAGAGGAAGATTAAGAAGTCATCTCATGAAAGCAAAAAAAAATCAAACCTGTTCACTGTAGCCAGAATTGCGGGACATAACAACACCCCATCGGCTTCCAGCTGTTGCCATAGAGGTTACATGGAAGCCTTCTCTCCACTTCTTGTTTATCCACTTGAATGGAAATGAATCGCTTACTTTGTAAGATTGCTGTGTATATGCCGTGCCTTCAATACCCAATTTAAAAACAAAAACATCGAATAAGCACATCATATACCTTACCATTCATGAAGAAAAAAGCATATTATTATTTTACCAAAAGAAGGAAAAGTGTATATGTACCTTTTGACATGACAACTAAGGAGCTTCCATTGGTTGCACCGGCAATAGAACTTATGTAGTAGTTCTTTTCCCACTGCTCCATTATCCACTCCTGAGACAGAACCTAGTTATAAGATCATCTTGACAGAACAAAGGCCTAATAATAATCAACAGAGAGACACTGGACCAACCTTATGCAAGAAGACAGGTGAAAGTTCATAGACTTGGTTTGTGAAGCCAGTTCCAGCATCCATTATTAATGCCCATAGATTCGAACATGATGATACACAACTTATTAACAGACCATCTGCGATACCTCTCTCAATATGCTGTGCTAGCCTTATATCAGCTACATTATAATGGTACCTGGTTGCACAAGTAGATTGTTAGGTTTTTTTACTGGAGACATATTGAAGCTAGGAATCAAACTCACAAAACGCAATCTACGTTAGAAACTTTGACTTCCCACTGGAGGCACCGTTCGGATCAAAGACATTTACAAGTTGACTGCTGTATAATTTTAACCAGGATTTTTTTTTACCTCTGCTTCATTGGTTGCCTGGCATTGTAAATCGATATCCATTGCGTTGCAGGGACTCCTAGACGGACTTTTTTCCTAGGGACATCTTCTTCTTCGTCCCCAATGCTCAACCTACCTCGCTTCTGTCCAACTTGAAAAATGATCTAGCACCCAAATAAGATATCAAACAACAACTCCAAGATGACTATTAAATAGGAAAGATAGCAAAGATGAACAGCATGAAATCGTCACCTTTTGAGCACCCTCTGTGTTAATAGGCCTAATTGCCGGGTTTTCTCCCAAGAGTTCTTGAAAAAGAGATACTAACTTACCATAGTTAGGTTCCTCGTCAAATTTCATATTTACCACAATCTCAAGAAACTGCTTGAAAGGAGGGGGGCAGAAACAACAAAGCATATCCGGCGATGTGGCCATCTTCTTTTTGCAAACGAGGAATGACTTGTTATCTCCCTGAAAATTGAGCAATAGAAAGGATTAGCAGAGAAAGAAGAATGCTAATAACATCATTCTAAAAAAAAAAGATACGTCTGAACTACCTGATATCCTTGCCATGGCAGTCTGCCTCGATGAAGGAAGATCAGTGTATATGCCAATGATTCGAGATCATCTCTTCTGCTAGCAGTTCTCCCCAAGTGAGCATGTGCACTTGCATATCTAACTGTTCCCCTACAAAAAAAAGCAGAGAAATAATCAAGAAAAGAGTAAGAGTGAATACACAAATCAGAAATACGTAGTAGTTTGCAAATCATTACCTAAACATATCGGGACGTTGGTCATATTCAACATGTTGACCGTTACCACCTCCTTCTCTCCACTTTGTTGCTGAAAGGTTAGTTAAAAAGATGAGAAAGGTAAATAAGTACCTGGAAAAAATCACATAGATGTTGAAATCAACCAACCTAGTCCTAAATCAACAAGAAACAGCTTTTTCTCTTGAGGCGTTGAAGGCTGGCCGAGTAAGAAATTTTCTGGCTTAACATCTCCATGCACATAACTGAAACCAAAGCAAGTCATGACTTGTTAGGCTTGTTAACAGAGATAAAACATAAAAACTTGAAGGAACCTTGGGCAACCAATATAAATAAATAAATAAATAAAAAATAGAAAAGTTCAAGCACAAACCCTTTAGCATGCATCTTTTCAAGGATGGACAGTGATTCAACTGCAATGCAAGCTACCATTTCCGAGGACATTCTGCTAAGACAGGGGAAAGTATTGTGAAAAAAAATTATGAACGAAGTGATTAGAACTCTCCAAAGTTGTGTAATGGAGACTCACGCTTGCCCCGAAGTATTCCATATATCCCACAAGCTAGGCCCGAGTATGTCCATTACCTAAGGTAAAAAAATTGCATCAACAATCAATCATACCGCAGGAGAAAAACAGAAAGGAGAGAAGGAAGGGATCCACATCCAGTACCATAATATAATAGTCTCCTTGTCTCCCTTTGAAATGTACTCTAGGGACTCCATGGCTGCCACCCAACGTACTGAGTCACAGTAAAATAATAAAAATGTTAAATTTTCAAATACATCCTTAATAAAAAAAGTAAGAAAGAGTGAGAGAATGGAACACTCACTTGTAGACCTGCCACTCATGTGGAGGACCATAGTTGCAACCCTTGCTGCTTCGATGCTCAAACTTCAGAGCAACCTATCAAAGAAATGGTTATACACAGATCCTTGTGGTAAGGCAGACAGAGTTAGATTACCTCCAAGATGCTAGCCCCTGCACTACGATCATTACCACCACTAATACGACGTCCTACGAATACTTGTCCAAAACCACCCTTCCCAAGCTTCCTCTCAACCTTATATAGCGGTGATCCTCCAACTTGGACCTGATAATAAGAGACAGAATCGTATCGTTAGCCATTTCACCAAAACTATGCACAAATGATTATCTCCAAACAACAAAAGAAATCAGAGAGAAAGTTTTACTCTTTCAGGGAAAGGAGCAGTGTTTCCTTCTTCTTCCTGAGCAGCCGCCTTGTTAGAGCCACCACTATCGTTACCAATCGCCATCACTTTCTTCTCTTCTTCTTCCTCTTCTTCACCCTTCTTACTATCAATACCGCTGTCCTTTAGATTCTCCTGAAGGATCACCTTCTTATCTTCCTCTTTCAATTTCAATCTCCTCGCAGCTAACCTCGTCCTCGGCCTCTCTACTGCTTCTGCAACCGGTTCACGGGTTTTCCCGTTGCTCTGCTTCCTCTGATTCTTATCCGCAGGCTGCTGATTCGGAGCTACAGCGCCGGTAACACGGCCACGGCGGACTCCACGGCGAAGCTCAGGCATAGCTCAAACCCCATGCAATCGAGACGGGACGCCGAGAGTCCGATCATCATAGTCCTCCCGAAGCCAAGGCCTTGATCATTTCGGATTTTGGAAGGCGATTTGGAAGATATAATCGGAGATCGATTTTCCGATGAGAAAAGTTTGATTTTGGGGGATTAGGGTTCGCCGGTTAAAGTTGCGATGAAGAGCCAAAAAAAAAAAAGTTGTGGAGAGAGGAGACGATGTGAAAATGCGGTAGTTTATGCCACGTCAGCTGTTGCGAGTCTCTCTTTAGGAAAGAACCGAACCAAAAAAAAGGTTTAATAAATTTCCTTTTTTTATCAAAAATATAAATAATACAACGGTCTGTGACGTGCGGTTCATGCAAATAATCGTTCACGTTTTTTTTGTTACGAAACAAAATGTGATTACTTTTCTTACTATGAATAGATATTATTTTACAATTCTTGAGTATTTTTATTTTTCAAACAAAGATACATACATGACTAAAAATGTAGACATAGTATCTCAATTTGTAAGAAATAAAAGCTCTCTCCATCGGAATACTTCAAAGACAGCAAAATATTTATATCCTAATGTTTTGATTAGGTAGTGATTGGGGTAATCATTCTATTTGTTTAGTACTGCATAGTCTGCATACCAAATAATGTAGTTACAGTTCTGAGGAAAGACAGCTCTCTCTTTCTTTTTCTAGATACTTCTTCTTTTCGCTAAAGAAAACAGATTTACTGCGTTTGTCTTCTCTATATAGTGGTGCAAACTTCTATTACTGACGGTTCCTTCTCTCTTTCCTCAAGCTTCTTCTTTTTTTACCGCATTTGCTTCTTTTATCTGCTTGCTGATATACCAACACCTTGGTTTCACGGTGACTATTAGGATTTAGATATGTGGCCATGGCGAAGTCCTTTCTGCTATCGATGACACTGGTGTTGCGGTGAGGCCTGTTTTGATGGGGAAGCACTTGCGGTCAGCTTTTAGGGTTTGGCTGAAAGGATATCCCGATATCTGATCTGTTTGGGATATTCGTTTCTTGCTTGGTTTTAGAGGCGCGTGAAGGTTTGTGAAGTCTCTCTCGGCTGGGACCTCGTCTGGTCCACATCGATGTGGAGTAGTGTTGTCGGATTCTCCCCTTCTCCTTGGTGTCTCGGCAAAGGCAAATCCCTTAACCACGCTCAGGTAGGACTTCGCCGGCTTTGACTTTCAGTATGTACGTGATAAGATACAACGTAGAGAAAGAGATGACGTGGCTATCTTCACCAAGATTAAATCAATGGTCTCAATAATTTATCTTTATTTATATGTTTAGTGGGATTTGTGTTTCCTTAGTTTGTGGATGTGTTAGACCACGTTCACGTATGGGTTAGTTAATCTATTTTGTATTTAAGATCAGTTTACATTAAATGAAAGGCAGAAGAGAAAATTGCAGTAAACTTGTCCTTAAGAACCAAAGTGTTCTTGTTCTTGTGTTCTTGTTTTGATCAACATTGATTGCCCTATAACTGGGACCTATCAGTACGTCAGGTCTCCTTCCCCTTGGCGGTGTCTGGGGAGTTTTCTTTTGTGGATGATCCGACCATCATATAGTTTCTGCTTTGCCTTTACTCCTGTGTCATTTTTGGGGTGTTTGTAAAAAGTTTTTTTTTGAAGCTGTAACAACGTATACAAACAATGAAACAGAGAATCAACGTTTCCTAGCAAAATAGCCCATTCTCTTCAGCTTTGTAATCTTTGTCTGAGTATGTTCTTGAATTTCTGGTTATAACTTGCATACTCTTGCGCCATAGCTTGGTTTTCTACAAGCTTTCCCTGCTTCTTAAGAATCTTTCCTTACAAAAAGATCACTGCCTTCCCCAACGTTGTTTGTGTCCATACAAGTTGAGGAGTAATACTTGTTCCACGTCTTCTTTTTACCCCACGTTAGTTACTACTGTTATGAAAATTAAAAATGGTTTATGGTGTAGCTAAACTGGAAATACGGTACAATAACAGGTTTTTCGATTCACAATCCAACTGAAAAAAACACAATAGAGTCATTCAATTTCAAATACATATTTATGAATAAATTTTAAGACACAGTTCGGCCATAACTTAAAGATGCCAGGTAGAGATTCTTTCCCCATTTTTCCTGCATTAAGATAAAAAGCAATACACAAGATCACATGCATTGTTAATGAGGAGAGAACCAAAAACAAAACCAAAAGTCTCGAGAGATTTAAGAAATCATTACTCACCTTGACATGAGTGCTAGGGAACTGAGAGGTACGCAATGTCTCTTGTGTCTCATCAGCCAGTCTACGCCGTGGGATGCTTAGAATTAGAGCAGCTTGATCTGTTGTTGCTGCTGTTGATGTAATTCTATATCCACCATCCCAACGCCTGTGCACGCCTTCACTCGGATACAGAAAATCCAGTTCCACAACCTACGGAGAGTAAGAAATCAAAACAATAAATCTAAAACTGGAGGAAGAGGAAGTCATATCATGAAGACAAAAGTCTAACCTGTTCACTATAGCCAGAATTGCGGGACATGACAACACCCCATCGGCTTCCAGCTGTTGCCATAGAGGTTACATGGAAGCCTTCTCTCCACTTCTTGTTTATCCACTTGAATGGAAATGAATCGCTTACTTTGTAAGACTGCTGTGTATACGCCGTGCCTTCAATACCCAATTTAAAAACAAAACATCGAATAAGCACATTATATCTCATGAAGAAAAATATATAGTTTTTTTACGAAAGCAGGAAAAGTGTATATGTACCTTTTGACATGACAACTAAGGAGCTTCCATTGGTTGCACCGGCAATAGAACTTATATAGTAGTTCTTCTCCCATTGTTCCATTATCCATTCCTGAGACAGAACAGAGTTTGCTCTCATGTAAGATCATCTTGACATAATACAGATACCTAAGAATAAAACAGAGAAACATTGGACCAACCTTATGCAAGAAGACCGGAGAAAGTTCGTATACTTGATTTGTGAAACCAGTTCCAGCATCCATTATTAATGCCCATAAATTCGAACATGATGATACACAGCTTATTAACAAACCATCTGCGATACCTCTCTCAATATGCTGTGGTAGCCTTATATCGGCTACATTATAATGGTACCTGGTTGCACAAGTAGATTGTTAGTCACAGATTGTTTTCACGGTTGAAACCTTGACGGCAAGAATCAAAAATCTATTTAACCAAGCAACCACTAGAGACGCAAACGCAGTCCAGTAAGAAATTTGGACTTCCAATTGGAAGTATAATTAACCATGCAATTTTTACCTCTGCTTCATTGGTTGCCTGGCATTGTAAATCGATATCCATTGAGTTGCAGGAACTCCTAGACGGACTTTTTTCCTAGGGGCATCTTCTTCCTCTTCCCCAATGCTCAACCTACCTCGCTTCTGTCCAACTTGGAAAATAATCTAGCATTAAAAAAAAATACGAGACATCAAACAACAACTCCAAGATGACTTCTAAATAGGAAAGAAAAGCAAAGATGTAAAGTATGAACACGTCACCTTTTGAGCACCCTCTGTGTTAATAGGCCTAATTGCCGGGTTTTCCCCCAAGAGTTCTTGGAACAGAGATACTAACTTTCCATAGTTAGGTTCCTCGTCAAATTTCATATTTACCACGATCTCAAGAAACTGCTTGAAAGGAGGGGGACAGAAACAACAAAGCATATCCGGCGATGTTGCCATCTTCTTTTTGCAAACGAGGAATGACTTGTTATCTCCCTGAAAATTGAGCAATAGAAAGGATTAGCAGAGAAAGAAGAATGCTAACAACATCATTCTATTTTTTTTTTTAAAAGATACGTCTGAACTACCTGATATCCTTGCCATGGCAATCTACCTCGATGAAGGAAGATCAGTGTATATGCCAATGATTCAAGATCATCTCTTCTGCTAGCAGTTCTCCCCAAGTGAGCATGTGCACTTGCGTATCTAACTGTCCCCCTACAAAAAAGAAAATAGCAGAGAAATATTCAAGACAAGAGTAAGAGTGAATACAAAAATCAGAATTACGTAACAAATGGAAAACCATTACCTAAACATATCGGGACGTTGGTCATATTCAACATGTTGTCCGTTACCACCTCCTTCTCTCCACTTTGTTGCTGAAAAGTTAGTTAAAAAGATGAGAAAGATAAATAAAAACAAGGAAAAAAATCATAGAGATGTTGAAATCAACCAACCTAGACCCAAATCAACAAGAAACAGCTTTTTCTCTTGAGGCGTTGAAGGCTGGCCGAGTAAGAAATTTTCTGGCTTAACATCTCCATGCACATAACTGAAACCAAAGCAAGTCATGACTTTTTAGGCTTGTTAACAGAGATAAAACATAAAAAATTGAAGGCGCCGAAGCTCAAAATAGATATAAGAAGGAACCTTGGGCAACCAATATAAATAAATAAAAATATAGAAAAGTTTAAGCACAAACCCTTTAGCATGCATCTTTTCAAGGATGGACAGTGATTCAACCGCAATACAAGCTACCATTTCCGAGGACATTCTGCTAAGACGGGGGAAAGTATTGTGATAAAAAAATTATGAATGAAGTGATAAGAACTCTCCGAGGTTGTGTAATGGAGACTCACGCTTGCCCTGAAGTATTCCATATATCCCACAAGCTAGGCCCGAGTATGTCCATTACCTGAGGTAAAAAAGCATCAACAATCAATCATACTGCAGGAGAAAACAGAAAGGAGAGACGAGAAGGGATCCACATCTAGTACCATAATATAATAGTCTCCTTGTCTCCCTTTGAAATGTACTCTAGGGACTCCATGGCTGCCACCCAACGTACTGAGTCACAACAAAACAATAAAAACGTTAAATTTCAAATACATCTTTAAAAAAAATAGTAAGAAAGACTGAGAGGATCGAACACTCACTTGTAGACCTGCCACTCATGTGGAGGACCATAGTTGCAACCCTTGCTGCTTCGATGCTCGAACTTCAGAGCAACCTACAAAAGTAATTATGTGAGACAATGCTAACACGATTATGCAAATAACACAGATCCTTGTGGTAAGGCAGACAGAGTTAGATTACCTCCAAGATGCTAACTCCTGCACTACGATCACTACCACTAATACGACGTCCTACAAACACTTGACCAAACCCACCCTTCCCCAGTTTCCTCTCAACCTTATACAGTGGTGATCCTCCAACTTGGACCTGACAATAAGAGACAGAATCGTTAGTCATTACACCAAAACTATGCATTAGCAGATTATCTCCAAACACCAACAAAATCAGAGAGAAAGGTTTACCCTTTCAGGGAAAGGAGCAGTATTTCCTTCTTCTTCCTGAGCAGCCGCCTTGTTAGAGCCACCACTATCGTTACCAATTGCCATCACTTTCTTCTCTTCTTCACCCTTCTTCTTATCCTTAATCTCCTCCTTATCTTCCTCTCTCAATCTCCTCGCCGCCAATCTCGTCCTCGGCCTCTCCGTAACTCCGACGACGGCAACAACCGCTTTTCCGTTGCTCTTCTTCCTCTGATTCTTATCCGTAGGCTGCTGATTAGGAGCTACAGCTTCGGGAACACGGCCACGGCGGACTCCACGGCGAAGCTCAGGCATAGCTCAAACCCCATGCAATCGAGACGGGACGCCGAGTGTCCGATCATTATAGTCCTCCAGAAACCAAGGCCTTGCTCATTTCGGATTGGGAGATATAATCGGAGATCGGTTTTCCGATGAGATTTTTTTTTTTTGATTTTGGGGGGGATTAGGGTTCGCCGGTTACAGTTGCGATGAAGAGAAAATGCTATGGAGGAGAGGCGATGTAGAAAGGCTGTGTTTATGCCACGTCAGCTATTGCGAGTCTCGTTAGGAAAGAAACATGAAGGGATATTTATTTAAATTTTTAATGCGAATCAAAAATTTTGGTCGGGCTCATACAGCGGACTTGTGACGTGCGGTTTATGCAAATTAACCGGTCACGTTTTTTTTTTTTGTCACGAAGTAAAATAAGATTATTTTTCTTTCTATGAATAGGTTTTTTTTAAATATATATATACATAGCTAAAATGGTGAATGCTTTAGAAGTACTGTAACAACCCAAATTATTTCTAAAACATAAATTTGTACCAATCATGCTTTATAAATATTTTTTTTAAACCAGAATTTTTTTTTCTTCTTGTTTATTTTTTAGCCGTGAAAATCAGTTGAAAATTAATAAATCTAGAGTATTTATTTTTTGTTTAAAAAAAAATTATATGTAAATTATTAAAATTTTTGAAACTTACGGCTAAAAACCTACAGCAAAATAAGTGTCTCTTTCCGATCATCTCCGGTTATCTCCATTAGGAACAAAAACGTCTCTCCATCAGAATTCTCAAAAGACAACAACATATTTTATGTTCTAATGTTTTGAATTTGATTATCTAGTGATTGGACTAATCATTCTATTCGTCTAGTATAACAAACCTGAATAATGTAGTCACTAGTTAATTGATGGTCAAATCGTTTGGTAGGAATATAGGGCCTGCATGTAGGGATGGGCAAAATATCAGTAAATTTTGATTCGATCCGTTATTCGTTTCGATTCGATGAAAAATCCGAATATCCGTAACTTAACGAATCGAAGCAAATACTAAAATCCAATATCCGTCAAAGACGAAGCAAATCACAAATACTAATATTTTTAAAAACGGATATCCGATCCGATCCGTTATATACGTATATATGTATACATGTTTATAAAATTATATAATATACATACTTTTATATCTTTATATAAGTTTTATAATGTTTTTATTCACTAAATTAATTATTTAGTTATTAAAAATTTTGAAAGTATGTAATTTTTTATAAAAAAAAAATGAAATATTATTATTTTATTTCAGATTTTCTTTTTTTTTTTAATTTTTTTTTATTTTTTAATTTTTTATTATTTTTTACGGATCGAATCGGATATTCGGAAAAATTCGGATATTCGCGGATATTCGATGTTCCGGATATCCGAAGAGTTACGGATCGGATCGGATCGAAAAATCGAATATTCGTAAGGCACAGATCGGATCACGGATATCTTTAAAATTCCAGATATCCGCTCCGTGCCCACCCCTACCTGCATGCATGCCACTTGTTTTGACCCAAAATATGGTCTGTTTCATGTAGAAACATCCACTTTTATTTTGTAAATGAAATAAAACTATTACAATACAGTATAAAACATATTAAAAAAAAACTAACGTTTGCCCCTGTCAATGACCAGACCACACAACGTGACATGCAACAAACGCCGAACAACAACACTCGTCAATGCAAAATGCTACTTAAGTAATGACAATCACCATAAACAAAAATGCAAACACGATTATATTAGCAAGCTAGTAGTGCAAGACGTAACAGCTGTACTCAACAGTAGCATCTCCTGTCTTTTGATCAAACCACATAGTCCTAGCCTCGACATAACCTCTAGCGAACCGGAACAGTCCACTTCCTCCAATCACCGGCATCTCCCTAACCTTGGTCAACACCTCGTTCCGACCAAGTATCGAGATCGTACTTCCGTTATACTTCCCTGTCTTGAACGCAAAGTTCATAACCATAAGCGCAGACGAGTCGTGCAGTCCCACAGCAGCGTAAACCCCTTGGGCCTGGCCAACCAAAGTCGAGTTTATCGAGACCTCCGTGGTTAACCGGTTATCGATCACAAAGACGGCTCCGAAGAAGGATGAGTTGGTGACAGGAGGTCTCAGCGCGACCGAGGTAGGGTTTGAGCCGCTTTGAATGTCGTGCCAGTAGACACGGAAGAAAGTGAGTTTCTCTTTACGGAGGCCTAGGAGTTTCCGGTCAATGACTTTCGCAAAGTCATCGCCGTTTCCGGCGGAGACAACGGCTGCGAGAATGAGGATTTGGGAGGCGATGATGAGGATGAGGTTTGCCATATGTGTGGATTGTGGTATGAGATTTATTTCTGGTTGATATATATAGAATTAGATTATGGACTAATACAGTACAAGAAGAATAAAAAGCCGATGATGGCTTATGTATATTGATAAAAAAAATAAAAAATATTTGCCACGAAACAAGGGTGGAATCAATATATGATTTTTATTTGCGCCATAATTCTTATTTGCTGGCGGGAGAAAGGAAAGAAAGAGAAAAGTCGTATGAAACAGACAGTATTGTTATTTTACATTCCTAAATTTTGATCTGATTTGTTATCTGTTTCAATTTGAACTGAAAAATTCAGGTACGTCGTCCAGTCCAATCCGTTATTTGTATATCTATACATATATTTAAAGAATTACATATATATAAATATCATATTGTATTAAGTTTTATATTGTTTTTATTTAATAAATCTATTAAATAATCTATTAGAATTTTAAAAGTAAATAAAATTTTATTTTTGTGATAAAATATTATTATTTTCTATTATTTTAGATTTTTAAAATTTATTTTACAGATCAAATCGGATATCCAGTAAAAGTCTTAAAATTTCTGAATATCCAGAACACCGAATATTCGGATGACTACGAACTGAATCATATAATATAATTGATTATTCAAACGAAACATATCATATCACGAATATCTCCAAAAATCCGGATATCGGATATGTGCTCACCCCTAGTTATTTTTTCTCTATCGAACTAATTATCTAAGAAATGATTTTAAGAATGTTAAGTTAAGAGTTGATTAGTTTAAATTTTTTTCTCTTAAGTTTCAAAACAAAATAGTTCTGGACTAAAGTTAGTCTTGATTGTCCAGAGATCAATAAGTAAAATTAATTTACATTTCATTTAAGTAATTAGGTTCATCTAGGGTTAAGCCCTTCTGAATGTTGGCAATACTTTGATGAAGAAATGGGAAATGATCCATTGTTCTTTTATCTTGCTCGTATTATTTTTATGTTAAAACTTTTCCAACAATCGCCGACTAGTTAGTTACTTTATCCCAACATCAACATGTTATTATTTTGAGCAATTTGTCATATTTAATTGGATCTCTGTTCACCAACTAATACCAATTAGCAACGCGGCAGTGCACAACTGGTTACTAATGAATATTTCTTTTATTAATTCGGTGTATCAACGTTTTTATTTCGTTATGGTCTACGGGTCTAGTTCATATATATGATTATGATGATGATGATGATGATGGTTTGGTGGTCATTATCATAGTGGTTGGTGTAGTTTGAGTTGCTGTCACTAGTTGTTACTTTTTCTACGTTTCCATTAAATAAAATATAGCTCTCTCTAATAAAAAAAAACAACGTGAAATATAATCTGAACCCAAGATAAGTATCCAACTACTGAAAGCCGCCTAGAAGAATGTAATAGTTTGAAAAGGAAGAGGAATATGTTAAAGTTGACTAGTTGTTGTTTTTATGACAAAAAAAAAAGACTAGTTGTTGTTTCCTTTTCAAGGTGTCTCACTGTCTCATACTCTACAAGAGAGCGATGGAGAAAGTGAAGTCCTATTCCTATGCAAGATACAAATTATCCTGACATGAGTAAGACAATGGGAGATTCCAAGCTGGATGTGATGGAAGGAGAGAGTTCACAAACTCTCGAACTATTGTAATGCTTGGAGAAAACGGTAGTACTAGGAAAACGACAATTCATCCGGATTAGTCTGTGAAGGATCCTCGTGCAGGCAGGTGCATTCCCACGTGAAGAGGGCTTAGAATCAAAGATGCCAGAGTTTAATGTCTCGTAGAAACCGCAAGAAAATGATTCAAAGCGCGAGTGTACAGTGAAACAGTTGCTACATGATAGGATACGTGATGCATACACATCCTCAGTCTGTGTCGGAATAATAAATTAATGAGACACACTTCAGATCGAAACGTTGTTGGATCAAGCAGCAAAAACTTTTAGGGTGGAAAGAGGCAGAGGGTTGCCATGACTTTATGTCTGGTAAGCCTGCCTGCAGATATCTATCTGGTTAATGAGCCAAGTGCGCATCTAGGCTCGGAGCAAAGGCTCACAGTTTCAAAGGTAATTATAAAACGATTGCGTTTATTGTGGGAAATGGCTTCATAACGCAAACCTATCTGGCAGACAAACTCATAGTGTATGAAGAACAACCTGGCGTCAAGTGTACTGCTCATTCTTCACAGTCGCTCCTCAGCGGAAATAACCTTTTTCTAACCGTAAATCAGAGGTTATTGGAGATCAGTCCTGTCTACAAACTCGACTAACCTTTTGTCCCTTTGCAGCACCTGAAAATCACATTCAGGCAAGATCTAACTAACTTTAGGCCAAGGTTCAACAAACTAGAGTCCACCAGGGACAGAGAGCAAAAAGGATGCAGGATCATACTACTTCTTTGACGATTGATTACTGGGCAAAAGAGCTTTATCCATAATTCCATTCCATATGCATAAATGCCTAAATATGGTGTTTATTTAAAACATTATAACTATGTTTTCGAAATTTTATAGGATAATAGTCAAAGGAAACGATTGAACCTTTGTAGTATCCAATTCGTAAGTTGGTTGACCCACAAGTTCAAGATCATAGCCCTATATCACTTCCATTACTAAACTAAATGTGATTCTTTAGCTTTCTGTTTTTTTTTTTCCATTCAGTCTATAAGTCTCTGCTTAATCAAACCCAAAATGAAAAGCACATGTCAAGATTATGGTCTTTTATATCAACTTGGGAAAATACTGTGTATATACTGAAAAGCTAATACCATCAATTCCATCACTTAATCGATTTAACATTCCAACATATCAAATCACAAACGCTTATACAGAAGATTTTGATAAACACAATCTATAAATCTTTCGTATCGAAAGATAGAATCATGTAGTGCTTCTTTACCAAATCAATAAAAAGTGAGAACCATCATGAAAGACTGATTTCAATTTGTATAAGTTTTATGTTTTCCACAAACCCCAAAAGAAAATGAAGGCATTATCATAAGTGCCATCAACAATTAAAAAAAGCTTATATAGTCCTGGACAAAATATCTAAACCCGAAAAACCGATCTAAAACTTACCTTAAAATTAGGATTTCGAACCGGATCTGATCCAAAATTTGTAATATCCAACGTGATCTGGTTTCAAAATACGAAAAACACCTAAAAGAACCGACTTGTATCCAAATAGATACGAGGGTAAAACACACAAAAATCATATAGTAAAAAAACATGCAAAAATCCAGAATCTCTATTAGATGATAAATAAAATTGGTTTTAAGTATGACGGCTATGCACACTTTAAAACATGTTTTACGAGTTTTGTGACTTGATTAGTTTGGGTTGGTAGATTCTAGAGACTATACTATGCACACATGTTGACGAACACACTATATGTATAGTATGAACACTAATCCAAGGCGGAGTGGGTGGAAAGATGGTTGGAGACGAAGCCACTACCCACTAAACTACTACTATAACACATCTTTCGCCGGAAACAACTCCAGCCCTTTCTCTTTAATGTAGTAACCGACAAACGTGGAGTGTTGATTGATCTATCAACGAAAATCCAATAAAAAATAATTATTACTGGTTAAAAAATAATTATAATAATATTAAACACATTGAGATTGGATGGTCCCAAATATTCAGCTAAGATTCGGGTCTGATACGACCAACTGTCTAACCTTATCACATTACGTATCTCATATATTATTTTGGATTCTGCAACTTATATATAAAAAAGTTTCTTAATATAAATATTTTTGTAAATTTATATATTTCATTCTTCTCTTCGAGGCTATTCAATACAAGATTCCATGATCTGAATCCTAAGAGAAAAGAAATATAAACAGCACTCATGGCAATTACAGAAACATCAAGATCAAGCCATGAGCTCCCAGTAACAACCACCGCATCAACCGCGAAGAAGCTGACTTTGGTCCCTTTGATCTTCCTTATCTACTTCGAAGTCGCGGGCGGTCCGTTTGGAGAAGAACCAGCGGTTCAAGCGGCTGGACCGCTTCTAGCGATTCTAGGTTTCCTCATCTTCCCTTTCATATGGAGTGTCCCTGAAGCCCTAATCACCGCTGAACTCTCCACCGCGTTTCCAGGTAATATATTCATATCTCATAATGCGACAAAATAAAAGATCTGTGTAGACATTTATGTGAACAGAACAGTACTTGTGTTGTGGTCTGAACATTGAATTTTGGTTGGTTAACTTTGCCTCAGGCAATGGAGGGTTTGTGATATGGGCCCATAGGGCTTTTGGAGCATTCATAGGGTCACTGATGGGTTCGTTGAAGTTCCTGAGCGGTGTGATCAACGTTGCTTCCTTTCCTGTACTCTGTGTCGCTTACTTGGATAAGCTATTCCCCGTTCTTGCATCCGGATGGCCAAGAAACGTCTGCATATTCGCGTCAACCGTGGTCTTATCTTTCCTTAACTACACTGGCCTAGCCATCGTCGGCTACGCAGCTGTTGTTCTCGGTCTAGTCTCTCTCTCACCTTTCCTTGTCATGTCGGCAATGGCAATCCCTAAGATAAAGCCACACCGTTGGGGTAGCTTGGGAAGCAAGAAAAAAGATTGGAATCTCTACTTCAACACACTCTTCTGGAACCTGAACTTCTGGGACAATGTCAGTACTCTCGCGGGGGAAGTTGATAACCCTCAGAAGACGTTCCCGTTGGCGCTTCTCATCTCCGTGATCTTCACTTGCGTAGCGTACCTGATCCCTCTTTTAGCTGTCACCGGCGCTGTCTCTGTGGAACAGAGCAGGTGGGAGACAGGGTTCCACGCGGAAGCAGCTGAGATGATTGCGGGGAAGTGGCTGAAGATATGGATTGAGATCGGAGCTGTCTTGTCAAGCATAGGACTATTCGAAGCTCAGTTAAGCAGCAGTGCTTATCAGCTCGAGGGTATGGCTGAGCTAGGGTTCTTGCCTAAGTTCTTTGGGTTGAGATCGAAATGGTTCAACACTCCTTGGGTTGGGATTCTACTCTCTGCTCTCATGTCGCTTGGATTGTCCTACATGGACTTTACGGACATCGTGGCCTCTGCAAACTTCATATACACGTTAGGGATGTTTCTAGAGTTTGCGTCTTTCGTTTGGTTAAGAAAGAAACTACCTGAGCTAAAGAGACCTTACCGAGTTCCCTTGAACATCCCAGGGCTGGTGGTTATGTGCTTGGTGCCTTCAGCGTTTCTGATGTTGATCATTGCCTTTGCTACTAAGATTGTGTACCTCGTTAGCGGTTTGATGACGGTAGGAGCAGTAGGTTGGTACTTCTTGATCAATTACTTTAGAAAGAAGAAGATCTTTGAGTTCAATGATGATGTTGATTTTCTTGACAATGGCAATGGAGAACGTCCAAAGGTGGATGATCATGTCTCATGATAGCAGCATCTTCTTATCAAATATGAAATATCAGTTATGTTTTTTTTTTACCAGAGGTCTAGTCTCCGGTTCGAGTGACCACTGGTATTATATGATGTAGTTTTGGGCATGGTATAACATGTTCTGCTTTTGCAACACTTTTAGTTTTATAAAAGAGAAATTGTATACAACACAGTATTAAGAGAGTCTTCTTTATTAATTCACACGCATGCAACACACAAACATGAAACAAAACAAAGAAACCAAACTCGTTTGAGGTCTGGTTTTGGATCATATCTTGGCGAAGTCAACGGTCTTCTTTCCATCATGTGCTTTCTTGAAGAAGTACCTGACGTAATCAGAGTACACAACGTCTTTATAAATCGGTTCCTCACCCTTTGCGACCACCTCAGGGAGAGGACCAATCACGGACTCTGGTTTTGGATTCACAAAGATAGGAACCGAGATTCTGTTGTTGCTACCGTTAGCTAAGACACGATGCTCCACGCTCTTGTAACGACCGTTGCTCAAGATCTGCATAGCGTCTCCTATGTTGATCACAAAGGATCCGGGAACCGGTGGCACGTGGACCCAGTTCCCTGAGGATAGGGAACGAACGTGGAGGCCACCGATTTGGTCTTGTAAGAGAATGGTGAGGGAAGAGACGTCTGAGTGGCGACCAACGCCAACGGTTAAGTCAGGGTTAGGACAGATGGGATAGTAGTTGAGGTTGACTCGGATTGAGCCCATGAAGAGTGACTCTTTGGTCTCGTCTAGCTCTTTCACGTTGAGATTCTTTCCTAAATACTCTAGAAGCTTCCTCACCATTGTCTTTGACTTGTTCATGTACTCTAGAGCTTCATTCCTACCATCAAGAAAATCAAGAACTAATTAAAAAAGTTTGAACGGAACAACCAAAATAAATCAAACGGAACTAACCGAAATAACTAAATTAACTGAATATAACCACTGTTAATCAAATAATCTGAATTTTTAAAAGTGAAACCGAAATATAACCAAAACAAAAAAAAAATCGGTTCAATTTGATATTTAGAAAAAGAACTAACACAGAACCAAACTTAACCGAACCAAAATTTTCTTCGGTTGATTTTACCAAACCGAACTAACTGAAAACCGAATTATCTAAATCGATTTAACCGAATAAACCGAAACCTCATCCCTGACTAAAACAGATAAATATTTGATCCTTGAACTCACTTGCAAACATCAGGCCAAAACTGTTCAGCTTCAGCTTCGGACACAAAGAAGAGACTGAGGTAATCTTTCCACTCGAGAGCTTTCTCAGCCCGAGGACTGAAACTAGTACCAAACCTAACATTGGTCGAAAGAGAGTTCTCCTTTGTGTACTTGCTCTTCTCCTCAACAGGAAGATTAAAGAACCTGTGAGTGGCGGCCTTCACGTTTTCAAGAACATCTAAAGGAACTCCATGGTTGATCACTTGAAAGAAACCCCATTTCTCAGCAGCGTCACAAATAGCTTCAGCTACTTTGTGCTCGTCCGGGTCCGACATGTCGATGACTGGTATAGCCTCGTCTGTCTCGTTGACGAACTTGTTGATGAGACGCTCTTCGAATGGTTGAATATATTGGTCTGGAAGAGCTTTGATTCCTGTCTCTGATAAACCCTTCACGCCATTGCCTTTGTTGACCACGAACTCGGTTACTTCAGCTGGGTCTGCGAACTGTGCCGTGGAGAGTGTTGGAGCCATTTGTGTTGAAACTTGGAATAAAGGTTTGGAGCTTTGGATTTGGATTGTGTTGTGGAGATAATTTGCAGAGAGGAGAGAGTATATAAAAGAGAAGGTTTTGAAGATGAGCGAACCAACCTCTATGGCTCTCATCATGCTTCTTCTGCTGTTTTACTTCTTCCCGCTTTATTTATTTTATTTGAATTTTTTTCCATTTGTATTTAACTAATAATGTTTCAAATAATTAGTTCATGAGGTTAAAATTCTATTTCATTTGGATATGGACAACTGACTCAGCTTTTGTAATTGGCATGTTTTTGCTAATATAGCACGTTGATCTTGGCAAAGAAAAAAGAAAGAAAAACACGTTACTTTCTATAAAACTATTTGAATTTGTAGGTAACTCTAATGAAAAAATATTATATATCTTAAATTAGTTTTGACATTTTAAAAAAATGCAGGTTCTTGTGGTGATAAACTAATAGTTAAGTATGCAAATATAATGCTATTCATGACTCAAAAATCAAAGAAATTTCAAAGGTTATCCATTGATGTGCTAGATTAGTTTTGGATTGGTTTTGTTGGTGGCTAACTGTAGTGATCCAAAAGTCATACATACGGTTAATAAATCTAATTAATTCGTTGTTAATCATGATTACTGTAAAGTCAAGTGCATATATGTGTGTACGTCATGTATATAAACTATGTTGTGGCCTTCTTGTTTCTGATGACATATCCATCATCGACAACAAATAGTCTAGTTAAATTTAGTGTTTAACTTTTATTTGCAGTCGTAATGTTTTCTTGTGATAACAAAGACAAAACTTAATGATAAGTAATCTTGATTTATTCATTTGGTAGGTGGAGAACGCATGGGACTATGCATGGTTCTTGTTGCGCCAAACAATCCAACATTATAAACGGGGCTTGTTTTGACCAAGCCTAATGGGCCTTTCAAAATCCCCAAATTGTTATCAGCCACCAGAAGAAGAGGGTGGTTCCTACAAGAATTTTAATCTCTCTTCGAGGAGACAGTGGTCTTTCTCGCATTACTAGGGTTTGTGATTCTTGAGATGTGAACCAGAGCCTAGGGTTTTGAATCTCCACTGAGTGTTCCTGGGAACCGAGGAGAAATTTGCTGTAAAGGTTACACAAAAGTTAATAACAATATAAAAAAGAGAAGAATCTTGCATCGCTTTTGTGTATTGCAGGCTTTTACAAAAAAACCTATAAAGCGTTGAAAAAGAATCTTACACTTTTTTAACCTATCATTTCTTGTTAAACAAGAAACGAAATAAACAAATGAAATGCTTCTCTGTTACAGTAAAGGGGAAGAAAAAAAGAATACAAAAGAATTTCTAAGTCATCATCGTCACTATTCACACAAAAAGAATAGATCAGATCGAAAGAACTTTATGTGTAATTAAAAAAAATTCATCAGTTACGAACGGGTGATGATATCTGCAGGTAATGACAATCCTCGCCATAACGGTGACATCTGAGGGGTTTGCGTGTGAGACAAGGAGGAGAAACAGAGTCTTGAAACAGAAGCACTTCTCGGAGACAGGTTGACTTGTTCCAGTGCTTGAAACTGAAGCGCTGATGGGTAATCCCTTACACAACCTATCCTTGGTCCTGCACCTGTTGTCCATTTGCAGGATAGTTGTTTCCCAAGTTGGAAAGATCTACTTTCCTTCTTTGAATTGATCCTTTTTAGGATTGATTCTTCTGGAATCTTCACTACTTCTTCAATCTCTTTGGTTTCTTGTTCTCCTCCTCTTGGCGAGCTCTGCTCTGAAGGCATTGGTTCTTGTTCTAAGTCAAATATCTCTTCCTCTTCCTCCTCATCATCACCCGAATCATAGTCTTCAGATACTTCAATAGACTCCATCTTTATCAGTGTTTCAGCCATCACTGGAGTTGTTTCTTCTTCTAGTGGATCAGCCTTGTCTTGCAAGCTAATGGTCTTCTCAGGCTCCAAATCCTCTTCCAAAGAATGGTTTCTCATGTGAGTGCTTCTTTGTTTGTAAAGAGAAAACTCATCTTCATCTGTAGGACTCATCTGAAACACAAAACAAAAACACTTATATAAGAAACATAACCCTCACAGACTCAAGATCTCATTCAATCAAAATCTCTTCCCCCTTTACCTTTACATCAGTGATATCAACATTGTTCTCTCTTAGGAAAGAGAGAAAGTCCAAGAAATTCTCTTCAGTAGGTTGATAATGTCCACTGTGTGGCCAAACAGCCTTGAGAACACCATCTTCAACGACTAATCTCCCTGCAGCAACTGTAGCTCCTCCAGCTAAGAAGCTTGAATGTTGAAACGTACCCTTCTTCTTCTTCCCAACGTACAACACTTTCGACGTGCTCAGCACAAAAATCCATTTGGAATCACTTTCTTCCATAGCTGAAGTCTGAAGCATTTCTCCACTGTTCTTGTAAAAGAACTTGCCTTCTTCCACAACAACCTCATAAGCTTTCCTTTCCATCTACACAACATGACAAGAAAAAGAAATAAGTTTCTAGTTTTATCGGTAAAGTTACTTGTTGAGCAGGTAAAAGAAATAGATACTAACCGGACCAAGGTACTTGATGCACTGTTGCTGAAGTTTCAAACGAGGACACTTCTCCACAAGATTTACTTCTTTTCCCTCGCCAATATCAAGCCTGAAACATTTGAATCTAAATTTAGTTTTCTTGATTCTGCCAAAAGCTTTTTACATAAATGAGAAAAAAAAAGAGTAGGTGACAAGTAGTTACCAGTAGAAGAAAGGTTCTCTACTCTGACAGTGCAGCCACTTGTTGTAGTAAAAGTGCAGGTTGTGTCCATACCGATGCCTCGGGTCAATCTGTTATATACCAAAATGCATTAAACCAAGATCAGATTTCAATCCAAAAAGTTGTTTTAAATAAAACTAATAAGTCTCTATAAAACTTACAGCTTCAAGCCAGTGTTGTAGAGCAAGCTTTTGTGCTTTTCCATTCTTGGACAATCCTTTACCAACCTTAGCTGCTCTAGTCCTAGCTCTAGACCACCTCGAAATCGCGGTTTCGTGTTTCTCAATATCAAAGAAAGATATAGAACTTCTCTTCAGCTCAGCAAAATCCAAAAGCTTCCACCTGTGATTGGAAACAAGATTAGATCACCACAACACAACTTAAAAGGGAACGTTTTAGAGTTTTGAGATAAATTGTAAGAGATCAAGTATCTCTCGACAATATATTCTATGATACTACTTAAGGAATGTATCATAGAATATATTGTCGAGAGATACTTGATCTCTTACATAAATTACAACTAACCAGCTTTGCTCCACGAGCACTGCACAATCAGCCAGCTTTCTCCTTGTACGGAAACTCTTGTAAACTTTCTGTAACTTAATAGCAGCTTCGTGTTTAGGGTTCCTCGGATCAAGAACCGAGAGTTCTCTTGCAATCTCTGCATTGTCTAACTCAAAGCCGTTGTTCTCTTTCGTGTTGAGAGAGATCATTCTCTCCAGTTGCATCCCTTTGAAGCTGACAGACTTCTCAACGACCATTTTACCACCAGATCCCAGAGATTTCAAGATCGTGGGCTCGAGAGTTCTGTCACTGAAGTTAACGGATCTCTTGGGAGTTCTGCACTCGTCGTCATCACCGAAGCTTATGGACTTGACAGTGACAGAGTCTAGAGCTGTCTCCACGTCTTCTTGCTTGGTGAACTGACAGGAGAATGATACCCCCATTCAACAGATCCCAATAGGTTCTGACCTGAAGTGAAACATCACGAATCTGTTATAAACTTATGTCTGATCCATAGAACAGAGTTTGGAAGAAAAGGTTAAAAATCAAGACTTTTCGGATCTGGAAAACAGAGCAACCTGGAAATGCAAATATAATTAATTAAAAAAACATTTTTTTAACAAGAACCCATTACTGATAATTTCTTTCGAATTTAAGTATTATTATCAAACTCAAACCCACTTTGGTGTAGCTAGCATATAAGTAAAATCTTCAGAAAAAAAAACAGAGTAATTGAAAACAAAAATTATTTATACGTGGATAAGTTACCTAGAATATACGTTTTGGCAGTTGATAAGGTTTTGTCACTCGAGCAGAATAAAATCTTGAAACTTTCTCTTGGTTCTTCTTGAATCTTCTTTAGATTCTCTTCTGTTTCAAAAGATTTGTTTGTTCTTGTTTTTTTTTCCTTTAAGTGAAGAAGAAAATGAAGCTCAGAAATCAAGTTACAAACTCTTCAGCGAAGGAAGTTTATATATATAATACAGAGCGGCAGGACAGGAGAGAGAGAGAGAGAGAGAGAGAGAGAGAGAGAGAGAGAGAGAGAGAGAGAGAGAGGCGTCGATATTTCCAACCACGTGTTTGTGGCTGCAGAATATTCATTCTAGGTCAAAAGTTGAACTCGAGATTTTACTTTAGCCACAAGCAAAATTAATTATGTTGTGGGTTTAGCGAGAAAAGGTTTTAAAACTATATCATAAAATGACCAAATCCATTTCTTTTTATAATCTGAATTTGACTAATCCATTTTTTGAGTATTAGTTAGTATAATTTGAATGTTACTATGATAAAGTGACGTAGTTGCAGACGTGAGATTTTTGGTGAATACTATGCGCTGTTTTAAAAAGGGTACATGTTTGTCAATATATTTAAAAAGAAGCCCACAATAAAATGCGATTTAATGAAATTTCCTTCTTCCTTTCGTGGCGACCCACAGAATACTCTCTATTCGATTAAAAGTGTTTTGGTGGGTCAATAAAAACAAAAATCATGGAATTAAATAGGCATATAATAGAGTGTTATAATTTGTTTATTTTTCAAATCATAATGTAACGAGGCAACTGAACATTCAAACTTTGCATCTAGCGACACTTTATTACATTTTTTTGTCGACCATTTATTATATATATATGTTATGTATACCGCGCATAATACATTGAAATACACCACATAATACATGCACATGTACACTTCCTCAGGAAAATTAGATTGATAGCGACTTGTGTCCTTATTTACATGTTCCTCTAACGCACCAAACATATCGATTCTCTTAGCGAAATACACCTCTCCAATGAAAGTTCGAACAAAAAAACCAATAAACTTTCCCCCAAGAGAGAAAGACAAATACTGTTGTCAAACATCGGTCGAAACGTAGCATAAAGCCACCACTGTCTCCGTGCGCATGCGCGTATATGGATATGCCGACTAAACTATCTCAAAGCTCTTACGAGTTTTTTTTCAAAGAATGCCATTACGAGTTTGATTGGTAACTAATGCATATTTGAGTAGAGTAAATAATTAGAAATAGAAGCGCTGTTTTTGGTTTTAAAACAACGGCTAAGAAAACCAAATAATCACTTTTTGGACCAAACATTTGGTTGATTTTTTCGACCAAAAATAAACATATGGTTGATTTTCCTTTCAGTGGCTTTTGACAACATAAATGTGAAATTATAACTTAAGATTAAAAAAAAAAACTTGCGATTAAAAATTGTACTGTTACGAAAATACTAAATTTAATGCTGATATAGTTATTACTTGGCTTGGTGCGTACGGATTCATTTAATGCACTGATTCATTAATACTTCTTCCAAATCATATCATGTTACGCTACACTTAACTAGTACTCCTTTTAACGAATAAACATAAATTGAAAATATAGTATAAAGAGTTAATAAATTTTACAGTGACATTTATTATGAAACTGAGCGACTAAAAAAAAGATTAAATGTATTTGTTTTTATTTTAAAAAAATTTAATTGCATTTGTTTCATTCGTAATTTTTCATTTATATTTGTTTTTGCAGAAATTCACAAACTTACTTTTAACTAGAATACTATTGATTTTCATATTATATATTGTGTGTGTGTTTTCTGTTTATAAATCTAATCCACATGGATATTGTTTAATTAATAAACATTCAACAATAACAAACACAAAAATATAATTTCCAAATCACGAAATCTAGAACTTGGATTTAGTTCAATTTGTATAGACCTTAAATTGCTCAGGAAACCATTAAGAACCAAGCATCTTAGATTTTGTTCTCAGCATATAATGAAACTACTTTCAGTTATTCTTATGATTAATGTATACTCCCTCCGTTCTTAAAAATAAGATTTTTTAGATAATTCACGTATATTAAGAAAACAATTAATATTTTTAATTAATTTTTTTATTTATATTTATTATACATTTTCTAATAAATATGAACCAATAATATTTAGTCAATTCAAATGTTTTCAATTAATGTATCTTAAAAATATCTAAAATTACCTTAAATATATAGAAAGTTTATAGTATTTATGAAACCAAAAATAAAATCTAGAAAATCTTATTTTCAGGAACAGAAGTAGTACTAGAAAATGACATACTTTGACGTACCAAATGAGACCGTACATAAGATATCGGTAAGCTCGTCACGTGGAGAGTTTACATCGAAACACGAGGTTGATGTCTGCTTTCAAGTACCACACCGTACCTAACATGGAGACAACTGTATCTGTTCGACAGCATTCAAATTTATGACTCTTTTAATGTCTGCACTATTTTTTTTTGTCTGCAATGATCTTTAGATCTATGAAATGGTAATTATAGGCAGCTTGATGTATTTAACTTAGGACGGAGCAATAATATAATCGTTTAAAATGCGATTGACTTGATCTAGTTATAATTGGCTCCTGTAAAGTTTATTGGTCAACAGTTAAATGCATTCAATGATTATGAATTTATTAGCAGTAATAATACCCAACTTGTTTTTTTGTTATACTGAACTTACTTCTTACAAGTTGGCTGAACTTTCTATTATTGATTTTTGTTTTTTGAAATTATTTTACAAAAATACCTATAAGCTAAACACCGTTGATACTTGATAGTCAAAGAGATAAACTACGATGAATAAATAGGTAACTAGTAGTACATGTTTACACAGTAGGACTAGGAGTCTAGGAACAATAAAAATTTAAAAAGAGTCAAAGGATGAGAGAGTGGCCCGATGCCAGCTGGGAAGCACAGGGACGAATTAAATAATGCCAGCGAGGATTCTCTGGTAAAATCGTCCAATCAGTATCTAGTCGGAAACTCCAAGAAAAGACGCGGAGTTGGTCTCGGTAAAAGAGAAAAGTGCACCGACGCGACGACAAGTAGGAGTGAAGAGAACCACCCTATTTTTTGGTGCACCATCCCGTACTCTATTATCACCCACCTTTTCTCGAGAAGTACGGCCACTTTTGCTTTGTTGACCTTTTGCTGGATTTATAGTCTCAAGTTGACTAACTCGTTCCAAAAACTCGTCTATAGTTTCCACTGCTCTTCTGTCTCAAATAGGGCTGGGCATTTTATCCGTTAAATTTGATTCGATTCGTTATCCGTTGCTATTCGATTCGAAAATTCCGAATATCCGTAAGCTTTCGAAGCAAAGCAAATACTAAAATTCAATATCCGTCAAAATCGAAGCAAATCACAAATATTAAAATTTTGGGAAGCGAATATCCGATCCGGTCCGTCAATATATAAATACATGTATATTTTGATTATATTTAAAGTTTTAAATGTATAAAATTATATAATTATTATTCTAATATATTATTTGATAGATTCTATTCATATTATTACTTATATAAAAGTATTACATAAAAGGAAGAGAAAATATTTACGATAATTATAATTTTTTTTAAGTTTTGTGTTATTATAATTTTAACTAAGTTTAAAAATTTACAAAATATGAAGATTCATTGCTTTTTTTAATTTTTATCTTTTATATCATGCAAAAAATATATTTTACAAAACAAATTTGTATCAAATTTTTAAGATTATTTGTATTAATCAAAACAAATGAGAGATCCGTAAGTATCCGCGAATATCCGCAAATATCTATTTATTTTCCGGATATCCGTTTTTCCGAATATCCGTATTTTTCCGAAGCAAAGCAAATCGAAAAATCAGATATCCGTAACATTCGAAGCAAATCACAAATACCTTCAAAAACCCGAATATCCGATCCGTGCCCAGGCCTAGTCTCAAGCCTCTCAACGTGTGGAATGGATATGTTATTACAAAAACTTTGGTCTGAATTCGACCCAAAAAAAATTGGTCTGAAGGAAGTCATGGGTAAAAATTGAATGTGAATAATGAAAATGTTTTTTTCATTGCTTCATTTATTAGACTGTAGGAGAATAATGACCAATGAGAAGACCCAAAAAAGTAAAGGTGGGTAGATTGAATAATGCATTAATTTTTAATATTTGTGATTTACTTCGTAGCTTATATAAATTTAGTTTTTTTTCATTTTGAGTTGTTTCAAAAAAATACAGGCAGTTTTACAGATATGTTTCGAAAAATACATGCAGTTTTACAGATATTCAGAAAAGTTATAGATATTGCGAATATTTAAGAATATCTTATATACTTTATTCAATATAAGTAGTTTTAGAGAAAAAAACTATATGTTTTTTTTCAAAATTTATATTTTAGATTATATAAAACAAAAATTAGTGAAACTATATGTTCCATAAAATTTTAAAATTCATGATTTCCTTCATAAAACCCAAAATTTTATAAAATTTTAGTTTTTCTGTAAAGATTTTATATTCCTTTCTTAATTCAACACTTTTATAAGTAATTTTATAAATAAAATTAATAAAACTATATGTTAAAACAGTAATTAGATAAAATTATACATTTAAAATTATATATTTAATTGTAGATATATACCTAGTTCTATAAATGACAAAGCAAATCTGATATCCATCTTTAAATTTCTAATATCTATTTTTCTATGAAGATTTACATATACCAAATTTTTTGAACAAATAATAAATTGAATCTAGTTTAACGGATTAAATAAACTGCTCTAAAAATAGTCAGTAAAAACATCATTTCAACCAAATTAATATGTTGTCGTAATTTTTCACAAATACTTTTTTCAAATAATTAATCTCCTAGACAAGAATTGAATATTGGACTAAGTGAAAGAAAAGAAAATTGAAGTAAAATGAAAAACTACCTATTACTTGATAAAAAAAAAGGAACTGCCTATTAGGCTACTATTGTGTTAAGGTGGTAGGTCAATCACATAACATATATAAAACAAAATAAAGGGAAGATTACTAAAATGACACAAATTAGTTGTGTTATTACTAGAATGATTCATATTTTTCAAAAATTATTAGAATATTTTTCTGGACGAAATTACCCTCATCCATAGTTATAACAAAAAAAAACATTACCAAAGTGTCCTTGCCATATGATCCCCGACAGATTTATTTCCAGAAAAACAAATCTATCGACTAATAAGTCTATTTAGAAAATCTGTTTAGAAAAAAAATCTATCGTTCAAATGGTGTCAGACTTTCTTAAAAACGTCAGAATTATTTCTACGACAGAGTTAATTGTCCGATTTAAATTGTAAACAGATTTTGTGGCAGATGATATAGCAGATTTGTTATAAATGGTAGATTTTTGTGGTCGACTTTATTTTCTAATGAATAGACTTATTTTCTTATATTCAATTTATTTTCTTATGGCAGAGTTACGTATCCGATTTAATATTGTTACTAGACTTTTAACTTATGTGGTGGCAGATTTTTTAAATTATATTTTGTCAGAATTATTGACAGAAATTTGACTCAAATCAATGAATCAAAAACAATACCATTCCTTAAAAGTGCTTCCATCGGCAACAGGACGAACAGTGAGCGAGTGAGTGAGCGTACACACGTGCTGCAAAAACAGTACCTAAAACTCAGTCTCTCCCGTTGACTTAACGAAGAGTGAGTGAACCTATACACGCATATGCAAGACAAGACAACCAGAGTTGAATCTCGACAGATCTAAGGTGAAAGTGACTGTCGAGCCCAACAGACCTTAAAATCCGACCCATCCCAGTGACTCCTCTTCATGCAGCTCGCCGGAACTCCAAGAGATTCATCCTCAACAGACCTGCTCAGCCCGCCGCGGAAAAATCTGAGGCAGACACCACAGTTCGAAGGAGAAAGGTTTAGGGATTTTTTTTTCTAATATTGCTCGTAAAACTTCTAGATAAGCCTCGAGGGGTTTTTGGTACTTTCATTCATATTAAAGATTAGTCTAGTAATTACAAAAATTTAAGAGTTGAATCTCGACAGATCTAAGGTGAAAGTGACTGTCGAGCCCAACAGACCTTAAAATCCGACCCATCCCAGTGACTCCTCTTCATGCAGCTCGCCGGAACTCCAAGAGATTCATCCTCAACAGACCTGCTCAGCCCGCCGCGGAAAAATCTGAGGCAGACACCACAGTTCGAAGGAGAAAGGTTTAGGGATTTTTTTTTCTAATATTTCTCGTAAAACTTCTAGATAAGCCTCGAAGGGTTTTTGGTACTTTCATTCATATTAAAGATTAGTCTAGTAATTACAAAAATTTAAGAGTTATTCTAGTCATTATGTGTATTATTTGAGTCATAATTTCTCCAAAATAAATACTGTCATCCATCGACATCATCAGTTACATCATTGACGTCCATTTCAACATGGGGCCAAAACTTCTGGTTATATCCTAATCAATGAAACGTTCCATAGGTCATAATGTATTAAGTTATAACTAATATCTCGTTCAACTGCTTAAAAAAAATACGTATGCATCTATATTATTAAAACTGAAATATAAATAGACCGAATCATATTTTCAATAGATCTATTACATCTTTTCTTATCTTATTTTTAATCATCATAAATACTTTATTAATTACTCTTTTCTAAATAAATCAACACTATTTATTATAGAAGTATAAAAAAAATTATTTGAGACAAGAATTCAAAATAGTTAATAAAATATTTTTAATTTGTTTACATAATCAGTTAAACATAAACATTCAAATACATTTTAGCTACGAATCATTTTTTTGGATACCAGTTTTTTTTTTTAATTTTGAAATTAAACTTTATTCGGGTATTATAAATTTCCATATAGGTTTCAAGTTTGGATCTTCCTAAGTCCGAATGAATTCGATTTTGATGTATAAAATTTTTAAAATATCCAAAAACTAAGGCAGCTGAAACAAGTTCGAATATTCGTACTTGATTAAGTTCAAATATTTTGAATTCAAACTAAAATAATTTTAAAATAACCAAAGCAACTATATTACCCAATTTGATTCAAATTCGATTTTGATGTACATGAATCTAAAAATGTTCAAATATTTATAAAATTAATTATATGATAGCACATATAAAATATATAACACTCATTATGAAAAACAAAATATCAATTCAAAAAAATGTAAAACTAATATACGCACGGATGTGCAGAGAAATCTCTAGTATATATTATATCAAGACATTGTTTCTTGCCAATAAATAATGATATAGAAGTATATAGTTTTTAATAGTGAACTAGTATAAGATCCATGGTCTGCGCGAGATGAAAACTATATATAAAAATTATTTTTACAAATTATTATTAAAAAATAACAAAATAATAAATGCGTATTAAATAACTAAAAATAGTTGATTTACTATACATATAATTAAATAGGCGCAAACTCATGAAAACAATCACTTGAACCGCAAGTTGGCCTAAGAAAAGTACACGTAGAATATGAAGTCAAAACGTTAAGTGTCGGCCAAGAAAATGACGGTCAAGTCAACTAAAAATGATTTAAACAAAGAGAGGAAATGAAATACTTTAAGTAACATTGGTCTTTTGAATTATTAGTTTTACGTTTACCTGGACGAGTCCTTTTTGTAGCTACCGAAAGTAATCAAGACATTGGTGCTCCTTGTGGTGATGATGATCACCAGACCAACCACGTAGTTTTTTGTAATATTAAAATTCAAATTGTACACATTATTACGTAACTATAGGATAGGTACGACCATGCATAATCCACGCCTTTCAATTCAAAAACCATAAGGTGATCAGATCTATAAGATCATCCAAAAATTAATTAAGAGACTTGATTTATTTAAGAACCACACATATACAAGTACTACAGGTAATCATAACAATCATGCAGATTATGTAACGCATGTTTAGTCGTTGTACCAGTTTAATATTCAGATTATGATCTGGTTATCAGATTATTAAAAATTTGAGACTGTACCAAATGCACATGTAAATAGAAATACATTTAATCAACTGCTTCAATTCTGCTTCAGCTAATAAGCAGTGGCGGTCCCAGGATTGAACTTGACTGGGGTCAAAAATAGTTTAAGGCGACTTTGTTGAGGTTCGAACTCGGGCTTTGTGGGGTCAAACACCGTATTTTACCATCTCTGCTGCACTCTCTTTAATGTTTTTCTATACAAAAACAAATATTTATCAGATTTTTTGTGGTGTCAAGTGACCCCACACCTCTTCAAGTGGATCCGCCCCTGCTAATAAGCTCTAGATAAATGTGTAGAAAAATCCAACAAAAATGTTAAATATCCTCATGCCTTCATTTTACCGCTATTTACATTAGCTATCATTTGAAGCCAATAAGTATGCTTGTTAATTTGGTCAAAAAAGTATGCTTGTTAACCCTAACCAAACTATCTAAATATTAGACTACAATAGTCATCACAATATAACGGCAAAACCTTTGAGCTGCAACAATTAGACTAATTAAAAATATAGTATAAGTATGTATTATATAGGGTACTAGTGGTTTGTTTCCCTCGAAGTTTGTCAACACTTTAAACGAATATTTATATTTATTTAATTTATTGTTTGATATTTTTAATATTTATTGCCGTCTAATATCATACGTAAATAGAATGGTCGAATATGGTCCAAATAAAAAAAATAAAAAAATAAAGAACTTTTGAAATAAATATATAAATTATAGTCTTAAACCTTAAAATTTTAGATGTATATCTAAATTTAGAGCATATAATGTTTTTGACAACATTAAATATATATATATATATATAGTTAAAACTATTTCACTATATTGTTAAATATATCAATAATAGTTTTGAACATGGTCCAAAATTAAATTGAGACAGTCTGTTAGTATTTGACATGTTTTTGTTTTTATTTATTGTCAAACATGTTTTGTGAAATTTTACTATTTCATCCATTATTATCCATTTCTGTTCCGATTTCTTTTGTTTATTTGAAAGACATCTTCATTCTTGTACACACTGACCAGCAGTAGAGACGGACTAATGTGTGTATTATGTGATTTTTGAACGATGGGCTATCTTAAAGTGTTCGATTTTTGCTAATTCTTATGTGAACATGCACTCTCGTTGTTTGCTTTTGATGTGGTTTTATATTGCGTATTTCGTTTCTTGCATGGAAATTAGAAAGATTTTATTACTATATTAGTTTTGATTTTATATATTTTTCTATGTCATTGGATACTGAAAGTTAGTTGTTCCTAAGATTTGATCGGGAACAATAACTTTTGTTTTGTTGTTTGCTTCTATAAATAATATTTCTTTAGTATCACTATAAGTGATGTTTAAGACTTTTATATAAATATTAAAAAATACAAATTTATATATAATTTGTTTTGATTACATAAAATAGTATAAAATAAAATTACATCCAAAAATAAAAGAAAATATGCAGAATATTATAATTGGTTTGAAATTTCAAAAAACATTAAATTTTATCTAAAATTATGAAACATCACTTATAATTAAACAAAAATAAAATCTTTAAAAACTATTTAAAGTGATACGAAAAAAATAGCATATAAGATATATTTTCTCTAGGATGTTGTAATGGAATGTAGTTGTTTTTTTTTCTTTACTTGTAAAATCTTTAATTAATATGGAAATTTGAATATTTTGACTATGTGCGTGATTTCTGTTGTTATGTAGCTTCAGTTTCATTTTACTTTGGTTTCTTTCCATTCAAACTTGTCCGAAAATGCTATTTTAAATAATATCTTTCCCCAACAAAACATTATCATGCCTCTTAGGTATAGAACCGTCTCGAATTATTTATGGACCCTGTTAAAAAAATATTAGTGGTATATTTAACGATGTAATAGAGTTGTTTTAAAAATTTATAGTTTTATTTATATATGTATATTTTACATTTTTTCTGAAATTATCAGCTCTAAATTTAATACTATGATTAAAAAGTTTAAATTTTATATCATAACTTATATATTTATTTACAAAAATTCTTAATTTTTTTTTATTTTTCAATTTGGACCCTGTTCGACCACTCATTTTTTAATATATATTTTTATTTGTGAAACATGAAAGCACTATAAATTTTAAATTTCCTACTTTTTGTTCTTATAATTTTTTCTTTATTCTTAAAATTTATATACTTTGAATTATATTCTGTTTTTAATTTATTTTATTGTTTATTTGTTTATATATTGTATATTTTGATTATGCATTAATCTTAAACTATGGTTATCCATTTTTTGCTTACTAAATGAACATTTTTTCAAGCGATTCAGTTTTTTATTTTTTTATCTGGATTTTAGAAAACATGTTAAGGAATATTATAATGATTCTTTTCTTTCAGTTTTATTGATTCTTTTTGTATTTATTTTATTAAGTATTTTGTCTAAATTTACTATTTTCAACTAAGCTTTTCACCAAGCTCAAGTTATGATTGTCACAAAATTATCATTTATGTTTGTTATATTTTGTTATATTTATTTTCAAACAAAACTAAAAATGTTTTGATTAAGTATTAATATTTGATTGTTGTTTTCTTTCTCTTTTTATAATTATCTTTGAGCAGGTAGTGCTTCTGACCCGGCCATGCTTCCTTCAAAAATTGGAGCAGTGTTGCTTCATGTGGTATTCTGTGGACCACTGCTCCTCACCACAGGAGAGGAGGGTTTAATAGTGAGAGTCACAGCACCGGGAATATCATCTCCAGGGTAGTTATCACCTCCATGTAAGCAAAGCTTTGATGATGTAGCATTGGTCCATTAGTTGTCTCAATGTCATCGACGTGGGCAGTGCAGAGGAATTCTACCGTCTTTGGGTCCACAGGTGAAAAAAACAAAATGCATCATATAAGATGAGAAAACAGAGCCGAATAAATGCAATCTAACTTATTAAATTTTGAAAATATACTTCAGAATCACAATGTATCAAAAAGTTAACGGCGAATCCTAAAATCTCAAACATGAAAAGTAAAAATTTAAAGTCTCCACCTCAATGGCAAGTTGGCACAACAAACGAACAACATATTCCCAATTCTGCAGATAACAAGATACTTTATACAAATTAAAGAAACTCAGCGTTGATGAAAGCATCATTTATTCGAAACCCAAATAGTCTAACACGCAATAGTATAAAACCCATTGTATAAAGCAACTCATTAAACTTTACTTTTCTTGCAATCCAAGCAATTTCTTAAAGCCAACCCATATACCTTCCTTCCACAAAACGATGAGTTCTCTATAAATGTAACCAATGTTTTCTATAGACAAAGACATAAGTTTCCTAAAAACTAATAAACAAACCCTTATGGAAAATCTCATCACCACTTTTCATCCTACACATTTCCTTCAAGGGTATGCTCCCAGTTCCAACCATTATAATGGTAGGATTTGCGTTATTTGTGAAAACTGGAACTCTACTCGGCCTAATTGTACGTATTGTCATGCATGTGATTTATGCTTTCACAAAGAATGTTCAACCGGATTGATGAAGAATCTGACAATAGACCGTCAAGAGACACATGAACATACGCTCACCTTCATTCGCCAAAAGAACTCTTTCAACTGTGTTGCTTGCGGAAGGGTTTCCTCTAACAGCAAGATGAAATACTACAAAATGCACGAGATGAATATGTACGGATGTTTGCCCTGCAATTTCTTTATCCACAGAGATTGTATGTATTTACCAAAGGTGATAAAGCTCACTCGTCACTGGCACCGCTTGTTTCATACTTTGCAAGATCCTAATTATAACACGAAATGTCGACTTTGTTATGCCCCATTTGGTTGCGGAAGTGGAGGATACATTTGTATTGTCAAGACGTGTCATTATAAACTTCACTCGCATTGTGCAACGCGTGAAGATACGTGGGATGGCAGAGATTTGGAGCGAGAACCTGAAGAGACCCGTAACTCTGATCAAGATGTTACATCGTTGAAGGAGGTAGATGATGGCAAAACGTTCCGTCATTTTAGTCACCCACATGATTTAACGAGACTTTGTGTAACATCCCTGTCCCCCGGTGTCCGACCGGAGTTAACGAAAGGGAGTTATGGACACGCGTATACCCTTTAAGGCAACCCGCCGTGTCCGTTACTGGTCACAAGAGTCGACGGACGCATTGCTTTCTTTGAAATTCCGATCCACCCGTATCCATTTACTTCTACTTACAGTCCTGCGCAAGGAAAATGGAGATGGGAGGAGTGAGCAATTGAATTACTCAGTGAAGTGGCTCTAGTCCAACTTGCCCGCAAGACACTCTACACTACTCTATGCGGGAGCCAGGACTAACCAATCACTACAATCAAACAGTGCAACATAATACATTTCATAACAACACCATTTCTAGCAACCTAGCAGTCAATCAATCACAACGAACTCAGTCATTTCTACACAACACATTATAGAAGAATAGACCGACTCGACAACCTCCACAAGAGCAGACTGACTCCAATCAACTTAGACTTAGGACCATAGCCGTTTACGGACGTCCCACCTCGTGCCGGCCTATCCTGGAAGGGGTGCCCTCTCTCGGGAAAACCGTCCCCCTCTCCAGCTTCCTAAATGGCTATCCGAGTTGCAGCTCGTTGGCCCATCGGCGCTGTCCGCCCCCCGGTCATAATAGCCATAATTATGCCACGACTCGGCATTGACTTGACTCGATCCTAGGCGCCACTTACATCATTTTATATCCCGCATCTCGCGGTAGGCTCATCTCTTCACTTCCCGTGGGTACCTCGTGTTAGGCTACTGTCCCACGGTTCGCATCACATCACATCACATCACATCACATCCTAGACTCTAGACGCCCACCCGTTCTCGGTGGTCCAAACAGGACTACAAGCAAACTCGTTGACACTTCCACTTTCACATTCTCAACTCAAACTCATTCTTAACCACTTTCACTTTACTCAACCTCTTCCACTTAAACATTCACTTTCACATACTTTAACACATAGACTCATACTCAAGATCACACTTATCTCTTCTCAACTTCATAACTCATTCCACATTCACTTAGACTCTTACTCCATACTCCACATAGTATTCAATAACACTTAGCAACCAACCTTAATAAACATACACTGCTCAAGATACCATCACAACACTTAGTACAATGCAACTACTTTCTCTAGCAACCTAACTTCCATTCACATATCAACACATGGGACACAAATCATTCACACAAACATCCACATCAATAATAACCACATCAACACAAGGCAGTCCATTAAGTCCCATTTAACAGTGTGAAGGTTCTTATGCATCATGATCATCCATCTAACTCCCTAGCTTTCATCATGATCTAACACCCTAGCTTTCACTCAAGATCTAGTCAACCCTAGATCCAACCTAGGCAATATAAAGATCAAGGGAGCAAGATGGGTTCAAGACACCTCACCTTAGCCACGGGTTCTGAAGAAATCTGAGAAAACACAGAATGGACCTTGACGGCTCTAAAACAGCAACTCGTTAACTTTTCGATCCTTCCGGTCAGAATGTATTACTAGATGTCCTCTGTCCATAGACACTGATTTTACTCCGATCGGATACCATTTGATTAACCAAAATGGCTTCACACCTAGACTGGTCACGAACGCAGACTGCACCAACACCTCTCACGAAAACATGGATAATTCTCAGATAATAACTCTAAATGACGATCCGCTTGTTGGAGATGATAGATAAAAGAATCTACTACTTACTTACAAATTTCCAGGTTGTAAGCTTTCGTTTAGGTTGGCCGTTTGGTCTTTACGCTGAAACTGGTCGGAACTGTATCTGCATCGCTACAGCTTAAGCTTATTCTTGGCCAAGAAGCAACGTCTACAACTTTTGCGGTACAACTCCGATCTCGATTCCGTTTGCTGCTACAGATTTCTTGAAACGAGATCTATCCAAAGAGCCATGACTCGCAGCCTAGAATCTCCTGAATCGTACTATAAGTGTCTCACAAAACCACACCTAGGCCATGGATCCAATGATGCAAGTGAACATGATGAAGATATGCAACTGCTCCGTTTTACGACCTCACTCCCTCTTGTCTCTGCTCACGTCCAAAAATGTGTGAGATGGTATGGCAATGGATCTAGATCTGGAATAAGAGACAAGGGAAACGAGGTCAGATCCGGTCACCACCACACCACCACCCACACGGCTATCACTATCACCACCACCACCAATCCGCCGCCGGCGAGGAGGGAGAGAACGCCGAGGAGGAGAGAGACCACGAGAAGAGAGGAAGAGAGGAGAGAGAGATCACGCAGAGGGAGAGAGAGAAGAGAGGAGAGACGGCGGCGCAGGAAGAGAGCTTGACGGCTAGGGCTTCCAGTCTCCTGGAAATCTCTGCAGAGCTTCGCTTCAAGCTTTTTGATGAGACAAAGAAGGAGGCTGCAGCTCCTTTTTATAAGAGAATGGGGGGGGGGTGGTAACCTAGGTTTTAGGCAATCGGGCCGTAGAGGAGCCCGTTAACCTTAAAAAAAATTCTGGACCAGAACTGGGATGTTACAATCTCCCCCACTTAATGGAATTCGTCCCCGAATTCCGCGTGTCGAAACCTCACTTCCTAACATCCCATACCCAAGTGACCACCAACTCGTCATTTGTCATCCAACGGTTTCTACAACATCCCGGCTTACTTCCCTTATGGATATCCTTTATCCCTTTATAACTCATCCATCTTTCTAGTGTCACTGTTTCTTGTGGTTCACCAACTTCACTCGTATTCTGCTTACAGTTACGGTGAGACGTACTACTACTGACGACTTCGGAATATTATCCAAGGTACTTCTGCGATCTTTGCTCAACCAATCGTGTAGTGTCATTGTGAAGTCAAAAATCTGCGGTGATGTACTGCTGACTTGCCACCACGCTTCAGCTGCGCTACTCTGATTATCCTTGCTCTATGTGCCCACATGTACCACGGTCCAGGCATCCCACATTTGTGGATTCCGCAATCCTAAGGCATCCCTTGACACAATCCCGTTGCAGCCTTGTACTCCTCCTAGCAATTATCAGGTTGTTCCACTTGCTCCAGGATTTCATAGGTCCTCTTCTACTTTATCCTTAGTTCTCCCCCACTTTCGATCAGACATACGGAGTTCTTAAACGATATCTCATTCGTTCCTTGTACAAGTACTTCCAGAAGTCCAATAGGTTGTAAGATTGCGCAAGCTTTCATCAGTGGTATATGTACTCTCCACCTTCTTCCTAATCCAGCACATAAGCTTGCTACTCGGTCGGTCGGTCCGTCTCCGCGTCCTCATCTGACTCGAAGAAGTGGGCACTTTGGTCCTCTTTGCCCATCCTTGTGAAGCACTCCTCTGCGGCTATTGCTTGCACTGCTACCATTTTTACTAGTGCGAATTCCAACGGGGCCATGGCACCCTCAAGCTCGTCCCGAATGTCTTTGCGGAGCCCTGCCATGAACAACTGGCACCACTCCTCGGCTGGCTTTGACTTGCACTTCTTGGCCGTATCCATGAACTCCCTCAGGTAATCTCTTACAGTGCGTGGTTTCTTTTCCATCTGGACTGGTACATCACAACTATCAGGTTCCTGACTTTCCCCGAAGGCGTCTCTCCTCGGGGCTGAGAACTTGCGCGGACGTCTCCGCTTCTTCTTGGAAGGCTCCTCAACAAGCGGCTCAGGAACCCACTCCATATCTGACACTGGTTTTTCTTTCCTTGGCCGACCCCGTCCTCGCTTACCCGAAATTTCCTCCGACTGATACTTAGTCGATGCTCGAGCATACCGAATATCCCCACACATCAGATCCTCCACCCATTCCACTGCATAGTCCGGCGCTCGAACGTCGGCAATGAAGGCCCCCACCTAGGTTCCACTCTTCCCGCTACGATGCGTGGAGTCCGGATGTCGAACTGGCCCGGTTTTTCTGGTCCACTACGATCACGTCTGTCACCATGGTCACCACTGGCTGGCGAAGACATCATGCAAGTAAAGATCCGATAAGAACCATAATAGAAGCATAGATATAAGGGGTGGGTTTTTTTTTTTTTTTTTTTTTTTTGAAAACATCACACAACTTCCTCAAACATCAAAACTTTCGCAAACTCTTTTCTTTTAAAACAAGGTTTTTGAAAAACTTTGGAAATGCCGACCCCTTAGAATAGCACTAAGGGATCTTAACCCCCGCTCTGATACCAATTGTAACATCCCTGTCCCCCGGTGTCCGACCGGAGTTAACGAAAGGGAGTTATGGACACGCGTATACCCTTTAAGGCAACCCGCCGTGTCCGTTACTGGTCCCAAGAGTCGACGGACGCATTGCTTTCTTTGAAATTCCGATCCACCCGTATCCATTTACTTCTACTTACAGTCCTGCGCAAGGAAAATGGAGATGGGAGGAGTGAGCAATTGAATTACTCAGTGAAGTGGCTCTAGTCCAACTTGCCCGCAAGACACTCTACACTACTCTATGCGGGAGCCAGGACTAACCAATCACTACAATCAAACAGTGCAACATAATACATTTCATAACAACACCATTTCTAGCAACCTAGCAGTCAATCAATCACAACGAACTCAGTCATTTCTACACAACACATTATAGAAGAATAGACCGACTCGACAACCTCCACAAGAGCAGACTGACTCCAATCAACTTAGACTTAGGACCTATAGCCGTTTACGGACGTCCCACCTCGTGCCGGCCTATCCTGGAAGGGGTGCCCTCTCTCGGGAAAACCGTCCCCCTCTCCAGCTTCCTAAATGGCTATCCGAGTTGCAGCTCGTTGGCCCATCGGCGCTGTCCGCCCCCCCGGTCATAATAGCCATAATTATGCCACGACTCGGCATTGACTTGACTCGATCCTAGGCGCCACTTACATCATTTTATATCCCGCATCTCGCGGTAGGCTCATCTCTTCACTTCCCGTGGGTACCTCGTGTTAGGCTACTGTCCCACGGTTCGCATCACATCACATCACATCACATCACATCACATCACATCCTAGACTCTAGACGCCCACCCGTTCTCGGTGGTCCAAACAGGACTACAAGCAAACTCGTTGACACTTCCACTTTCACATTCTCAACTCAAACTCATTCTTAACCACTTTCACTTTACTCAACCTCTTCCACTTAAACATTCACTTTCACATACTTTAACACATAGACTCATACTCAAGATCACACTTATCTCTTCTCAACTTCATAACTCATTCCACATTCACTTAGACTCTTACTCCATACTCCACATAGTATTCAATAACACTTAGCAACCAACCTTAATAAACATACACTGCTCAAGATACCATCACAACACTTAGTACAATGCAACTACTTTCTCTAGCAACCTAACTTCCATTCACATATCAACACATGGGACACAAATCATTCACACAAACATCCACATCAATAATAACCACATCAACACAAGGCAGTCCATTAAGTCCCATTTAACAGTGTGAAGGTTCTTATGCATCATGATCATCCATCTAACTCCCTAGCTTTCATCATGATCTAACACCCTAGCTTTCACTCAAGATCTAGTCAACCCTAGATCCAACCTAGGCAATATAAAGATCAAGGGAGCAAGATGGGTTCAAGACACCTCACCTTAGCCACGGGTTCTGAAGAAATCTGAGAAAACACAGAATGGACCTTGACGGCTCTAAAACAGCAACTCGTTAACTTTTCGATCCTTCCGGTCAGAATGTATTACTAGATGTCCTCTGTCCATAGACACTGATTTTACTCCGATCGGATACCATTTGATTAACCAAAATGGCTTCACACCTAGACTGGTCACGAACGCAGACTGCACCAACACCTCTCACGAAAACATGGATAATTCTCAGATAATAACTCTAAATGACGATCCGCTTGTTGGAGATGATAGATAAAAGAATCTACTACTTACTTACAAATTTCCAGGTTGTAAGCTTTCGTTTAGGTTGGCCGTTTGGTCTTTACGCTGAAACTGGTCGGAACTGTATCTGCATCGCTACAGCTTAAGCTTATTCTTGGCCAAGAAGCAACGTCTACAACTTTTGCGGTACAACTCCGATCTCGATTCCGTTTGCTGCTACAGATTTCTTGAAACGAGATCTATCCAAAGAGCCATGACTCGCAGCCTAGAATCTCCTGAATCGTACTATAAGTGTCTCACAAAACCACACATAGGCCATGGATCCAATGATGCAAGTGAACATGATGAAGATATGCAACTGCTCCGTTTTACGACCTCACTCCCTCTTGTCTCTGCTCACGTCCAAAAATGTGTGAGATGGTATGGCAATGGATCTAGATCTGGAATAAGAGACAAGGGAAACGAGGTCAGATCCGGTCACCACCACACCACCACCCACACGGCTATCACTATCACCACCACCACCAATCCGCCGCCGGCGAGGAGGGAGAGAACGCCGAGGAGGAGAGAGACCACGAGAAGAGAGGAAGAGAGGAGAGAGAGATCACGCAGAGGGAGAGAGAGAAGAGAGGAGAGACGGCGGCGCATGAAGAGAGCTTGACGGCTAGGGCTTCCAGTCTCCTGGAAATCTCTGCAAAGCTTCGCTTCAAGCTTTTTGATGAGACAAAGAAAGAGGCTGCAGCTCCTTTTTATAAGAGAATGGGGGGATGGTAACCTAGGTTTTAGGCAATCGGGCCGTAGAGGAGCCCGTTAACCTTAAAAAAAATCTGGACCAGAACTGGGATGTTACACTTTGTGTCAATGGTGAAAAAGAAGAAGGAGACGAACGAGTATGTCAAGCATGCCTCCTTCCCATTGACTTTGATAGTTTCTTAGATTGTAAAGAATGTGATTATGCACTCCTTGACACTTGTGCAAATCTTCCTCGGAAGCTGGAACACACGTTTCACCGCCATCCGCTAACCCTAGAGGTGGACTTGATGAACATCAAAGAAGGGTTCTTCAGTTGTTCTAAATGTGAACGAGAATCATGTGGTTTCATGTACCGGTGCTGCAAAGAGGAATGTGACTTTAAAATGGATGCACAGTGTGCTTCCCTTGCTGATCCATTATACAATATAGCCCACAAAGACCACCCTCTCACTCTAATAGAAAATGGGGCAGGTTGTTTCGAATGCGAAATCTTTTTTTGGTCAAAAATCGTAACTCTGCCGGTGTTGGTAAAAAAAAAGTATGACACTCATCCACTTATCCTATGCATTAATGCGTCAGACGTTACATTTTCAGCCTCGATTCCTTGTGAAATCTGTGAAATAAGTATAATACCTTATTATCCATATTTCCGAGATATCTACGGTTGCTTTGATTGTAACACCGTTGTACACGTTGAGTGTGCACTAGGGAAATACCCGTATCTGAAACCTGGCCATACGATCAAGCTGAATGGTTTTGAGATTGAGATTGCATCCAACAGTCTTTCCCGGCCTATATGTCATGCATGCCACTCTATGTGCCAAGATAAACTGGTTTTCAAGAATAAGAGCAGTGCCATCTCTTTCTGTTCTATTAACTGTATAAACTCTTCATAGAAAACCCAACTGCAATGTTACACTTGTGTAAAAAAATAGTTTACATACTTCTCTACGCGTATTTACTTCAACCTTCTAATCTCTTTTATTTATTGTTGATATATTCTGTATGAAAAATAAGATGTTGCTTTGCTTTTCAGTTCAGTTGTAAATTAAACTACCATGAATCAAATAAATTTGTAAGATCCCCTAGACATTATTTGCGAAGTGATTTGCCACATGTCTTCTCTACAATCGTTTTCACAAAAAAATTGTGACGTGGCTATTAAGATTGATGACATGTCATATCGTTAAATATGACATGGACAATTACATTTAATGCTGATATATATTTTTGGAAATCTTTTTAGAATATGGTAATAACTCATATATTACATTTAATATTGATTTATATTTTTGGTAAACTTTGTAGAATATGGTAATAACTCATAAATCATCACTAAAATAAATATATTCAAATATGACATTTTGAATTTCGAAATATTATATAATTTTACTTTTATAATTAGAAATTTTATATTATCTAAAATTTTCTAAATTTTCTGAATTTAAAAAAAAATTAAATCGTAACATCATTAGTTTCTTTTAGATATCTACAAATTATATACATATTATTTAGTTTTAATTTTTGATAACTATACAATTTTATATGATTTTTAGTAATTTTGTACAAGTTGATTTAATACATTTAACCAAATGAAATAAATAATTTTTATCTAAGATTTTAACTTTATATATATACATATATATTCTTAAATATAATTAAAAAAAATTCTATTAATTTTATGCTTAATCGATGATATTTAAATTAATTATTGGTCAAAATAATAAAATATAATATTAATAAATTACATTTTAAAATATAAAATTTAACTTTTTAAAAATTCATCACTACACATGGTGCAAGAAAACACATATATTAATAATTGTGACATGACTACTAAAATTGATGACATGTCTTATATATTAATATGACATGAAAAATTATATTTAATGTTATATTATATTTTTGGTAAATTTTTTAAAATATGGTAATAACTCATATATTACATTTATTGTTGATTTATATTTTGGATTTTTTTTTAAAAATATGGTAATAATTCATAAATCATCATTAAAACAAATATATTCAATTATGGCATTTCAAATTTCGAAATATCATTTAAATTAAAAATATTTCAAAAATATATACATATTTTTGGAAATTATAAAAATTAAATCATAAAATCAAATTAAATCGTAAAATCATTAGTTTGTTATATTTATCTACAAATTTTATAAATATTGTTTAATTTTAATTTTTGACAATTGTGCAATTTTACATATTTATTTAATATATTTAATTAAAATATATAGATAGAAAAATCTACCTAAGATTATAATTTTAAATATATACATGCACATTCTTAAATATAATTCAAAATAAACAAAATTGTTTTTATCTTAATTTTAATGTTCAGTTAAACCAAATTTATATGAAAATATTGATAAGAAGAAAGAAAATTTATAATATTAATAAAAAAATAATATAATTTATATTTATCTATTAAAAAATATTTTAAAATTCTTTTACTGCAGTGCAGAAAAACACCTAGTAACTTCAGAAATCTCGTTACCTTCAAGAAAATAGATTTAAACGTTAAGTTATCTTATCTTATATATTAGATTCTGGAAACATACTTCACCATTTGCAATGTTTCCAAAAAAAAAAAACATAATTCCAACTCTCGGCCAGGCCCGGCCCGCTGCGGAAGCAGTAGAAGCGGCTGTTTAGGGTCCAAACGTATGTAAGACTTTTTTCTTTAGCTTGCTGTTCATTGTTTTTTTTTACAAAAAAAATACACAGCTGCAACCCAATCTGAGTGGGGCCTTGAATAGGTTTGGTCCGGCGCTGCTCTCGGCCCCATCTGCTTACCTTTAGCCAAGAGGACCTTTTTTGAACAGTCCGGTCCTCACAAGGATATCTATCTTCCAAGGGATTATTACACTGGGTGAGCATGCTCTGTAGTTAGATCATTAAATGCTTCAATTAGATCGTGTCTCTCTATCTCATCGTTTTCTTTTTGCTTCGTAAAGCACCTTATGTGAATCATGTTTGTCTTCAATCACTTTTTCTTATTCATAGTTATTCCTACATCTACAGCTCATACATTTGATACCCTGAATCCATTTTCTCCTTGGGGGTTTCCAAAGATTTAGTAAGTATAGTACTTCTAAAACTTCATCCTCTTATAGTGAGATACGTTCCATGTTCGATCACACTCAAAGAGTGTTTACTGAAGTTGTTGAGGTTCGTGTTACAGTGAATCTAGAGAACTGAAGAGACCAATTATTGAATCCTAAATCCGGTAACAGGAGATTTAGAGAGACTAACAAAGAAGTAATGAGATTAATTTAGGATCAAATTTCGTTTAGTGAAGTGTTAATACAAAAGCCAAACAGAGATACAAAACAAAGAACTCGTCGTCTCAAGATGAATATCTGATTTTCTCTCTCTCTCTCTTGCCTCCCTACTTTCTCATTCAATGCTCTCCTCTACTTATACTCGATCGAATGGATCTCTTGTTCTCCAGTGGTTGTGTGTCAGATGGTTGGTTTGGAACTCATCATTTCCCTATTGCTTGTTATAGGGTTTCTGTCTACGTTCGGCGGTTGGTGCAGGCTACGCGTCGTAGGACCGTTTTTATCTGATTCTTAATCATCCTCCAACACCAATGAAATAATTAGACTTGTTTGGAAGATGTTCTAGATGGTAGTGAAGGGTTGTTGGAAGGAAGTTGAGTTTTGAATTCAAGTTTGAAGATGTATCAAGTCTTGGACAAGTCAAGTCTTTATACTGAAATTTGCAAGGTTTGAAGGCAAGTCCATGCATGCTTTTTCTATGTTTATCATGATGGCTTCTTGGCACAGCGATATATCTTCCTTGGTTACTGTGTGTTTTGGTTCCGTAGTTTAAGATTTTTTTTTTTTTTTTTTTATTATTATTGGATTTGTTGAAGAGATCCAAGGGGGTTTGGTTTCATTCAGTATGTGGATCCTGCTGAGGCAAAACATCACATGGAAGGCTATCTGAAATCAGAACGAGGGATCGAGGTGGAAAAGGTGGAGATTCTTCGTCTCTTCAACCCTGAAAGAAGACGTTCTCCTCCCCCCTAAAAGACATCAATCTAGGTAGACTATCTCTGCCTTCATTTCATACTTTCAGATATGTCATTACTGTTCTGATGGATTAGAGATCATTCTCTTTCTACCTAACTCTGTTTTTTTTTTATCACAAGTCTGTCTCACCTCAGGAAAGACGACACTAGAAGGAGACCTCATACTCTCGCTCACCACTAAAAAGGGTTCGCAGTGGAAGTCATGAGAGAGTGAAGAGCCACAGCAGGAGCCGGGAGCTACACGCCTGAACAAGCCAAGAGCCCGGTCCTTTAGGCAGAGCAGGAGTAGAAGTCCAATCCCCTCGTGGAGAAAGAAATAGTGACGGTTCTCCAATCCAGTGATTTATTACACAAACCCCATATGTCTCTCTACACACCAGTTCTGCAGTCTTGTTTGTTAGCTAGCTCTACGTTATCAGATAGATATTCGTTTGCCACTAGGTTGAATTCTCTTAACTTTTAAGTCTTTTTTTGTTTTGATAAGTTTTCTAAGACAGCTCCTCTTGTGTTATTGTTTAATGTTTGATTCATGAATGAACTTAAAAGACATGACAATGAGATTCCATGTGCTTTTTTTGTCATCTTATCTCTCTTGTTATGGTGAAAGAAGATGGTCCTATTAGGGAATGTGGGAGCGTTTTTGACGTATTTGCATCCACTGGTTTTTGAATTATATGCCTTTTTTGCACTTTCCAGCTATTTTCAAGAATCAAATATAGTAACACTTATTTTTCCCCTCAAGTTGTAGGATGGATTTGTGAGAGGTGTTGGACCCGTTTCTTGATCCGACAAAACTCTTGGTTTCTGTATAAGTTTCAGCTCTCCCGTCGCGCACGTAGCTTTAATCTTAAAATTCAGAATATAACGTACTTGAGACTTCATTTTAAAAGGATGACCGATTCAGAGTTAAGTTTTGTGATATGGAAAATGCACACAAATCATTTTATAAGCTCACAAAACTTCCTAATGGTGAAAAGAAAATCACTGAAATATTTAGAGCATCCCAAGAAACATTTCAAAAAAGTCTCTTTACTATGAAACATTTGGAAGTCATGCACGCACATGAGATTAGCAAATCTTTCTTTTTGATTCAAATCCATACATTTTTAAATCAGATATAAAAAAAAGGTAACCGAATAGAACATGAGAAGAGCGTGGAAACTGTTGTCTGCAGCTACGCAAGCTCTTTCTTTTCTTTGTTTGTACATGATTCTTTAATTTATTCGCCGTATACAGTATATCGATGCGAAGGATAAAAGATTGTATAATTACTAGATGCAAATTATTCAATTAATTAATAAATACTTAATTATTTAGCTTTTTGAACTTTGAAGCCTCACAGTCCACATACACACGGTGTATAAACACAACACACCTCTCTGGTTTCCCACGCATTAAAGTTAGATAAACCAAGTTTAACACTGTGACTGTGAGCACCAAATTTCTCTTTTCTTTTTTTTTTCTTCTTTAATTTCGAAAAAAAATTTCGCCGAAAGAAAAGAAAAAGTCTTCACTTTTTTTTGTTGCTCCTCGGTGGGTTCATTACACACTACACACATCTCTGAACCTTGCTTTTACTCTGTTCTGTCTGAATAGCAAAACCTCGACCTTTTTTTTTCTCTCTTCTCTTTTTGTCTGTGATCTGAATCTTCTCCGAGTAAATCTGGAAGGCCGCAAGCTCTAACTAGGTACCGTACTAATAGTTTCTTGATTTTGCATCTGTGTATTTCATTTTTTTTGTCGCATTGCAACTAGCTATCACTTGAATCTTCTACATTCTTCTTTCACTCTGCAAGTCCTGTTTCCATAGAACATGTCTGAAAAGAACGAAACGACAAAAGAGTCAAAGATAAGATTTTTTTTTTTTTTTAAACAAAGAGTGTGGCTTTTCGAATGCTCTATAGGTTATTGTTGTTTACTGTTTTAGCTGAGCGTTTGATTAAATTTCTAGACCCCATTTAGCTTCCCTTCTGTCGGAATCCATGTGCTTGTATCTAAAAAAGTTGCTTACTTGATTTGATTCTAGGGTTCTTACCATATTTGACTAGTCCAACTAAGACTGAGAAATCTTACTAAGTCCATGTGATGTTTTATGACTCAATTTTTTGAACTTGACAGAGGTTTTTAAAGGTTTCGAGCTCTCTCTCTCTCTCTCTCTCTCTGGTGTGATGATGATGCTTCCGAGATGGTTTGCAGAAGCAATCTTGCTTCTAATCTCAGCTCTTGCTTTTACAAACAACGGTAACTTCACCATAAACCACATTGTATCACCTCTTTGATCAAAACTTCTCTAATATGATTCCTTTTATACACAGCTGCATTCATCGGAGTAAACATAGGAACAGATCTAACCAACATGCCACCCCCTTCAGACATCGTCACACTCCTCAAATCCCGCCAAATCACACACATCCGTCTCTACGACGCCAACAGCCACATGCTCAAAGCCTTCGCCAACACCACCATCCAAGTCATGGTCGGCGTGACCAACCAAGAGATCCTCAGAATCGGACGCTTCCCTTCGGCCGCAGCCTCCTGGGTCAACAAAAACGTCGCCGCCTACGTCCCTTCCACCAACATCACAGCCATCTCCGTCGGCAGCGAGGTCCTCTCCCAATCTCCCCACCTCGCTCCCATCCTCGCATCCGCTCTCAACAACATCCACAAGGCCTTGGTCGCCACCAACCTCAACTTCCAAGTCAAAGTCTCAACCCCTATGTCCATGGACGTGATGCCTAAACCTTTCCCTCCTTCCACCTCCACCTTCAGCCCTTCCTGGAACACCACGGTCTACCAGCTCCTCCAGTTCCTCGACAACACCGGCTCCTTCTTCATGCTCAACGCTTACCCTTACTACGGCTACACGACCGCCAACGGTATCTTCCCGCTCGATTACGCACTGTTCAAGCAGCTCAACCCGGTTAAACAGATCGTCGACCCAAACACGCTACTCCATTACGACAGCATGTTCGACGCCATGGTCGACGCTGCTTACTACTCCATGGAGGCTCTCAACTTCTCGAACATCCCCGTCGTCGTCACCGAAACCGGCTGGCCTTCTTCCGGTGGAAGCGACGAAACGGCCGCCACCGTTGGTAACGCGGAGACGTTCAATAACAACTTGATCAAGCGCGTGTTGAACAACTCCGGCCCGCCTAGCCAGCCGGGGATACCTATCAACACGTACATCTACGAGCTTTTCAACGAGGACAAAAGGTCCGGACCAGAGTCGGAGAAGAACTGGGGGATGTTTCATCCCAACGGGACTTCTGTCTATCCTCTCGGCTTAAGCGGTGGCGGCGGCGGCGGCAACTCAGCTGATTTGAACGGGACGACGTTGTTCTGCGTGGCGAAAGCTGATGCTGATGATGATAAGTTGGAGGACGGTTTGAACTGGGCTTGTGGACAGGGCCGAGCTAACTGCGCTGCGCTTCAGCCGGGACAGCCTTGTTATCTACCGAACGATATCAAGAGCCATGCTTCTTTTGCTTATAATGATTATTACCAGAAGATGAAGAGTGCTGGTGGGACTTGTGACTTTGATGGTACTGCCATCACTACCCCTAGAGATCCTAGTAAGTTCTCTCTCTCCTGATCGTGTTTATGTTTATAACCGTTGTTCAACATTGTGTAATTCTCTGTGATCGCTTGTGTGTGTGTGTGTTTTGTTAGGCTATAGAACATGTGCTTATACGGGAAGCTTAAACGCAAACGGAACGGGAGGAAACTTTCCTCCTGCGTTAGGACCCGCAAGTCAAGTGGGAGGGAACGCAAACGCACTTATCGTTTCTATCTGCCATCTTCCCTTCTTGGCAACGTTAGCTCTCACGCTACTACTAGTACTGTAACTTTCAGTGTTGTAGTAACCGGAGAAGTGTATGTACCGTCGGGTCTGGTTATATCCGGTTATCGGTATTATTTGTTTTAGTACTTTGGTTGTAGAAGTGTTTCAAGTGTAGCTAGAGAGAGAGGAGATTACATGTTCTCATTCTTTGTTTTCATCTTTGAACTGAAAATCTTTTGAATTAGAGTGATTTAAAATTTAATTATCAAGTGAATTATTTGTGTCTTGTATTTATTGAAAATTATGAAAAAATTACCATCATTCCTGCAATTAAAATAAATTTGATAATATGATATTGGAGAATTATAAAGTTTATTTCCAATGTGTTACAAAAAAAAATCTATAGATTATGAATAATGATTCATCGAAATTATTGAGCATTCACGTGGTAATAATACATGGTCCTAACAAAAAAAAAAAGAAACATGGTCCTATCACATGTGATTAACAAAATCCAAACACAATATTAATATTTGATAATCACGATTAAATAAATTATTTAGCTGTCAAAAATGAATACAAAATCATTGACTACTACTCTTCTCTTGTTTACTCGCCACGTCAGCATTTATTACTTTATTCGCATTAACCGATCAGACCGAAACGCAGCGTTTCGAACATTATTCTCTCGAGTGAGGGGGAGTTGAAGCGAAACGGTGAAGAAGTAAAAAAATGGATTGGATAAGCCGAAGAGGAGTAGGAGTAGGAGTAGGGACAACGACGATCTCGACGACAAGAGATGATGACAACACCAGGCGGAAGCAGCAGCGGGAGATTTAAACCGTTACCGACGGCGATGTACGCGGGATACTCGGGAACGGCGTCGTCTTGGGTAGCGAAGACATCGGTTTCAGCGTCGGGGAAGAGGATACAGAGGGAGATGGCTGAGCTAAACGTGGATCCGCCTCCTCAGTGTTCAGCTGGACCCAAAGGAGACAATCTCTACCATTGGATCGCCACCATCATTGGTCCCTCCGGTTAGTTCCTCCTGATTGATAGAACTTGTTTACGTTTCTTGTTTTTGATTCGAGTTTGTTTTTTTTTTGTTTTTGGGCAGGGACACCGTATGAAGGAGGGATCTTTTTTCTGGATATGATATTTCCTTCTGATTATCCTTTCAAACCACCAAAGGTATCAACTTCTTTAACTTTTATCTTTTTCTGTTTGATTGGTGGTATCAAAAAGTTGGGAGCTTTTTACTGGTTTAGCTTAGATTGGTTTATGGTTTACAAGTATAGAGTTGAAAGGTGGTGTCTTTTAGGCAACTGTATACTCTTCAACTTCAACATAGAGAGATGTTGGTCGTTTGATTTAAGGCTTGAACTGCATAGCACTTTGAAACAGCAGAGATCATGTAGAATTTTTTAGCTTCTGGCGTGTTAAATGTTTAGATCGTCTAGGTTTACTATGTATATGTTAGCAATATATAAAGTAGTTTTCTTTATTGAATCAATGTCTTATTTTTGTAGCAAAGTCTTGGCCTTTTTTGTGGGTTCTAGAGACTTTTAAGCTAACGGTTTAAGTTTTGAAGCACTTTTGTCTTCTTTTTTTTTCGTTTAAGTCTTTTTGGTTAAGAGGGTTGATGATTTATTTGCAGGTGGTGTTCAAGACTCGGATCTACCATTGCAATGTAGATACAGCTGGGAATTTAAGTGTGGAGATTCTAAGAGACAGTTGGAGCCCGGCTCTTACAATCACAAAAGTCTTACAAGCCATCAGATCCATCTTCTTAAAACCTGAGACATGTAAGTCTCTTCTACTCTATTCTACTCTCACAATTAGTTAGCTCAGGTCAGATAGATCTCTTTTATATCTTTCTTCTTTTTGTTAACCAGACAATCCAGCTTTACCAGTGATTGCACGGCTCTACTTGTCGGATAGAGAAAAGCATGAGGAGGTAGCTAAAGAATGGACATTGCGATTTGCCAAGTGAACAAAAGTTTCGGATATTTTAATACGGGGGGAAAGAAAACTGGGAGATAGTATTTTGTACGTACACCTTTGTTTCATAAATGATTCAATGCATCCCCACCAAAGTGGAACAACAATGTTAGATGACCAAAGAAATATTGTTTGCTCTTAGAATAGGTAACAATGTGAGTGTACGTAGGACCCTATCCTCCTCAATAACTCCAATTCCAATCTAGTGTCAAAACTTTTTCTTTGAGAACCAAACACTAGAGTGTGGCATTCTTCTAAGAGAAAAAAAAAAGTGAGTTATTTTTTCTTTTAAACAAGAAATAGGGATTATGAATAGAAAGACTGAAAGAGACAAGTACCTATCTTCTATGATGGCGATATCTTCAAAGATATAAAGAGAAACATGGGGTGATTAAACTGATGAAGATTATTAGTTGCTACCTAACAGGTTTCTGTAACCTTTATGATCGCTTTATGTCCAAATATTAAGATCGAGCTTTCCGTTGGAAACACAAACATTGTACCAAATCTACCAGTCAATCTATTCAGCTTTACATAGCTATCACAAATCTTTAACATATCCATCGATATATTCAGAGAGAGAGAGAGAGGAGCGCTAAAATTGTTTTTTAACCAAAACAAAAGAAAAACAAGGGAAGACATCGAACAGCAATGTTTAGAAAAGTGTAGCATTAGCATGTGTGTTTGAGTTTCTGCGACTGTTTCCAGTTCATATCGGTAAGCTTTTCTTTTGATTACTAACATAATTGCGTGTATTAGATATATATGTATGTTTTTTTTTGAACAAAAAAAATAAATATGTATGTATAATCATGCCGATGAGTAGGTTTATATATATGCCTCTCTACGTATGTATGTATTACATGTAAATATTCTTGATTTATTGCTCGGTTACAATGTTCTCCTTCGTTGAAATATTGTTTCCAACTTTCCATTGATTGTTTTAGTCACAAAGTTACACTTTTTTTTTCGGTGCAAATGTTAAAAAACAAAGTTACACTCTCTTAACGATTTTTCTTTTAAACGTTGGTACACCGACGATAGATCTTGGGAGATAAATAAAGTATCCAGCATCCAGTTTATGACGATGTTTAACTATAAATTAAAATTTCTTAAAATACATCTTATAAGTTATTCCGTAAGAACTCATTTTATTTAGTTTATTTCTATATATATTTGTTTGTGCCAAAAAAAATCGGTCATACGTTTTTATTTAATTTTCTGTGATGTGAACCGAAGGGTCAAAGAGAAGGTTAGGTCGGAGCAGAATACTCGCATGCAAAGAAGTTTGATTAAAGTCAACGTATGTAAACGTCAATCAATCTAACGGCTCTCCATGTACAATGGTTGTATGATTCAACACCATCTTTTACACATTTTTAGAATCCACATCTTCTTCCATTTATTAATTCAAAAACTATATAAATTTTATCACTACAATAATTATGTTTAATAAAGTTGACACCATACCTCACAATTTTTAATTCTTATTATTATTTCTATAATTTTTACATAGTAATTATTTTTTATTACAACTAAATTAAATAATTAAAATGACATAGTTTTAATAATTAAGTTTATTTTTATTCTTTACTAATTTTTTAAAAAAATACTAAAATTCATATTGTTAAAAGTTTAAAACAAACATACCATGACATAATTGAGTTCTTAAAAATTAAGATTTGTAAAAATATAGAAATTATAATGAAAAATAACGTACACTTTTATTATATATTCAAATAAAATGAAAATAGTTTCTATTTATATATCATGAAGCGATGAATTTTGATATGATTTTTATTTTGTAAAACAACATTGTTGTAAATTTGGAGCTTAATGTGAAACCTACATGTTGTCCTTCTTTTCGTTTTAACGGGATTATAACGGGAGAACACACACATGTTAATCACCAGCGATTATACATATAAGACGGTTAAACGGAGGATCTGTAACTGCATAATGAAACGCATGCATATACATTATAGACTTTTTTGCTAAATATATACATTATAGACTTATAGTAAGGTAATATTATAATCGTTAATCGACACTGTTCTATTTACACTAAGGAGATATATGTGAAGCTTCAGTACTTGAAACTTTGAGTATTCAACTTATTATACAACCCATATATACTGATTAATATATACATGCTCGTACATACTTATGATAATGCTTGAAAAACAGGATTAAGAAAAATACTTGACAAGGTTTGAGATTTGATTAAAATTTAGCATTCCATGGAAATGGAGCTTATCCTTTAGTATGTAAACCTTTCCCAAATAATAGGGCTAGTAGCTTTTTATATACATTACAGATGGACCGCAATTGCTTGATAGACAAAAAAAAAGAAGATCTCGTACTATAATGTAAAAGAACAACCACTATTTTCACATTTTTCTAATTTGTACTTAGTTAAGAATTAAACACGAATCTTATTTCACTTCAACTACAAGATTATACTCACTAAGATGATCATGTAATATACATGTAGACTAACTAATAAGACTATTGTTAAGAGCATAAGTATTGGTGAGATCAAGGTCATCCCTTAGGGGGAAGGGGAACCACAAAATGTGGGGACCAAAAAGAAAAGTGAAAGGGAAAACCCATACTTAAGAAAAAAAAAATCCTAGTTAAGAATGGGTCCTTATTTTCCACCGATAAAAAAGAATAAAAAAAGAGCCCTTAGTTAAGGGACTTACACGCATCCCACCAATGTTGATGCCCTAAAAACCTTAAAGAAAGCTTTATCACTAAATTACTTATTAGCATTAGGCATGAAAATATACATGATCTGCGAGAAACAAGAGAGATATATCCACATATACATATACGCAATGGATTATGTTATCAATTTTACACACATATGAGGTATTTTGTAATCACACAGATAACCACAAAAGAACTTAGCACACATATATACCAGCCTCTGAAATAACATGAGCACACTTCTCATTGAAGCATGATATCTAATAAACGACATCACGAGTCATCATATTACATATCTTTTGGTATCTGGTCATGCCCTAAGCTTGACGAGGTTCCAACAATAAAATCACGCGTCTGCAACGGCTGGGACAATACTGGAATATTACTATCAAAAGGATCATCATTGATAACCGAGTTCAGAAACGAAGAGAACTTGTCATCGTAGCAGAAACCAAAGTCTTCATCACCAAAGACGCTGTTACTGATCTTGCCAGCTCCATTTCCGCTGCTAACGGTGGTATCATCAGTGTGAGAACTAGAATTAGGCTCTAGAAGGTATTGTCCACCTGGAACTTCTTCTCCAGGTTTATGAGTGTTGCTTGCATCGAGAGGCTTGTGGGTTTGAGGATCAATGCCTTGGCTTAAGAGTTTCTTACGAAGATGAGTGTTCCAGTAGTTCTTGATCTCATTATCAGTCCTTCCAGGTATCCTCCCCGCGATCAGTGACCACCTTACAAGTTACAACACACAATATATAGAAGCAATTAGCATGACCATACATGTGGCTTTATAAATACGTACGACGATATGATTACTTACTAGCTAATCATATGTAACAAGCTCATTTTTGTTACATTTTCTTCATGCAAACAATATGAAAACAACTCAATCACTAGAACTATTAGCCTTAGAACAAGAAAACTAGAATTATCCTTCAATTGACAGGAATCTGAAAAAAGGATTTACTATTTTGTTGAAAAATTCAACCAACAATCAAAGCTTATATCTAAATATGTCTACCACTAGAATAAGACTAGATACATATGTATATAGTGATAACATGACCTAAGTAAAAAGTGATAGAATGAAAGAATCTTGGTGTTTATGTAGAAGAAATCAAACCCTGGTTAGCAAAAGAAAACCACCACTAGTTTATGCGTTAACAACACACATATAAATATACATATATATATATATATATATATATATATATATATATATATATATGCATAGAAACTATGATCGCTTATGTCATGTAATTAAAATACGAATAACTTAACTAGCTTTTGTAGTTAATCTAAATAACTATATAAAACATATATATATATATATATATATATATGTGTGTGCGCACTTGTTGCCAATGAGGCGATGAAGGCGGAGGATGAGATCTTCCTCGTCGGGAGCGATACCACCACGTTTTACGGACGGCCGGAGATAGTTCATCCACCGTAGACGGCAGCTTTTTCCACATCGGAGCAAGCCAGCTCTTTTAGGAAGCGATCTCCATCTTCCTTCACCTTCTTTCTTGATGAAGCTTACAAGAATCTCGTCCTCTTCCAACGTCCATGGTCCTCTCTTCATCCCCATCTTCGTGCAACACGGGGTCGTTATTTTCCTAGCTACCGATCTATTCCCGCTAGATGACGTCATGTCCACCGTCTTCAGCATAGTTCTCTCTCTCTCTCTTTATGCTAGGGTTTGGTGATCTCTCTGATTGGTTAGCTTTTCTCAAATATATACACTCTCTCTCTTCCTTATCTTCTGATGTTGCCAATGAACCTACCTATTTTTTGCTCACTCTCTAGTCTTGGTGTTTAGTGATTACGCGTTTGTAGTCTCAATTTTCTTTTGTCTACTTTTTTCTTTCATCTTTAAGAGTCAGTACTACTATGCAAGTATGCATAATGGTTTCGCCAAAGCATATAACCCTGAGCAAAATGAAACAACACGTACGTATTAGTTAACTGTCACATGTATAGAGGTGAAGGCATATATGTTACTCACTATTACTAACATTATATATAAGCCTTCACATTCACGTTAATGAGAAACAGAATTTACAGCAGTTCTAATTAAATCTGTAAACCCACCAACATCCAAATTGATGCTCAAGTAACCAAATAGTTCATACGCGCGTCACTCATGGTTGAACACGTTTATGTTTCAAACAAATTGGAAAATACAAACAAATTTACGTTTCAAACCACCGTGTGACGTACGCGGGTTAGATGCTTTCTTAATTACTTTTGTATTAAAGATCACGTTATCTTTTCGTGAAATTAAAGATCACATTATTTATAAAACCATAATTTGAATGGCCATAACATCCGCATATCCTTAACTCCTTGGAAATCGAAAACTATAGTGTTAAAACGTGTTGATAATACGTTCATTAATGAATACGAACCACCTCAATTTTAAAACAATTAATTAACAATGACAGAAACTAAATGAAAGCAGCATTTAATATTCGAACTGACTTTTTTAAAAATGATGAAAATTTTAATTTCATTACTGGACAAAAATACCAAATGTTTAAACAGATGAGAAAATAAATATTGGGATGAATTTTGTCAATAAGTAAAAAGGTAAGGGGGCGCCAAAAAAAATAACATTAGTCAATATCCAACTAAAAAACCTTATTTGAGTTATGTTCTTTCCTTTGTAAATTTTAATTTTATTAAATAGCCAAGGGTTAGAATTGGAGAATGGAGTCATGGAGACTTTGTGGCTATTAAACAAGTCTCTTTGGAGAATATTGTTCAAGAGGATCTCAACACTATTTCGTGTCGTCTTAGTGTGACCAGATGTAAATACTGACTTGAATCCTGGTGGTGGTGGTGTTACATATGTGGATGATTCCTGGTTGCTGGAAAAATTATTCACCAGCAAGAAATTGATCTGCCGAAGGTACCTTCTTTCTTCCATATCGTTGTTTCATTACAAATTTCCTTAGCTTTAAGATTGACTAGGCATATTACGCATGTAGTAGCTTGTCTCTGTTTCTGAACTGGTTTACAAAGTTGAGATCCTAATGTTGTAACTTAAATCATATCCACCACGTCCTTCTGAGATTTGGCTTCTTTTTTGTTAATGGTTATGCTGGTAAAGGTGCACTGCTCCTCTATCTCTTCTAAGATGATATTTGGTTGCAGAATTTGAAGACTCACTTTCACATTTTCTGGAGTAAGTAGCTTTTTTTTTGTGTGTGTCTATTTTTAGTGATCCTCCTGGTGGTGCTTCTTTGCATGATTTGTTTCATCCATTTGATAAATTAGTTCCCGAGGTAAAACCAAATGAAGCCTCAACATCATCGCCTACATCAAACGTACTCCATGCTGATTCCCCTGTGGCAGATGGCGGAAAGAATATGATCTGGCAACAAAATTGAGGGCTACAATTGCTCAGAAGTCAAATGACGGTGGTGATCTTTTCCGTTTAATGATGGGTGTTTTGAAAGATGATGATATTGACCTTGTTGGTCTCGTAAGTTTTACTTTCCATTAAAGACATTATTCTGGTCAACTGGATTATGTAAAGCACATTACTGGGTGATAGAGAGGCATGAAAGTAGACTTCCTCTTCTGCATGGTTCAAATGAAAAGAAAACTACCGGAGATCTTGATTTACTGATGGCTGAATTTGCAGGTAAGTTTCAAAGTGTTAATATTCAGCTGATAAGACTGTTTATATTGTAGGCACATATATATATGACTTATCATTGCATTGTTTCTTGCAGAGGTCTCTGGACGTGGAAAGGAAAATGTAAATCTTGATAGATATCCCAGACTCCCAGTAAAACAATTCCAAAGAAGGTTGTTGTGGCGCAAGACAACGACAACAGCCACAAGGTGGAGCAGACGTTACTCAAGAAGGAGGCGGTTCAGAAGTTGGAGCTGCCCCGAGAGACACATACTTGAGCCATTCTTGAAGATCATTAAGTAATGATTGTATCACACAAAGATCATCTAGGATCAACAAGAGACTGGCTGTGAATGGATTGACCAAGGCTAGACCACCAAGATGCGATTGCTAGACTCAATCTCCTGAAGCTCATCAAGGTTTATAGCTCCTCATATATTAATCCAACTTCTTTCTTGTCTGTTTTTTGTTTGTTTGTTTGGGTGTTGAGTGTTTTTATGTTGGACTCTCAGGAGCACCATTCAAAGCCAAAACAGCTGATAGTAGAGAACGACCTGCCTCAAAAGCTGAAGAATCTGATAGAAGAAAGACGTGATGGACAGCGTTCAGGAGGGCAAGTTCTGGTGAAGGAGATGGCAACCTCTCTACTCCAAGCACTTCACATCAACACGGTCTTGTGAGTAGTCCAACGAACATCTTTTACTAGTAGAATTCACCCCAAGTGTATCTTCTGCTTTTTTTCATTTACCAAATGCTTTCACTGTGCGATGTGATGGTGCTGATTGAATACTTAGATTAGTTGTAATCGTTAGGCTGTGAATGTTCGGCTCTCTTTGGGTTTTTTTTAAGTACATCAAGAGATGCCTACACTTCTTGTGGCTTATGTAATGTATTCGTTCAACTTCAGTACTTTTTCTAAGAGTTAAGTGTAATATGCATATTGATTAGTTATTCTTCTGGCGTGGGTCGTCCAATGTAATGTGCAATGATGCGCGTATGGCAAAACCAGTGTCAAGAGACTGTCTCCATTGATACAGAGTCTTTTAAGAACCATCCGAAACCACTAACTGGCGCATGACCAACGCACTTGTACCATAGTAATAAGTTAACTTCCACAGAGATTCAAAAACGTTTTAAGTTCTATTGACACTTTCATGGAGAGACTATTTTAACTTCTTGAGAAGATCACGTGCTAAATGTTGATTTTTGTTTTCAGATTTATAATTAGATTGACGCTCACGCACTATTTGGTTATATATTGTCCTGCTTACAGTTGAGTTTTGTTCAACAACTTGTAGTTTTAAATGTCTTAAACGAATGAGTGAAAAATTGTCTACACAGATATAAGCTATCAAATAGCAAAAAAAATGAAAAAATGCAAAAATAAATGTGAACCTATAACATTGGAGCGTATCTCTATAGTCAACAAATAACAGAGACTACTCAAGCAGATAGGATCTTTATTATACGCACAAATAAAATCCTCGAAACTACAATTTTAGAATAAATCTAAAACAAGCATCGAAGAAGAACTATGTGCGCACCTCAATATCAAAAATCAAGATTTAATCTAAATTTTCAAGAAAACAAAGAAAAGGTGCTCAGGATTTGAATGAATGGTTGGGAAGTATTTCTCCTCAAATAGATTTCAGATTAACGAGATTACATAAACCCATCATCACTGCACCAACTTTGCAGAACCATAAAAAAACATTTAAAAAAACAGACCGACTCTACGAAAGATGAAAATGTAGCTCTCAATTAGGGTTTGTAGAGGTTAACCTTATTTATAGGTGTCGCATTAGGTTTCCACGCGTTTACTCGATGTAATGGGCCTTATTACTTTGTTTGGGCCCATTATTCTTTGAATAGTGAATCTGAGGCCTATAGGGCTGTCGCTGCTCCCATTATTCTTTGATAGTGAACTTGAGGCCTATAAAGCTATCGCTGCTCCCCCAAAAAAAATAGGACAGGACTTGGGTTCAGCCCTATGATGAATCTTAAAATTCACCACTTGATTAATGACCGATCAAAGTGACATGTAGAAATTAAATAAAAAGTGTTAAATATATTTAAAAATAACTAAAAAAGAATAATGTCAATTCTAAACCTTAAATCTTAATTTCTAAACCCTAAACATTAATTTCTAAATTCAAACCCTAAACCCTAAACTCAAATCCTAAACCCTAAACCCAAATTCTAAACTCTAAACCCAAATTCTAGACTTTAAAGCCAAACCTTAAATCTAAACCCTAGATCCAAATGCTAGACCCTAAACCCAAACCGTATACCCTAAAACCAAATTCTAAACCCTAAACCCAAACCGTAAACCCCGAAGAATTACTACGTAATTTTTTATATTTTAGTGATAGCACCCCGAAGTAGGTATGGTTTGGGTTTAGGGTTTAGGATTTGGGTTTAGAGTATAGGGTTTGGATTTAGGGTATATGATTTGGGTTTAGGGTATAGAGTTTAGATTTAGGGTTTACGGTTTGCGTTTAGGGTTTAGAATTTGAGTTTAGAGTATACGGTTTGGGTTTAGGATCTAGCATTTAGATATAAGATTTGAGTTTAGGGTCTAGAATTTGGGTTTAGCGTATACGGTTTGAGTTTAGGGTCTAGGATTTGGGTTTAGGGTTTAGGATTTGAGTTTAGGGTATAGGGTTTGGATTTAGGAATTAATGTTTAGGATTTAGAAATTAAGATTTCGGATTTAGAATTGGCATTATTTTTTTTAACTATGTTTAAATATATTTAATATTTTAATTTAATTATCCACATGTCACTTTGATTGGTTATAAATCAAGTGGTGAATTTAAAGGTTCACCACAGAGGGTGAACCCAAGTCTTTTTTTTTGAACGTCTGGATCGATTATTATCGATTAATTATGCTATTACAATTATGAGAATATTACAAAGACGATTTTACAGCCGACAATTCTACCACCATGTGAGAATACCCGCCTGACTGCACCACTCTGAGCCGTACCACTCTGAGCCGTCCTATGAGATCCATGTTCGATGGTACGCCCTTTACCAAGCTGAAGATCTCATGTAACCTGTTTCTCCATAATCTGCATAATTTGGTGAACCCAATTCTTGTCCAAAAAAATATAACTAGACAAGATTTTTCTTTAAGAATTAAGACATCGCATAACTAAGAATCTTGGGATGAATGTTAACATGTACGACTGGGACATCGAATATATGTTGGAACTTGTAGATTAGATTTACATCAACGTTAACGTTGTACTGAAACTCGGCAAAAAAAAAACTCAATTAAACAAAGAAAAGCACAACTGCACCTTTTGATGATAACTCAAATCAAAGTTCATTTGCGTTAGGAAACGCACTGAAACAATTGAGGATTGTAATTTTGGTTTTAGCGTAGAGAAAACGATATTTGTCATACAATTTAAAAACAAAAACAAAAAGAGAGCAAATAATTGAGACCTAGACGGTCTAATATGCTCCTAGTTTCTTATAAGGTAAGTTATATTCAGCCAATCCTAAGAAAAGTTGTATTCATGAAATTTAGCTTTTGCTTAAGAGGATTGGTTTCCTTCCATCAACACTCTGTCTCGTCATCCACTCTTATTTTCATTTGCAAGCCGTAAAGTTGAATATGAATAAAATAATTTTATGGAACATGGATAGCATTCTGGAAAGGAGGAAACAAACGCAAAATGTTATTAATCACACAATAAAAGTAGCGGCCACTAACAAAGGCTTTTCAGAGCATTCCTCGAAGCCACAAGCATGAACTTAGAAAAAAAAACTAAAGGTATGGTCCCATTGCTTCTGTGCATCTCACATGGCTTAACATGCTAGTGTCTGATACCATCCCATTCTCCAAATATAAACCTCTTGTTTATTATATTACACTTAGTTAGTTGGTAGTTTGTGTTAGGTTAGTCTGAAACTTAGCTAGTGTAAAGTTAATTAATCCGACGCGTTGTGTTTCATCTTTTAGCTAGTTATTTGAAAATCAATATTGACTACTGTCTTTTTGAGGTGGGGGTACGATTTCCATTTGCTACAATTGTGTTTAATTGCAAAATTTGATGCAAATAAGGTTGCAAGGAGATTCCTCTCCTTGTTGCCACCTTTTGGAGTTTTTCTTGTTATACTCCATATTCTGTTTTGAAAAGTTATTCCACTAGAATATTATTGGGTAAACTCCGAGGCCATAATGATAACAACGATGATAGTAACCACACATTTCAACGGTACTAAAAGCATCGGAAATTTCACGGCTCATATCGCATCTTTGATCATACCACTCGAAGATGCGAGGTCGGTTACTACTATCTGTGCTGATTTAATGAATCCTATGAACATATATGGTGGTAATAATTATATAACATATAAACACAAACAATCTCATGCAATTACATCAAAACCCGAAGGTTATATTAATAAGAAATAGTATACAGTAGAACAAATATTAGAAACAATAACAAAAAGGCTCAAATGATGAAAATAGACAGGAAGTAAAGGGAAAACAAAGTAACAAACCCTAACTCTATATGATATGTAGAGATTGGTTTAAAAGAGAAACCCAGATGACAAAGCAACAACAGATGCAAACAATGCCGGGACGAACATAGCGGCATCAGAAGTCGGACTTGGAGCTGGAGCCTCTGCCGTCTGAGCTGCCGCCTTTCCTACGGCTGAGAAAGCCACAATAGCAACCATCAACACCACCATAAGCCTCATCTTCATTGACTCCATCTCTGCTCTTTTACACTTCAAAGAAACTTAGTCAATAGATTTGTTTCTGAGGTTTTGTTTTTGATGCGATAATGAGTTGTGGTGGGTGGCCTTGTGGTTTTGAAAGGGTATTTATAAGCCAATTGTGGGAACGTTGATTTCTAGAGACGGCTCTATGAAATAGTTTATTTCATATTTTACGTAACTTTTTAGTAAAGGAAAAGGCATCTGAATTACAGCAATAAAAGTATTAGCTCTGTAGAAGAGAAAAGCAATACGTTCTCGTCTACAATGGATGTATTAACGAAATATTTCAGTTATATCAACATTAGTTTTTGTAAATAATTCTGACTACTTTGCATAAATATTGTTGCTGGCTCTTTGAACTGTAGCTCCCAGCCTCCCAGCCTCCCAGTGTTTTAAAATATACAACTCAATAAGCACTTAGCATATAAATATTTTGAAAATAATTATCTGTTGATGTGTAGATGTGAATGTAAATTATACTATATATTCGTAAATAAGAAAGAAACAAAACAGGTTGTCCAAAGATTTTGAACAGCTGGCAGAGATTGGCTGTCGCTTGGCCCAAACTAATGTATGTTGTTGTCTTTCTCAACCACTCTGTTCTTTCTTTACAACCTCACCATTCATTCATTACTAGAGTTTCATATTCTGTTCTTTTCTTAGGTACCTTCGCGTGTGGATGAGTTATCTAGAGGGTTTAGATTCTAGAAGATGTCTTTGACATTCATCTTGATTGAAATTCGACTTTTCATAATATGGTCAATATACAGATTACAGATGGTAAACTACGAACATTCGAAAAATATCTACTGCATTTTTAGTCATTACTTCTATGACATTTCATATTCATTGTAACTAGCTTTAGGTTATAATATACGTTTGGTCTCCACGTTTAACAATTGGCTTGTTCAGAAAAAAAGAAGTTTTATTAAGATTGTGTATCCTTATTTTGACTCATGTTTCGTGAATCTAAAGATAGCGTGTGAACTATGAACACTAAATACCTAGATTAAGATTAAATTCAAGAACTTAAAGATTGTGACTTAATAAGTTATAATATGTTTTTGTTAATTTTGTAATTTCTGACAGAACTTAACTCTTAAGGTGATTGCGTAACTAAATAACTTAAACTAATGATATAATGCTTTCCCCAAGGTTCACATTTTCATATCATACCAAACTATGAAAATGACCAACCACCCTCTTTCCCAAGATCTTAATCACACCAGTTTAATTTCTTCTAGTGCCGGCCATTTATCTTGTTTAAAATCATTATTAACATACATTTCTATACTATTTGTTTTCACTATACAATAAATAAAACTAGCCGGAAAACTTGAACACCGAACATGCATTATTGTAAGCATGTGGTTTCACTACAATGTGGCCCCAACTTAAACAATTTGTTGTTTTTTCTTCGCTTCCCAAATAATACTCGGTTTGCATAAGAGAACTTGTACAAATAATACTTATGAAATCTATATATATATATATCAACCATTTCATGAATATATGTTTTCTAGTTTTTTATTAATGAAGAACGATGTTTATTTTTACCGAAAAAAAGAACGATGTTTATATTTATATATGTACTCCATATTAATCAGTCAATAGACATATACTTGGATTAGTCTTTGGGGAGCAGAGAATCCGAGCTATATCTCAAAAACTAACTAACATAGAAAATAAATCGTTAGAAAAGTCAGTTATTAAATACTTTTTAATATTGTGAAAATCATAGTTGACATACTTTTTTCTATACAATTCCACAAACAATTACGTTATATTGAAATCCTTTTCATTTGGTTAGAAGTTTCAAAAATGTAAACCTCTAGCGACCACTGCTAGATTGACAACAATGATTTCGTTCACTTTTACTTTGAAAATGGAACGTTGTGTTGTCGGTCGAGTTTGAATTCAACTCTCTTGTTTATACAACCTTTTTACGATTTCTTGTTTGAAGTCTTCACGTATTTGCCAATCCATTTCCATGCATGTTTACGTTTTTTTCAAGAGGTTGAAATAAGAAACCCAAAGTAATTAAGTAACCTAATTAAATATAGTCTTGATGATAGCTAGTAGTTGGTGGTGACTTGGTGTTTTTGATGTCTAGCTCGTAATTTCAAACAAAAACTGCAAAGTAGGAATCTTCACGGTAAACCTTAAGACTTTCACGGAAGTTTAAACCAAAACGATTTTCCGAAGCGTGGTGGCTATCATAGCACATATTAACGCGCACAAAATTGCACAGTTTGCCGCTTGGATCGTGGCAATATATATAGTTTGATTGTTGCAAAGAAACAGAAAATTGTAAGCAACTAAACGGAAGAATGGCGTGTGAGGACATCAAAAAACCGCCACTTTGAGGCATCACGCAAAAGGATTAACTGTTATGTAGCTACATCGATCATGCACCTCTAAAAAGATATATTGTGTTATACCTAGGTAAAATCCACAATCATATTAGCAATACAAGTAACATTCTAGTGAAATTTCTTTCTTTCGTTGTTATTTCCAACAGCAATGTTCTGCGTATGTCATCACCCATTTTTGTTGGCTGTGTTAGTGGAGCTAAAGAAGTTAAGAGTAAGATTTTTGTGTCACTATGAGGACAGAGAAGAGAGTTAGATGTCTGAAGTGATCAAAGAGGGAACATATTAGAAAATACATCTGAGCTTCTAAGAAACTTAAGCCACACCTTCACTACCCTCTCATCTAGTTACATGGAGAGTACTTTTCTACAAACACTTTAATACAAATTTAAAATCAGACAAACATCAAAAAACTTCCCATCACCCAAGGAGAGCTTACACAATACATCACTAACTGAGTTTTCTTTTTTTTTTTACTACAGCCATTACTACACAAGGAGGTGAAAATATTACAAGACCGAAGGAGACAGAGTATGCATGCCAGCGTTATGGGCAGTTCCTGTTCTTACCGGGACCACCATAGTAAAAGAAATGTCCCCAGTCATCATTGCTTCCCGTTTGAACATCATAACAATTAGATTTCTCAGTGAACGTTCCCATCCTCTTTGGTGCTTTGAGGTTGTTAGATCCATCAACTACTTGTATGTTCCTAAAGTAACTCGCTTTGCTGAAACCTTCTTCTGGAAAGTGCCCACTTCCCATCTGTGTCCAAGTATGGTGACCACCTGACTGCGAGTTCACAACCTCTCCTCCCCATTCGATCATTGACGCACTCTCTGTAAGGTAAGAGAAGAGGAACGATGGCCAGTACCCTAAAACATACCCGTTCCCAAACTGCATCCACCAGTGTCCCTCCTTTGGATCCTGAAGACAAGTTAAGTTTCGGTTTTTGTTTTTGTTTTTGAGCACAAGAGAGTTTCAGGTGTGGCATATAAGTACCTTCCAGATTAGGATACTGATATCATACTGAGAGTTGCGGTATCCAGAGACTGGTGAGATGCTTGCTCCCATTGCTATGTCACTGTTGATTTGAATGAAACCTGAGCAAAGAAGATTGTAGCAACCAGTAGCTTGATATGCATCACTCTGCAACAACATACAAGACTATATATTATACACATTAATAGTTTCACTCAGTGGGAGTTTAAGAAAAAAAGAACTTACAGTCCAGTAAGTGAAGAGTCTCGTATTATTGTCTCCATACAGATCCAGGCTCACCTGAGATACAAATCCAAAACACACATAATCAGGTAAAAGAATGGCACACAAGTCTCTAAGTTATGAATAAAAGTCTTTACCTGCCAACCAGCTTCAATGCTGTTAAGATCTTGTCCAAAGGAACCACCCAAAAGCCATATCTGTGACAAGCTGAACTCGTTTGCGTGCTGTATCTTTGGCTCCCACACATTTAAAGTCGCTTTAGCTCCATAATACTTATCTCCTTCCACATAAGCTATGGCGTGCTAAGAAACCAAAACCATGGAACAAGAAAAATTTAGCCTCAGAAACAAAAGAAAAGGTTAAAAAAAAACAAATGGTTACTACAGCTCTCTCACCTGATGACCATTTTGGTTGATGAGGTCAGGCTCAGCAGATTTAGGGATAGGAACAGTTCGATGTTTCTTCTTGCCGAATCTTTTAACAGAGCTTGCTCTCAACACATCATCCTCTTTTGTCCTCCTCATCGGAATGGTTCCTTCAGAACATTTACCGTAGCGATGCCACAGCTGAGGAGGGATGTGGGTTTCTTTCTTCTCCTTTGGCTTTGCAGATGCTTTGCTGTCATCAAAGAGTCCTTCAGGGTGGTAACTAGGCCTCATCTGAACACAACAAGTAACCAATAAAAAATCAGCGTTAGAAGAAAGTTAGATCAAAATCATTAGTTAAAATTTTCTTTTGTGTGAACCTGAATCTTGTGATCTTTGAGGAAAGGGTGGTCGAAAGCTGGTTGCTTTGAGATAGGAACACAGTCTATTATATCTCCATCTGGACTCTGTATTAAACCACAAAGAAGGAAACAAGGTTGAGAAAACTCCCATCAAACATAGCAAAAGTACACTCTATTTCACTTGAAACTGAACAAGAAAAAAAAACTTGAACATTAGTAACTGATGAACAGTAGCTAAACTAGTGGGGCGTAGGCGTGTAGCTATATAATAAGAAAATCATTCGTTGTTGTTGTGCTTATTAGCATACATAAAGTTACTCAAATCATCATTCCAGCAGAAGAGAGAAAGGAAGCAGTAATCTTTCATTTTGCAATCAAAACTCAAAAGGCAGAGAAAATTAAAACACAGAGTAGTAAAGAAAATAGAGAGAGCTTTTTTTCTGAACCTGAATGGTCTTAACAGCAGGTTTGTTAAGCCTATTCAAGTGCTTCTTAACTTCAAGCTTCTGCCTTGACGCGCCATACCTCGATGCGCAAGATAGAGACATCATACCCAACAGCCATAAACACACTAAGAAACCTCTACTCAACTTCACAGAGCTAAAATGCACCGCTACCATTGTCGCAGTAGCCAAGAAACTTTCTCACACACACACACAATAAGGACTAGAGTATACAATAATATCTTAGTACCCCTCGATGAAAAGACCCTATTTAGATTAGAAGATGTTCAAACAAGACAATGTCCGTGTGAAGGTGTGTCTGGTTTACTCCTCCTTAACTCGCTTTGAGTGAGAGTGGAAGCTCTCTCTCCTCCTCTCTCTCTCTCAACTACACTTTTTCTCTCCCATGGGTCCCATCCAATACTTTTAATTAATTGTTATCGTTAGCTGTAACTGTAATTAAGCTTTCTTTAAAATTTTAATTGCGATAAATAAAATATATTATCGGTAGTTATTTTTCCCGCCTCCCTATACGGTGATTAGCAGCCACATTATTAAAGCTTTTTCTTTTGAGATACTATTGATTTTAGTTAGTAGTAATTAATTAGACACAGCTGCTAGTGAACTCCACGTCAGCAAGCAGTGGGAAAGTAGAAGCATCGCAGGAGCATCCGTATAATTACCCACGTGCGAAAATTGCACCGTTCGTACACGTACCAATGAACAAGAAGAAGGGTGGAATGAAACCAATTAATCCTATTGAAGAAAATAAAAGAACATCAGGATCCTAACCTGGCTCTGATAGTTTTTAATCTTTTTCTTTCTAACAAAAAAACAAAAAAAAAACAAAAAATTAATCTAAGCAATCGCACAAAACGACATTAGGAAGCCACCCAGAACATCTCTTTTCCCTTTTACATATATATAAACTACCACATTCGTACATACATGTATTACACAATGTCCATAATAAGTCTGGTTAGATCAGACTCTATGGCTCATTCACATATGAATTGTTTATATTTGACGACTAAATACGGGTCGAAATTTATAGTCCGGAATTTTCGGTAAAAGCGAAAAGCTACCTAAACATGTATAATCCATAAAAGTCACAACGTTGTGGCAGAAGTTATGATGAAAGGAGGAGAAAAGCACGTCAAAGATTTTCGTAATAGTGACGTGACGTGACGTGATAAAGATTCACGACTCGTGACTATGCGATAGGAGGTGGAGTGGATCCACTAGCTTTTCTTGTTCCTATATTCTTGTTTAATGGTACTCCATTATTGTGTTCATCATGCGAATCTTTAAAATTTGTTTAAAATTATCCTTTTCACGTAAAAATCTTTCAAACAATGCATAAATTCGACATATAGATCCAACGATCTCTGTTCCCTACCATGATGATAGTATGTCATAAAAACGAATCGTGTGATTGAGTAATTGTGTATGCATTTTTGTCTTGGGTGGTGGAATACATATTGATACATGTGAGTCATTGTTTTCACTTTATTAATTAGTATTATTTTTAGTTGAATGATCATTAGTAAGAGAAGACCCTCAAATCAAATTTTGAGTTGTTCCTATATGTAATGGAAAGCGCCATGCAATGTGATTATAGTATTTTTCAAAAAAAAAATGTGATTATAGTAACAACAGAACACGTCCAAACTAATAACAAGCGAAAACGAGACTTTATATATTTAAGAACATCGAAATTATTTAAGCGGATACGCAACCATGAATCAAAATGAGCGACCTACATCCAGAGAGTCCACCATCGAGGAGGCCTACTTAAGCTCAGCTTATATATATGAACCAAGAGAACAATCAGTAGATTCAGCTTTCAAATACCCAGACGCCACAGAAGAGACAGATCTTTGCTCATGTAAGAGGAAACAAAAACTGATTCAGCAAGTCTATATATTAGACATGATACAGTTGCTTGGATAGTGATATTTGCTCTGATTTAATCTGATTTTTCTTGGTTTCTTCCGTGACTAATTTTGTTTTTTCTCTTGTAATGATTTTAGATGCAACCGATTCAACAAAGTATTAATCAGATTGTCAAACACAAAACAAATTAAGATGGTAACCCAAAATCACTAGAGAGAGCAGAACCAAAGACTAAAAAAGTAAAAGTCAGTTAGTATATTGTTATGATCAAAAGCAAGCATTACTGTCACTAGCATCATCGTCATCATCAGAAGAAGATAGAGTGTCCTAGGAATCATCAGAAGAAGATAGAGTGTCGTACGAATCAGGTATGGGCAAACACAAAAATTCCCATAGACAGCGAACGATATGACTATACGGGATGCAATAAGCCATTTCAAGAAGTTGTTGAGTATTCAACATCTCCGACGACGGAACCCTCATCATACGCTGACACGAGTTGGTGGAAACATCAGTCACCGCCACTATCGCCACGCTGCTGAACACCATAGCCAACAAAAGAATCTCCTCTTTCTCTGTTCGATTTGCGTACGAACTCCAACTCTCGCGGGTAGTGGTTTTGACTTTTTGTGCTTGACTTTGTTTTGATATTGCAGTTTTGTTATATTGGTTACTTTTATTGTTATAAGGCGTTGAATGGCCTTTTACAAAAAGGAATAGGAATAGCTAAAAAACACATATATGGCTTCTTACAATATCTAACTATTTATTTATATAAAGCGTCCCAAATATGTTTATAATTAGTGTATAAAACATTAACCATAAAAATAGTATATAAATGAAAAAGGTGTTTGCTTGCACATAAATATTTACGAGTATTTATTAGTTTATATTTTATTCTTTCAGAAACGAACATGATAAATTTTTATTTATGTTTTCAAAAAGTTTAAATCAAACATCAAATTATTTACATATAGCAAAAAAAATTGTGCACATATGACATGGTTTATATTAAAAATATAAATTTATTATTGTGTTAAATTTTTTTAAACACTCATATATTAGAAATATTTTAGAAAATATCTTTATAATAATGTTTTAATTGATTATTATATAATTTTAAATTGTTTTATTTCTTTAACTTTAACTTTTATAATAAAATATATTATTTAAAGATAACAATACAATATAAAAATGTATCATTTTAATTTCTTTAATGTTATTAATAATTTTTTTTAATTATAATATACATACTATATAATTTTTTAAATATATAACCGTTTTTTTGTCAACGAAATGTGTAACCGCTCTAACTTATATAAGTGAGAGTTCAAACGAAAAAATTATTTTGTAAATAACGGTATAGATTTGACTACTTGACATATATACAATCAAATTGGTATCGTAATAAAAATTCACATTTATATACTTCCACATTTCAGATTAAATATTTAAATGTACAGAAATTTATATATTTCCACTTTTCATAAACCAAATCAGTTTTGCCCACAGGCTTATAAATTTAAAAATACTTAGGAATCAGAAGCCCAAATTTAAATTGTTGACAATATTTCAGGGCCCAAAACATTAAAAGGCCCAGCAAGCTTGTTTACTTTCTGCTTCCACCTATCCATCCACAGGGAAGCAGCAGCGCTTCCTAGTCAAAAGCAGAGCACCGGAAAGAAAGAGAGCGATGGAGGCACTGAAAGTATGGAGTCTAACGGCGTCTCCGCTGAGACAATTACTCCGTCTATCTTCTTCTTCTTCTTCTGCAGCAATATATGGAAGAAGATCCCACCACTCATCACTAATGCTCCGATGTGCCTCCGCCGCTTCTTCTTCTTCCTCAAATGCCGCCACGGCTGAAACTCCCAAACCTTCCGGCCGAAACAGAAGGGCAGCTTCGTCTTCCAATTCCACCTCCGATCGCGAGGCTATCCGCTCCATTCGTCTTAAAAAGGTGTTTCCTTTTTTGCAAAAATGTATCAGCTTTTATTTGAATTTCTATTACAACTGTGATGGAGGTTTCTTAAAGTGTCGGAAGCTACTTCTCATGTATCAAGACATTGTTTTTTTTAATTGTCGTCTTCTCTCCACTTGGTGATGTTTTCATTAGGTTGAAGAACTGAGAGGTCAAGGTGTTGAGCCTTACGCATACAAGTGGGAGAAAAGCCACAGTGCAAATCAACTCCAAGAGATATACAAACATCTAGAGAATGGTGAAGAGTCAAGCAATGAGAGTGATCGTGTTTCTATAGCAGGGAGGGTCGTTGCTCGTAGAGCGTTTGGGAAGCTTGCGTTCTTGACTTTAAGGGATGACTCTGGAACCATTCAGGTTTCATCTTCTTCTTCTTCTTCCATTTTTATGTTTATTATTAAAACATTAAGATGGCTTTGGTTTGATTGAAGGAATGTAATCTCTACGTTTATGTTTTCTTAGCTTTACTGTGAGAAGGAAAGGCTTTCAGATGAGCAGTTTGAACAGCTCAAGGCATTCATAGATATTGGTGATATTTTAGGTGCTAGTGGCTCAATGAAGAGGACTGAGAAAGGTGAACCTCGAGTAAAATGGTTAAATTTATCGATAGAGAAGCATTGTTTCTGGTTTTGTGTACCAACTGTCTGCTTTTCGGAATTTTCCAGGGGAGCTTTCTATATGTGTGAGTTCTTTTTCAATCCTCACGAAGTCTCTCCTTCCACTGCCAGACAAGTATCATGGTCTAACTGATATTGATAAACGTTACCGCCAGCGGTGAGCTCTGTCTTCCGTCTATGTGATTCTGTGGTTCTGATTCTTGAAAGCTCATACATAATGTGCTCGATCTTGCTAGGTATGTGGATATGATTGCTAATCCTGAAGTGGCTGATGTGTTCCGCAAAAGAGCAAAAGTAGGTTATCAAAATATCCAAAACTTCCATTTTGAGCATCTAGTTTCGTTTGTCATGTTCCCATATCTTTCTTCAGTATCATATAAGAACGTTAGACTTAATATATTTATTTCGCCGGTCAACAAAGCTCATAATCTGTTTTTGTCTTGGTAGATAGTTTCAGAGATACGCAAGACAGTTGAGTCTTCTGGATATTTGGAGGTTGAAACTCCAGTTCTTCAGGTTTTTAGACACCTTTATCCTCAAATTTCCCTTTTAAAATATTGAATTTCTGTATGGGAGTCGGTTTCAATGAACTTGTGAAAAATAGGGAGCAGCAGGTGGAGCCGAAGCTAGACCCTTTGTAACGTATCATAACTCACTTGGAAGGGATCTCTACCTGAGGATTGCAACTGAGCTTCACTTGAAAAGAATGCTGGTGAGACTCATCTTTTATAATTACCTCTACATGAGATATATATATATATAAAAAGGTAAAATGTTTTCTCTGAATAGTATTCACTTTGTGATCACAGGTTGGAGGGTTTGAGAAAGTGTATGAAATTGGTCGTATATTTAGAAACGAAGGCCTTTCAACACGTCACAATCCTGAATTCACAACCATCGAGGTAAATCAATAGTATATGCCTTCTCTTCAATCATTTCTGTCTCTTAAATCATCAATATAGCAGTTTTATCTTTTGTTTAGATGTATGAAGCTTTTTCGGACTACCAAAACATGATGGACATGGCAGAACTAATCGTCACTGGATGTGCAATGGCAGTTAATGGGAAGCTAACACTTGATTACCAGGTGAGTATGGAGATAATAAACTCATCCCAATTCTATGATTTGTGGTGAATCTTTTGAGAAACTGATTTGTGATTGCTCTATGCAGGGAACAGAGATCTGCCTCGAGCGGCCTTGGAGGAGAGAAACCATGCATAACCTCGTTAAAGAGGCAACAGGAATCGATTTCAATGAGCTAGGGGGAGATCTTGGAAATGCTAAAGACACAGTTCTGCTGGCACTTCAAGACGTGCTTGAGCACAAGGACAAATCTGGAATCGGAGCTTGCTCTTCTCTCGGCCATCTTCTTAACGAGGTGAAGCTACTTCATTGAACAGTTTCACTATCGAATCTGTGAAATTTATGGTGCTGAAATCAGTTCTTGTTTTTTCAGGTTTTTGAACTTGTTGTAGAGCCAAAGCTTGTGCAGCCAACTTTTGTATTGGACTACCCAATCGAGATATCTCCCTTGGCCAAGCCACACCGCGGGTAAAGTTTATTTTTAGAGCTCTGTACCATCTTCTAGATCATTCATCTTATATTCTGAAGATGTTTATAAAGTGTAAAATGGCGTTTTTTTTTGTGTGTGGCAACAGTAATGCAGGTTTGACTGAAAGATTTGAGCTGTTCATCTGTGGCCGTGAAATGGCAAACGCATTCTCTGAATTGACTGATCCTGTGGACCAGGTATATATAATCTTCCACATTCCCGCAACGTCGTGTCTTCTGCTTTTTTAGTTGTCTTTGTGTACACTGGATCATAAAAGATACTATGATACAAAATTTTGTAGAGGAGGCGGTTGGAAGAGCAAGTAAGGCAGCATAACGCAAAGCGAGCAGATGATGATGATGATGATGACGATTCATATGAAGTGACACTAGACGAAGACTTTCTCACTGCCCTGGAATACGGAATGCCTCCTGCCTCTGGAATGGTACTTTTCATATCTTATTTTCTTTCTTGTATACGATTAGATTAAATAGTATAGACGTTACTTAATTTGCAAAGTCAAAAACATGACAAAGCTTGTACGCTCAAGTACTTGTATGTTGTTGTTTTTCTTCCGTAGGGGCTTGGTATTGACAGGCTGGTGATGCTGTTGACAAACTCTGCGAGTATAAGAGACGTCATTGCGTTTCCTGTTCTGAAAGTTCAGCAGTAACACTTATGCCGAACTTGGTAATACATGTTTGTAGTCTTAGCATTTCTCTGTGTATCTTTTGGGTTATTTCTCCAGCAGAGGAGGTTGGAAGAAGCATACGCAATTAGATAGCAAAAAAATCAAATCCAATGATTTTATTCTTGATGCATGTATTAGACCACATGTTGAGGGTGTACTGAATAAACAATGGTTCAGTTTTCTTGCAAGAAAAAAGAAGCTTCACGCTCTCTTCTCTCTTGCTTTTACTGATTTGCTAATTGATTATGGACAAGATATGATCTCCTGTTGTTTAGGTTAGGGACAAAGCTAATACAAAAGGAACTTTAATCATTGCTTTCCATTAATTGATTATTATTATCTTTTTCTTGGAAAATGACAAGCTAACGCTAATGTTTAGAAAGTTAAAACATGGACTATACAATGGATTTATTCTTTTTTTTTAATTTGGGTATAATAATGCTCATGGGTTTTAGTTTTAGAGTTTGATGAGGTTGCTTGTGAGATGAATCTGACCAATTATAATGATTGATGCCTAGTTGCCTACACACAATAATAATAAGCAAAATCTCACACATGTGTTAGAGCATCATTATCCCAAAGATCCATCTAAGGGTTCTTAATTTTTTTTTAATACTTTTTAGTGGTAAATGTGAATTAGGAGACAGCACTAAGAGACCCTAATATTATTGTGCTCCAATGGGAGTCTCCTATTTAGGGGTTCTTAAAAAAATTAAACATTGATTTGATCAAATGTATCATCAATTGATTCATCTAAAGTGTTTTAAGAAGAAAACAAGACAACAAGAAGAAACCTAAAGAGCTTCACGGACATAAACCTAAAGAGTTTCACGGACAACAAGTATGTATCATCAATGGCACACGGACCTGCACTGCTTGTTGGCATGGTGAGGCAGTGACAAGTCTTGCTGCTCACAGACATAAACCTAAAGAGTGAGAACACAAGAGTTGATGAAAATCAGTCTGTCAAAGAAAAAAAGAACACAAGAGTTGATGAGAAGCAGAACGTACCTTCTTCCTGTTTCTGAACTCGATATAGCTGCACGGTTGCTGTTTCCTGCATTTGCTACCATTAGAGGTAGTACATCGCTCATATCCGTGAAGCCATCTCCACCAAAAACACCAACAGCAGTTTGCATTGTTCTACATATAAACCAAAACATTGATAAACAATGTTAACATCTTCAATATATTAGTGTAAGAGGAAGTCAATAGTACACTGGTACTAGTAACTCTAGTAAGTTAAACATCTACATAATAAACCCACATGAGATTAATATCAAAGATCGACAGATGTCTAAAAGGGTACCTCATGGAGACGAGATGACCAACTCGATCTTCTTGTAAAGTCCACTGGAACGAGGTGCTAAAAGAGGTGAATTCATGAAACGTATGAGACATCATCTAGCAAACTGTGATATCTGTAACGAAAATACATGAAATTATAAAGTGATCGATATAAACAAAGACAGAGACATAAACTATCGCAAAAATGATTAACAAACAAAGACAGAGACATAACCGAGTTGAATCAGGAGACATAAAAAACACAAGAGACGCATGCAACACAACAAACAAATCAATATAAAAATGAATGATTCAGACACCAAAGGAAAAAAACTTAGCTTTTTCTTTCGGTTTGATTTCGTCGAGGATAGCCACGGGCCGGAGAGAGAGGTGGAGTGAAACTTGATCTACGTGAGCCATCGTGGAGATCGAGAGGGAGGTGGAGTCGTCGAGGAGAGCGACGGAGACACGGATTCGTCGACGAGATCGAGAGAGAGAGAAGCGGAATCGTCGAGGAGAGCGAGGGAGACGCGGATTCGTCGACGAGAGAGAGGCAATGATTCCACCGATAGAGACTCCGGCTGATGCCGTCGACGAGAGGGAGATATCATCGTCGCCGAGAGATCACCGTTTCGCTTTCGGGTTCGCCTCGAGAGAAAGAGAGAAGACGAGACGGTTGTGAGAAAGATATGTTGAATGAATGACACGTGCCCCCTGAAACCCGTCTCTTACGTGTCTTCATTAAGCGACGTATATTGCTTAATTAGCTAATTTTTAATTTTTTTTTAAATCAAAAAGACCTAAATACGCGGATAGGAAACCGCGATAAAGATGCTCTTAGAGACAAGTTGAAACTGAAAGAATGGCTTTCGAGTTTTATTGATCTCGAAACATATGTGTCAGAACTGAGAAGCATCCTATGTCGCATCATTATACTCTACATAGGCACACGCATTTACATACCTCTAGGAGTCTAGGTGTGTGTGTATATAAGATATGTGAGAGATTTTTTCGTATATTTGGTAGACCTACATGATTACATCATATAGATCATCATATCTGGATTTGTCAACTACACGATATAATATATAGAAATCGTCTTCTGATAAGTGCTTTCCTTCATGTGGGAACTTCAAGTGTGTCTTTTTCCATTAACATTAATCATTTTTTTTAAACATAGACTTGCAAGATAACAAAATTGATTACATAATCATATGATTTGCAACTAGAATTTATATTGAAGTGATTTTAATTAGTATCTTCACCATATATCATAACCAAACTTATACTGATTTTTACTAGAATTTTTAAAATACAAATATTAACTATAGATAAACACAAATATTTAATTTAAAAATAACACATTAACTATGTACATTAGTTACTTTTTAACAAAGAAAAAGATAAAATCTCTGATATCAGAGAGAGAATCCAAGACGATATATTAACCAAGGGAAGAGTTAATAAAAAAAAAAAAAAGACTTGACCTTTACAGAAAGCAAATTCGAGGAGTTACTTTTTTTTTTTTAATCTGTGAGTGAAAACAAAACAAGAAGGGTTTGAAATCCTCAAAACTATGCCATCATTGTCTGTCTCAAATCACAAAAGTAAACAAACACCTTTATTCAAATTCTTTTGCTTTTTATTACCATGGCTGATTGTTATCAACTGGAATCTATTCTTTTTTCAATTAGCACAAAGCGTTTTGCTTGGTCCCTGTACTTTTGTCTGCTCCCTCATCTGATCAACTCGTTATTTATGGTCTTTGGATTCTATCCAAGAGGGACGATACATACATAACTGTGGTTAACTAACTCTTTTGCTTTGCTGCCTTTTCTCTCAATAATCAGGACAGGTGAATGGGCACACAAAGTTTGTAACTTTACCAAAGACAAAAGAGATCTTGTTATTGAATTGGTTGATGATTTGGTGTTTTAAAGACCCAACATATGTTTTGATGAGGGTTTTGCTTTGTAAGATCCAGTGCCCTTCTTTCGTCTGCTTCTGCAAGCCTTCTCCTAACCTCTACGCATCTGGCTCTCTCAAATTGGAGGACACGCCTCCTCCTCAAGTCTCTTCGGTTGATGATGATGCTGATCAGTATATTGATGCACAAGTAGAGGAAGTTGTTGACCATAGGGAAGAAGAGTGTGCTACAGAGGGAGATTGTGGCTTAGAGGAGATAAAAGAAGGTCAAAGTAATGTAGAGATCCTGAAAAGTAGTTTCAAAAAAGAGGCTATAGATCCAGAAGATGGTGAGAGAAGGGAGAAGAAGAAGAAGAAGAAGAAGGTACAGTGGGTGGATTTGATGGGGAAAGAACTTGCTGAGATCCGTGAATTCGAGTCTAGGTTAGTCCAGTTTCTTTGGTTCTTTACTGTTATTGACAACTCCAAAGTTGTTACTTGCATTTTATCTGATTATTCATTTTATTTGCAGTGAAGAAGAAGAGATCAGATATGATGGCGACAGAAGCTGTGTTTGCGTTATTCTGTGATCAATCCTGTTTTTTTTTAGTTTTACTCGGAGATTAAAGCAATGGTGAAAGGTGAAGAAGCTGTTGGTCTTGTGGCTTTGGCTTTGGAATCCCCATATAAACATTGAGGTAGTATAGTAGTACATATATAGTAGTAGAATCTGCCACTGCCTTCTTGAACCAATCTACATTTTGCCAGCCTGATGTTATATTAAGTTTCCAGATATAACATATGGTAGCATTCTGTTTACAGTTTTAGCATTGTGAAAAGATTTGTTTTCTATTACATTTGTTTCTTTGACCAGTTAGTGAATGGCTCTCTCTCTTTCTGATTCAAGGAGCTTTAGATGTTGAATTATATTCTGGAGTTGTGCAGTTTCTCATTATTGCATATGGTTGTCTTGACCATCTATTTGCAGTTAGAGTTGCTTGTGATAATCTAATGACTTGGTGTTCTAATGAACACATTATTCTCTGGTTTAAAAGTGTGATTACAACACTGACAATTTATTGAAAATGATTCCACATAATATAGTTATTCTCTGGTTTATAAGCCATTAGATTATTACATAATTTGTTTGCAAGCTATAGAGTAATCCTTGCTTATTTTGGAATGATCATCTCTCTCATGTTTAAGAGCGAGTCCGGCTGGTCTTATCTCAGTAACCACCCTGAAACAAGACAAAAAAAAAAACCCAAAAGAGATTCAGTGATGAAGAAACATGAGTTTTTGATGTTTATTGTCTAAGCTCCCAATGTAAGAGTAGTATCTGGACTAACCAGAGATGTTCATTGGGTTGCCAGCTTCCGGCACCTTGATCTCAGACATCAAGAACGTCTTTGCAGCAGAGGCCGCATGTTCCAATGAACGTTTCAGAACCTTGCAGAAAAATTCACTCATGATTCAAAAAGATCTTGTTATGAGTTAAGAGTTTTTCTTTTGATGTGTTTACCTTCTCGCTCACAACGCTTCCATCCACGCCAGCATTACTCAGTCCCTTTTTAATGATGTCTGCTCCAACCTTTAGTCAAAGAGAATAGTTTAAAAAATGCAGTCAAGAGATAAGCTCCCAAAGGTCTTGCTTGCTGACCTTCTCTTCCTCGTTTTCAAGAGTATACTTGATGGGATCAACCTTGGCCGCAAGAGCAAGGAGAGTGCAACCACCACCAACAACAATACTTTCCTCAACTGCACCCTGGAGAAACCAAATGACATCCTAAGATTTAAAACAATTTATGAGAGTAGTCAGAATAAAAAAAAAACTCCTCTGGTTTAAGAAACTCACCTTTGTACCGTTAAGGACTGCTTCAAACCTTAACTTCTTTTCTCTGCGCTCTGTCTCAGTTTGTCCTCCAACCTTAAGAGGTAAGCAGAGTTTTCTAGTTAGGATCACTAAACATATTCTTCTATTGTGTATCAATACTATATTTTACCTGAATTACAGCAACTCCACCAGAAAGCTTAGCAAGTCTCTCGTTCAATGTTTTCTTCTCATAATCTTGCTCTGCTTGCTGCACATAACCATATACTTATTAGAATAATAATGAAATGTAGACTACTTCTGAAGTTTGACACACTAATATATACCTCAATAAGACTCTTAATCTCTGCAACACGCTTGTTCACTCCTTCATGTGTGGTTCCATCACCCACAATGGTCGTCATCTCCTTAGTGATTACAACTTTATAAGCATTACCCAAAACCTCTTTTCCAGCTTTGTCGATAGAAAGACCATCTTCCTCTCTTATCACAGTTGCTAGTAGTAGTAGTAACACAACAAGTTTTTTTTTTAAAAAAAGTGTAATGATGATTCCTAAATAGGATCAGAGGTCACATTGATTGTTTACCTCCAGTTAGAATGGCAATATCGTCAAGGTACTGGCTCTTGAGCTCTCCAGAACCACCAGGAGCCTTAACTGCTGCGACCTTCCATATCTCTCTAACCTTGTTAACAACAAGAGTATCTAAAGCTTCTTGTTCAAAGTCTTCTGCGATTATGATGATCGGGTCACCACCTCTGATTGCATCCTCCAGAACACCTTCGAGATCCTTTGCATTGGTAACCTTATGGTCAACAAGAAGCAACTGCAAGAAGTATTGTTAGTCTACGTGCCATCACAATATCTTTTCTTGTAAGTTCATATCTAATTAAACACACACACTTACCTTGCAATGATCGTACTCCACACACATTCTGTGAGTCTCATGGTCCGTAATGAAGTATGGGGACATGTAACCAGGTTCAAACTGCATTCCTTCCACTACGTAAAACTTATTCTCACCGCTTTTACCCTCGTCAATGACCACTACACTGTTCCTACCAACTTTGCTCATTGCTTCAGCAATCATACTTCCAGCCTCAGGGTCGTTGCCCGCGTTAGACATTAGGTTTAGCTCGTGAACCAAAGCCTTTTCTGTCTTCTCAATGCCTTTAGTGATCAGTGCAGGGTTTGCACCAGCAGCCACCACCTGAAAAATACAAAATATAACATTATTAAACTGAGTTTACATGAGAGAAAGCTGAGAGAAGAATGTAACAATTACCTTGACACACTCATCAATAAAACCTTGTGCAAGAACAACACCGTGACCAGCTAAGTCACTGGTCTTTGCAGCTGCTTGCCTAGCAAGCTTTCCACCAATGTTCTGGACTGGCTCCTCCTAATTAACCAGAAGAAACCCTCAAGCTTAGAAAATCCAATTTGAAATGAAATGAATTAATTATAAAATACCAAACAGACAAATAACTTTATACCTCCGAAGTAACATTAACACCATGTGATCTATACTTTCTCTCAAAAGCATCCATACTCGCACTGCAAATTCAATAGTCAGACAAAAACACTCGTGAACGATAGAGACAAAACAAAACATAGTTTGAAAACATGCATGCATGAAGGCAAACATTGAGCTCTCAACAGATGAAAGAAGGACGACACTCACCGGTGGGAGGGAGACTTTATTATTCTATCTTTGACGAAATGAAGATGACACTTACTACCATGACTTTCTCGTTCTTATAAAGGCGCGCAATGATTGCTTTGTTTTTGTTTTTTTGCGAACAAAAAAAAGACAAAAGTCTAAATACTTAGCAAATCGTTGAACGGTTGGATGTACTATTCGTTACAGTTGGATGCATTATTATTGTTTGGTTCGGACATTAATTAGAAGAAGCACCCTCGCGAACGTCAGCTGGTAATCGGTTCCCGGGCCATATTCCGGTCCGGCCTTGTCTGATTAGGGTCCGAAGAAGAATAAGAGGCCCATATTGGTTAGGCTTCAATTAGGCCCATCAACGTCGGACTAAGGTAAATGTTTTATTGTTCCACTTTTTCTCTAGAAAAGGACATTAATTTACAGTAAGGTTTGTATTGCACATATAAAACTTTCAAGAAACATTTAATTACATATAGTATTTTGATAATTACATGGAAGATTTATGAAAGAACATGACTTTTGACTTTTACCCAATAATATTACTCTATATCCAATGTATTTTCAAGTGGTTCTAAGGCAAATATAGTATTTTGATAATTATATGGAAGATTTATGAAAGAATGTGACTTTTGACTTTTACCCAATTTCTAATATTACTCATATCCAATGTATATTCAAGTGGGTTTAAGGCAAATATATTATAGATTTGAACATACTATAGATTTATATCTATTTTAAAAAGATTACCAGAGTGTGAAATTTGGTGGTAATTACCAAAAAACAGAAGGTCAAGGTCCAGTCTATATAAACAAAAGAGGAAATATCTTAAAGTGGAAGGAATAAAAAAAATATATAAATAAAAAAAAAAGATAATCAGTGGGGGATCTATTTGAATCAGTGGAAGACAGAGAAACAAAACCCTTTTTTTCCTCTTCCCCGAAGAAAAACCCTTCCCTTCCCTTCCCTTCCCTTCCCCTTCTCTCCTTTTGCCTTGTGGCGGCTGCGGCCAACTTTACCCTTTACCTTACCCCTCTCTCAGTCTCTTAAACCCTAGATTCGATCTCCTGATTCTGTTTAGGGTTTCTATCCATCTATCCATCCCTTTTGGTCGCATCCCCCTTATCCGAGAAGGATCTCTCTATCAAACCTTTTTGTTGTCCGAATCAATCATGGCTACCGTTGCTTCACCTGCTGATCGTATCCTTTGTCCACGTGTCTCGATCTGTGTTTTCTGATTTCTCTCTCTTTTTTTTTTAACGTTATTGGATCTCTCGATTCGAGCTTCGTTCAGTGATTCGATTCTCGTTTTCAGATTTGTTTGATATTACGCTGATTTAGGTTTGCTTAGTATCACTGTCGCCTATCGTGGGAGTAAATTGATGTAAACGAATGATTGATTTTGAAAAAAGTTGTTAGGGCTAAAGATGCTTCCTTTTTTCACTGTTCTAATGGTTTGATTTATGAGTTAAGTCGAAGGTCTTTTGTTTCCTTTGACTCAGTTTGTTTGTAGAATCTGCTGATATGTTGCAGAAGCTTTCTTTGGACTCACAAGCCAAACCTTCCGAGATTCCTGAGCCTAACAAGAAGGTATGGAGCAGTCTTTATTTCTCTTCTGTGTGTTTCATTTAGTTTTCTCTAACAAGCGTCTTCTTTTCTGCAGACTGCTGTTTACCAGTATGGAGGTGTGGATTTGAATGGTCAAGTCCCTACCTACGACCGTTCTTTGACACCATTGCTTCCCAGTGACGCCGTTGACCCTTCTGTTTGCTATGTTCCCAATGCTTACCCGCACTATTATTATGGAGGTTTTAGCTTCTTCCTCTACTCCTTAGTTGACATTACTTCACGAGTTTGTCACTGATGTTTTTAACAAGTTCCTCGTTTTTTATTAACTTTCAGGATATGGGACTGGCGACTGGAGTGAGTACACTGGTTACCAGACTCCTGAGGGCGTTGACATGAACTCTGTAAGTAGTAGTTCCATTGTGTCTTTTTCATTTTTTTTCTTCGCATCTGCTCTGCTTAACGGCTTCTGATGGCTTTTACCAGGGAGTTTATGGAGAGAATGGCTCTGTTGTGTATCCTCAGAGTTATGGCTATGCAGCATATCCTTACTCACCAGCAACAAGCCCTGGTCCCCAGGTTGGCGGTGATGGGCAGTTGTATGGTGCTCAGCAGTACCAGTATCCTGCCTTTTTCCCCACTGGACCTTTTGCTACCCCTACCACCCAGGGGGATCTCTCTGCAAACAAGGCTGGCGGTGTGAAGACGCTACCTGCGGAAAGCAAGGGTGTTGCATCTGGTGCTGGTATGGCCAAAGGAAGCAACGGAACAACAGCTCCAGGGAAACCAAATAACCAGAACACTGCAAGCAATTTGTATGGAAATGGTGCTCCGGGAGGAGGTTTTGCTGGTGGTTATCAGGATCCTAGATATGGTTATGATGGGTTTTATGCTCCTGTGCCATGTTACGATGGCTCCAAGTATTCAGATGTGCAGAGATCTGGCAGTGGAGTTGCATCCTCCTATTCGAAGTCAACCACTGTACCATCATCGAGGAATCAAAATTACCGCTCAAATTCCCATTACACGGTATAATAATTTTCTATATTTCTTTCGTATTGACTTAAGCTATGGTTTGTTTTATTGGCCCTTAATCAATGTTCTCTTTCGCTCCAGCCTGCATCAATGACAGGCTACGGTACAGCTCAGGGATACTACAGCAAGATGTATCAGAACAAGGTGTATGGTAACTATGGAAGCTCAGGGAGATCTGGTATGGGTTATGGTTCTTCTGGGTATGATTCAAGATCGAATGGAAGGGGATGGGTGAGCACAACGGAAAACAAATACAGAAACTGGGGAAGGGGTAACAGTTACTACTATGGAAATGAGAACAACAACATGGATGGTTTGAATGAACTTAACAGGGGACCTAGAGCGAAGGGCACAAAGAACCAGAAAGGAAATTCAGAAGATAGCTTAGAGGTTAAGGAGCAGACTGGCGAATCAAATGTAGCTGTGGCTGTGGAGACGGAGAACACATGCATTGTTCCTGACAGAGAGCAGTACAACAAAGAAGATTTCCCAGTGGATTATGAGAATGCTATGTTCTTTGTCATCAAGTCTTACAGTGAAGATGATGTGCACAAGAGCATCAAATATAATGTTTGGGCTAGTACACCAAATGGAAACAAGAAACTTGCTGCAGCATATCAGGAAGCTCAGCAGAAACCTGGCGGCTGTCCTATCTTTCTCTTTTTCTCGGTATGTTTTTTCTATAATCCTGAAATCGATCATGCAGTGCTTTTTGTACTTCGTTTGATGATATGGATCTAATTCATCTTGTGTTTGCCTTCCAGGTCAATGCTAGTGGACAATTTGTTGGGCTTGCTGAAATGACAGGACCAGTTGATTTCAACACAAATGTGGAGTACTGGCAACAAGACAAGTGGACTGGCTCTTTCCCTCTCAAGTGGCATATCGTGAAGGACGTTCCAAACAGCTTGCTGAAACACATTACCCTTGAGAACAATGAGAACAAGCCTGTTACCAACAGCAGAGACACACAAGAGGTAACAGACCTTTGACGCTTTCACATCTTTTAAGTTGTGTCCTCTATTTTGTTTTCGTGTGTTGAAGTTTCTTTTGTGGGGTCGTGTTATAGGTAAAGATGGAGCAAGGTTTGAAGATTGTGAAAGTTTTCAAGGAGCATTCTAGCAAGACTTGCATTTTGGATGACTTTTCCTTCTATGAGGTTAGGCAAAAGACTATCTTGGAGAAGAAGGCAAAGCAGCAGCAAACCCAGAAACAGGTAAGAACATGATAACAGTTTCAAAAAACTTTAGAAGTCATACTGTACAACTCGATTGTTTCCTCTTAACATCTTAATGAACTTCAATTTAACAGGTAAGTGAGGAGAAAACTGCAACAGATGAGAAAAAGGAAACCGCAACTGCTGATTCAGCTAATAATAAGGAATCTCCTACCGCTGCTCAAACTGCCAGTGATGTCAAGGCTGATGAGAATGGGTCTGTTGCTAAACCAGTCGGTGTGGTGGCAAATGGTTGCTAGAATAGGCGATGTAGCTCACGGCTGGAGAGCATAAAAACGTAACATGAGAGAAGAAGATATGAACATTCCCGTTTACAGTTTCTCTTGAGAACCAAGTGCCGTGAGCTTTGAAGCATGGAAGGAAGACCCTTAATACCTGAGACCGAGATTCTGTTTCTATGCCCTTTAGAAGTTAAATGTCCCTGTTTTATTGTTTCTTCAATCTTTTCGTTGTTCTCTTTTTTTACCTTGTCTTTACAGTTTTCAGTTTCTCTTTTTTTTTTTCATGTTCTGTTGATCCTCCTGCCTTGTAAAATGCTTATAGGACCTACTACTAAATTGTGGGAAAAGTAAGAGAAAGATGATATAATAGCAGGGTGGGAGTTGTTTCATTTCTGTTGGATTGATAGGCATATTTTTGTTTAATTTCCCCCTTTTTCTGTTTTCCTGTTTCTTGTTTGGGTTCAGATAGGACTCTATTTGAGTTCTGTTTAGCATCTGGGGTTTGTCTTCGTAGTTTCTTGCACCTTTTACTGTCCAAAGTTACTTGTGAACCATTACTAGTCTCAATATAAGATGTGCACCCTAAGAAGATTTATGATGTAGATCTTTCGGGTTGAAAACAAGTTCACCTTTGTACCTCATTTCGTTTATCTCACTCAGAAACAATATTCAAGTTACCTTAATTTAACTAGTGTTCCTGTCATGGTATAACAAATAAAAATATATTAAGTGCATGCCATCTTGTCTGATAGAAAAACTAGCTAACGTGCATGCCAACTGTTTAAATAACCAGCGAGAATGTAGGACTGTTAGGAAGAGATTAGTCAAAAGAATCGTTCTCACCAAGTTGGTGATACGTATAAGTCAATGCATATAGTAGCTTTTGTTTTGTTCCTGTTCCCTATATTTGAATGGGTAGAGAATTACAATGTTAATAATCATTTTGAGTAAAGAATAACATTGTAGTACCACTCAGTACACAATTTTAATAGGCAGTTAAGTATCAAACTAGAGAAAGTCCATTTCGTTTTATTTAAAAAGCATCACATCGCACACAATGAAACAACAACTCATCTGCAAGATCGATAGAGATCATCACAAATCGAATTAGTGATGAGGACCTTTATCACGTATAGAAGCACTGCCTTTAGAGCGGATCTTCATTCCTTTGCTGATATGTATATTTCCAACCCCTTTTCCTGTTTATTTAGTTTGATAAACCATGAATCAATTACTAATGAAATGCATTTCTTGAATTAAGGTTTCTTTACTGTTCAGAAAATGAATTTATTGACAATTTAAAAGTATATCTATCAACGATTGCATCATACATATATACAACAATAGAACTACATGTTTCCAGTTTAGTTACATATATATACAAACACGCATCCACACACACACATATATATATTAGTCTCAAAATAACCATAGAATAAACAAAGATGAGTGATGGAAACTCACTAGAGTGCAAGATGAGTAAGCTACGTTGACCAAAGTTGGGGTCAAATAGTGCAATGGACAAGAGGAACATTGAACCAATTAATAAACCCAACTTCCATTTCATCCTCTTTCTTTTTTGCTGATAGCTTAACGACGCTGACGAACACTTAATTGTGGTCCTATTTATATAGGATATAGAGATGAGAAACCCTTAATACGGATGCGTTGTTAAATTATTACAAATGTACCACGAACGATGCGTGTATAACGTTAATTGTGAAATGGAACCTTAGCCGCTCAATGCCATTGTCGTTCTGTGACCCGATCATCTCAGTGTCTTGTTTCTCACCCTTAATTTCTTGTGTTTACATTTCTTTTGTTGTTGTAGTTGTTTTATTTCTCTCCTTGTTTTTTGTTGTTGTTGTAATTTCCGTTGAAAAAAATATACAAAAACGTGGAAAATTAGTGGATTTTGACTTTTTGTTTTAATGAAATGCATCACTTTTTACATTTATACTCCCTCTGTATTAATATAAGTGGTGTTTTATGATTTTTATTTTGTTTCAGAATAAGTGAAGTTCACACTAATCTAGATAAATTTAATTGTCATTTGAAATCTCTAGCCAATTACAAAATAGTGTATCTTTTTTTAACTGGTTGAACTAGTATTATTTAATGTTATTTTTATACAACCAAAACAAATCACATAAAATTTTGTGGTTTCTTAATTTTTGTAAAAAAACCTTAAAAGTAAAGTCTCTTTGATGCGCTACGAAGGTCAAGCAGGAAAAAGGGAAGCCCTTTCTATTGTTCAGCTTCCTATGAAGCTAGGCTGGCACTTAGGAAGATTGGACGAAGGTGGAGGGGGCACATCTGGTGGTATCGTATATAAGAGAGAGCTTCTTTTAACTCACTTATAATGATACAGAGGGAATATAACGTTTTTCTTTATAAATTTAGTGGATTAAGTAAAAAGTTGGATAAATATGTTGAAAATGGATTTTTCTGCTCTTAAAAAAAAACTTTTATAATTTTTATCTAAAGAGTGAAAATTTCTACTACATGATAGCAGAATATCACTATTATAAATATAATATTTTCACAAATAATGTTCAATAGTTTTAGAAAAAAATACGAAAAAGGGTGAGAGAAATGTTATGCAAAAGCACACTGCACATATATACACCCAGGACCGGGTTTTGGAGACTAGAAACATTTTTTAAAAAACATTAATATTTTTTTTATATATTTTAGGGGTGTATGCATTTGTTAGAAATATCCAAAAATTGATGAAAAAAAAGAAATATCCAAAAAAATTGGGGGCAAAGATTAATGGTTCACTTGCGCCTAGATCCGGTCATGATACACCACTGCCATTGTGAACTGGACTGGACTCGTCCTTGACTCTTAGGTTTTGGTGAATGTGAAAATGTTTCTAAGATAGTTTTTTTGTCCGCAAAATGTTTGTTCTAGAAAAACACCAATAAGAAATTATCTTCCCACACAAAAAGCAACAAGACCAAGGGTTTCTGCCGTCTCGACGGATGAGAAATTTGACATTATGATCCTTCTTTAGCAACCATTTATTTAACTTGCTTTGGTCAAGATTTATTAATCAAAATGGCATGTCTCATCGATCCCCTTTAAAGATTAATTTCTTGATGATTAAAGGTTTATAAACCTTTAGCCTAAAAGTTGTATTTGTACCTCATTTCATTGACCTCACTCAGAATCTAGTTGTTATAATCGTCATCATCGTTGATGTCGACAACCTTAATTTAACTACTTCTCATCAAGTTTGTGCTACATATTTCTCAAAAAAAAAAGTTTGTGCTACATATAAAAGTCAATGCATGTAAATGTAAAGAGCGCATTTCGACTTTTATTTATTTACTATACTATCCTTATATTTGCATGACTTGAAATTACAATGTTAACCATCGATTTGGGTAACATTTATTAAAAAAAAAACACACACACACATTGCGACACCAAATTACCTGAAGATTGTAGTCAATGCATCCGGTCAGGTACTTCTTGGTTCAACACTAAATAGATTAAGATTGTAATCTGGTTAAGTGTAATCTAGATTGTACCGGTTCTCTCTCTTGGTTTAGATAGATACTCGGTTTGTATATCGATTAGGTGTTAACCGGGCTGGTTATCAGCTGTTACGGTTTAGTACTTAATGCAAGAGGTTGAGCTGATTAAGTTGTTAGATCAGTTGCAACGTCTTTGCACATTATCGAGAGAGAGATCGGAGAAGTTGTATTGACGGAGACTCGGCTTGTGAGTCCTCCGTTGTATCTAGTGAGTTGCCGGTTCAATCCCGGCTCCGGTGAGGTATAGCGGCCGCATCTAGTTAACGGTGCGGTGCGGTGAACACCGGGTCAACATCTCTGTGTGTTGGTTCTTGATGCGAAGAAGATCTGAAGGAAAGCTAAGGAGTTTCAACAAAGTGGTATCAGAGCAGAGGTTTAGGATCTCGATCGAGAAGCCTCGAAGCTCAAGATCAATCACTTCCAAGCTAGTGGTTGATTCTTCAATCGAAGGAAAGAACGGCGTCTATCGATTTCTCAATCGATTCGAGTACAGGCGTAACGGCGAATCTTGTGATGGCGTCTCACAAGATGAAGATGGCAATTCAGATCACGATGTTCGACGGTACTGGCGACTTCGGGATTTGGAAGAAGAGGATGATGGCGAATCTCAACGTTCAAGGTTTGAAGGACGTTCTGTCCCCCCCATCTCAGGCATTGATAATCGCAAAGACAGACGATGAAAACGATGAAGCAAAGAAGAAGCGCGAGCTTGAAGAAACAGCAAGATCTGAAAGAGATGAAAAGGCGCTCAACATCATCTTCATGAGTGTTGGAGATCATGTGCTCAGGAAGCTCGACAAGTGCACGACTGCGCTTGAAGCATGGGAACTTCTTGACAAGCTCTACATGGCAAAGACACTACCCAACCGAGTCCACGCACAGCTCAAAGTCTACTCTTTCCGTATGCAAGATTCAAGAACAATAGACCAGAATGTAGATGATTTCTTGAAGCTGGTCACGGACCTGAACAACCTCAACATAGAGATCCCCGAGGAAGTGCAAGCGATTCTACTACTCAACGCATTGCCAAACAGGTATGACTCTCTGAAAGAAACTTTAAAGTACAGTAGAGAGGCCATTAGTGTGGATGAAATTACTAGCGCTGCTAAGTCTAAGGAACTGGATTATAAGGAAACATCCACTGCTAAGTTGAATGGGGAAGGTAACTATGCTAGGGGTAGGTCCGAGTCTAGATCAGATAGTAGGAATCGTGGTAATGGCTCTGCTGCAGGTAAGAACAACAACTACAACAGGGCAAGATCTAAGAGTAAGGACGGCAAACGTCTATGCTGGATCTGCGGGAAGGAAGGACACTTCAAGAAGCAGTGTTACAAGTGGCTCGAGAGGAATAAAGATCAGAAATCGGGACCAGACAGAGGGGAAGCGTCAATGGCTAAAGATGATGCAAGAGACTTGGTTGGACTTCTGGTTGCAGAGGTTAATGCGGCAGAAACAGATCAAGATGAGTGGATAATGGACACTGGTTGCTCATTCCACATGACTCCAAGGAGAGAAGCTTTTATTACCTTGGAGGAAACCAGTAATGGAAGGGTCAGAATGGCTAACAGCTCTGTCTCAGAAGTCAGAGGCATCGGAAGCATCAGGTTCAGGAATCAGGACGGTACAACGTTTCTCCTCCACGACGTCAGATACATGCCAGATATCTCCAGAAACCTTATCTCCATGGGAACATTAGAGGAGAAGGGGTGTGCATTCAAAGCTGAAAACGGTGTACTCAAGGTGATCAAAGGCTGTACTGTTTTCATGAAGGGAACACGAAGACAGTCTCTGTATATTTTACAGGGCAAAGCTATAGTCTCGAGCTCACAAGATGGTGAGACAAGCTCAGCAACGGACGGTAACACCACCAGTGACGACACTCAGCTTTGGCATAGTCGTCTTGGCCACCTTGGTCAAAAAGGCATGGAGATACTGACGAAGAAGGGAAGTTTTGGTAAAAGCAAAATCAGTGATCTGAAGTTTTGTGAAGCCTGTGTCATTGGCAAGACTCACAGAGTCAGCTTCGCTCAAGCCAAGCATGTTACCAAAGCAAAGCTGGACTATGTTCACTCAGACATTTGGGGATCACCAAATGTGCCTCCAAGCCTCAGCAGGAAGCACTACATTATCTCATTTACAGACGACTTCTCTAGGAAAGTGTGGCTGTACTTCCTGCAACATAAAGATGAAGCATTCCCTAGCTTTGTTGCATGGAAGACCATGGTTGAGAATCAAAGTGAGAGAAGAGTGAAGAGGTTGAGAACAGACAATGGCCTGGAGTTCTGCAACCGTCAATTTGATTCTTTCTGTAAGGATCAAGGAATTGTGCGACACAAGACCTGCACGTACACTCCCCAGCAAAACGGCGTGGCAGAAAGATTGAACCGAACAATAATGAACAAAGTTCGAAGCATGCTTGCTGAGAGTGGAATGGAGTTGAAGTTTTGGGCAGAGGCAGCAGCTACTGCAGCATATCTCATTAATCGGTCTCCATCTTCTGCATTAAACTTCGAAGTACCTGAAGAGAGATGGACATCTCATATGCCGGATTTGAGCAATCTGAAGAAGTTTGGTTGCTTAGCATATGTTCACTCTTCTGAAGGGAAACTTCTACCAAGAGCTAAGAAAGGCGTTTTCACTGGTTACCCTGAAGGAGTAAAAGGATATAAAGTCTGGTTGCTGGATGAACAGAAGGTAGTAATCAGCAGAAACGTAGTGTTCAGGGAAGACCAGGTCTACAGAGACGTCAAAGCCAAAGCTACAGACGGTGACTCAGCTGGTATAACACCAAGACTGGTGGATCTTCAACTTCAGAAGGACTCAGAGACGCCAGATGATGACCAGATTGCAGTAGAAACTATCAGTGTAGAGGAAGCCAATGATGAAGTAGATGCGGAGGAATCAGAACAAGATCTTGGAGATTACCAACTGGCCAGAGACAGGACTAGGAGGAGCATAAATCCTCCACCAAGATTGAAAGACTACGTGTGTGATGAAACTGATGGAGAAGACCCGTTTGCAGGTTTCGTGTGTCTTCTATCAGAGGATGCTGCACCAGAACCTGGATCATGGCAAGAAGCAATGGCTGATCCAGACAGTGACAAATGGTTAGAAGCGGCTCAAGAAGAGATGACATCGTTGGAAGGAAATGACACTTGGGATTTGATTGAGAGACCCAAGAACCAGAAGGCAATTGGGTGTCGTTGGCTGTTCAAACGGAAGGCTGGCATTGCTGGGGTTGAACCACCAAGGTACAAGGGAAGACTTGTGGCAAAGGGCTACTCCCAGAAGGAAGGGATTGATTACCAGGAGATCTTTGCTCCGGTAGTCAAGCATGTCTCCATTCGATACATGTTGTCTGCAGTAGTTCACTTTGATATGGAACTGCAGCAGATGGACGTGAAGACAGCATTTCTGCACGGCAACCTGGAGGAGTTTATTATCATGGAGCAGCCAGAGGGGTTCGTGGATAAACGATATCCTGACAGAGTCTGCAAGCTCAAGAGATCACTCTATGGGTTAAAACAGAGTCCCCGACAGTGGAATAAGAGATTTGATGACTTTGTGAGATCAAAAGGCTATGCAAGAAGCGAGTATGATTCTTGTGTGTACTTCAGAGAGAACAAGAAGGGGGATATCATCTACATGTTGTTGTATGTGGATGATATCTTGATAGCGTCCACAGACAAGAATGAAGTACAGAGGTTAAAGTCAGTGTTGAGCTCTGAGTTTGATATGAAAGATCTGGGTGAAGCTAAGAAGATCTTGGGAATGGAAATCACAAGGAACAGGGAGAAAGGGGAGCTATTTGTTTCACAAGGTGAATACCTTTGGAGAGTTCTAGGCAAGTATCAGATGGATCAGTCTAAGCCTGTAGTTACTCCGTTGGGTGTTCATTTTGAGCTCAAATCAGCTACTGACAAGGAATGGGCAGCTCAGGAGGAGAATATGAAGAAGGTTCCTTACCAGAATGCAGTTGGGAGTATCATGTACTCCATGGTTGGGACTCGTCCTGATTTGGCTTATGTGATTGGAGTCATTAGCCGATTCATGTCCAAACCTTTAAAGGAGCATTGGCAAGCAGTGAAGTGGGCTCTCAGATACATCAGAGGTACAGTGGATACAAGGTTGTGCTTTAAGAAGAAAGGTGACTTTGTGGTTCGTGGATATTGCGACTCGGATTATGGAGGTGATTTAGATCACAGGAAGTCTACAACTGGTATGGTCTTTACCGCAGGAGGAAACCCGGTCAGCTGGAGATCATCACTTCAGAAAGTGGTAGCACTCTCAACCACAGAAGCAGAGTACATTGCTCTGTCAGAAGCAGTTAAGGAAGGTGTGTGGTTGAAAAGATTTGCTGAAGAGCTTGGCTTTCCTCAGGATTCGGTAGAAGTCTTTTGTGACTCTCAAAGTGCAATAGCACTGTCGAAGAATGCCGTATTCCATGAGAGAACGAAACACGTTGCTACAAAGTATCATTTCATTAGAGACTTGATCAAAGTGGGAGAAGTTCAAGTCCTCAAGATTGCAACGGCTAATAATCCAGCAGATATCTTCACGAAGGTTCTTCCAGTGTTTAAGTTAAAAGAAGCACTGAGGTTCCTTCGAATCTCAGAAGATTGAAGATGACTACAAGGAATCCGGTAAAGGATTCCAGGAGGAGCTCGGTGAAGAGCTCAAGGAGGAGCTTGGTAGAAAGCTTGCAAGTTCGTCTCGGTTAAGAGCACAGAAGGGATTCAGTTCAAGGTTCAGGTTTTGCATCGAGTTTTGATGTGTTACTCACGGCATTGTCTAAGGAGGAGATTTGAAGATTGTAGTCAATGCATCCGGTCAGGTACTTCTTGGTTCAACACTAAATAGATTAAGATTGTAATCTGGTTAAGTGTAATCTAGATTGTACCGGTTCTCTCTCTTGGTTTAGATAGATACTCGGTTTGTATATCGATTAGGTGTTAACCGGGCTGGTTATCAGCTGTTACGGTTTAGTACTTAATGCAAGAGGTTGAGCTGATTAAGTTGTTAGATCAGTTGCAACGTCTTTGCACATTATCGAGAGAGAGATCGGAGAAGTTGTATTGACGGAGACTCGGCTTGTGAGTCCTCCGTTGTATCTAGTGAGTTGCCGGTTCAATCCCGGCTCCGGTGAGGTATAGCGGCCGCATCTAGTTAACGGTGCGGTGCGGTGAACACCGGGTCAACATCTCTGTGTGTTGGTTCTTGATGCGAAGAAGATCTGAAGGAAAGCTAAGGAGTTTCAACATTACCAATCAATACACAATTTTAACCATCAAACAAAAGAAGTTACATTTCATTTATTCAAAGAGAATCGGATCACAACACACATAGTGAAACAGCAACGCACCAGATCGTCACAATGGGATGGGATATTTAGGGTAGATCGATAAGATTATTACAACTCGTAAAATTAGGGATGACGACCAGGTCCGTGGTATCCGCTACCACCACGTATAGAAGTACTGCCTCCAAAGCGAATTTTCCTTCCTTTGTTTATGTGTGTCTTTCCAATCCCTTTATAATTTGATAAACCAAAAAAACAATAAAATGAATTACTATTATAATTTCACGTAACATATGTAAATCCACAAATACGTCTGACGTTTGCAAATATAAAGTGATGGAAACTTACTAGCGTGCGAGATGAGTAGATTACTCTGGCCAAAGCTGGGGTTAATTAGTGCAATAGACAAGAGAAGCATCATACCAATTAACAAACCCAGCTTCATCTCTCGATAAGCTTAACGACTTTTAAGAACACATAATAGGGGTCCGATTTATATTACATTGAAGAGAAAACTTTAATGTGGAGGCGGCGTTTAACTATTATAAATGAACACATGATGCTTATAAAATGGAGTATATAACCAATGTTAGCTGTACAAGAAACATTTGTAATTTTGACTTTTTGTACAACGAATGATGCTTCTTCTTGGATCCTCCCACCATTTCATAAAAAATATTACTATCACACTTTTCATCCATATTAAAAATAATTGAAAATAGGATTAATGGTTCACTTGCGCCTAGATCCGGTCCTGAATCTGATAAACTAGAGGTCAATGAAAGTAATATGTATTTTTTTATAAATTAGTTAAAAAAGGATTAATGGTTCACTTGCGCCAAGATTAGTTAAAAAGGATTTTTTATCAATCTTATGACCAACCATTTATCAATAAGATTTTTTAACTAATTTATAAAAAAAGTACATATTACGTTAACGTTATACAAAAAGAGATGGTTAACATTTTGACCTTTTTTGTTGTAAAGATGGAGTAGAAGACTTGACGCTTCTAAGATACTAACGTTAAATTCTACAAGAAAATCTAGTCAAGAGTCCAACTCTAATGATATGATGGAAGTTTTAATAATTCGAGATTGTTTAATTCAATGATGTCAAATTAGACAGAGTGTCATGTTCGATATAATTTGGACTACATACAAAAAGCATATAAACCTAGCGACACGTGCTAAGCTAAACTAAGCTGAGCGAAATCATCGGCTTCTCAAAAGAATAACCATGTGGCCGGACCTCGCAATGGAGCTAAACGAATAACATCTACGGGCGACGTCCCTTCCATAATGTTTCCGACAAACAAGCCGTATTTGAAAGCCGGCAACGCATTGCTTTCCCCAGTAACATCTGGTTCCTCTCAGTATTCTGATAAAACAACGAACTGTTACTTTTTTGAAGTCATGAGTTGCATACGGGAGTCCAAAACCAACAGATCCTGAGAGGAAACTAGTCAGACATACTTAAAGCATCAGCTTTGATACCAGCAGTTATACCTCGTCCATTCACTTCTTCCTGGTATAGCCATCTTTTTTTTAAACCACGAACCTTTTTTTCTTGCGGAACCAGCAGATGGTACAGTTATCTTTGTTCTAGACTTGGTTCTGGATCCCTATATCTAGACAGTCATTCCTCTCAAGCCTTCCTCCTCTCACACTCAAACGCCCAGCCTAGTAGATCTTCTAGTTGCAATCAGTCTTCTGTTCTTTTATCTAGAGAGCTCCAGCAACCTCACTGAGACTAAAAACATTTCTACAATACTTGAGTGTTTATTTTTCCAACTCATCAATACTTGTGAGCTAGGTCTTCAAAACTCGCCATTTTTTCCATACAGATTTTATCACCATGTCCATGATGTGTTATGAGAGTCTAATCTCTTTCTTTCCATTTATTTTTTGTGTAAAAGATTCATCAGAAATCCTTCTTTTAGAGACAAGATGTCTGTTAATTCCAAAATTGCAGGATTTTCAGGCATACATGAAGTGAATATGGAGCTGTGATCACAGAGGCCATTGTCTGCAAATACTTCCATTAGTTGGCCAGAAAATAGAGACATGAACCTCTTCCTTACACTGTTACTCAGTTTGGTCAAAGTCAAACTACCTCCAATGCCTTGAGGTTCCACTCTTCGAGATAGCCCAAGCAATAACTAGTAACAAGTCACTAATAGGTTACTAGCCAACCAATAACGAGGCAAGGTTCATTGCTGTTGTCTGTCTATACTGTATGTCTATAGATATTCGATGGGTATTATATTCTATCATCATCACTTTATATATTTCATCTATGATCTTGAAAGTCCCCAACTCTGTTTAGAATCTTGGATGATAAAAACAAGACTATGATGCTGCATGAGTTTGTACTTTTAAACGTGTGAATAGATCTTGGAGGAGAAAAACAACAGAAAATTTGTCTCCATTTGAGTATTTACAAATGTTCTATTAGAATCTTAAACAGTAATACAAAAGTAAGAAGAATCTGGCAACTTCGAGAGCCCTTTGTTCAAGGACAAAATTCTCAGCAAGTTAAGCAGCTCCAAGGTGCTAAAAGAACCACAACGAACAAACCTGCGACTCTGATAAAAGATAAACATAACAATTAGATCCATCCAAGTAGATGTTGGAAACATCAACCATTACTTACTATTGTTGGATCTTCCTGAACTCCGTGAGGACCGGGTATATATTCTCAAAGGCTTTATAGGTCTCCTCTCTCATCTAGTAGTGAATGGAGCTCAGGATTTTTTTTATCAGAGGAGCTAGCGAGAGACAAATCATGCATTTCTCGGGGGACAATAATAAAATAAAATAAACCTAAAGAGAGAGTGAGATATTTACCTTGGCTCCAGTGATGACTATCTTGCCAGACACAAAAATTAGTAGGACAATCTTAGGCACTTTCATCCTGTAGATCAGCCCCGGAAACAACTCAGGCTCGTACTGGAAACATCAATATGAGAGAGATACAACAATCAGCTTGATTATTAAGTTCAAAACAATGAGAAGGAAGGTTGCAAAAGGTGTTCAGATCACACTTACACTAGAGAAAGCGGCGTGAGAGTATGCAAGACCTTCAAGTCTGATAGGGAACTTGACATCACAAGAACCTACTATATTCTGAATCTTGAAATCCTGCAGGACAATGTAACCATATCAATATATCTACTATCTAGTAAAGAAAAAAATAATGTCAATAAATCTAGGTACCTTGAACTTTGCAGGAAACCCAAGCTTTTGGACAATCCGAGCATACTAAACAATCAAAACATCTCCTTATTAGTAGTATACACCATTGAGTATCCTATAAGGAATTGAACAAAACAGAAGGGGAACTACCTTTCTTGCAGCCATCTTTGAAAAGTATTCACTCTTGGCTCCAGTACAGACCTACATCAGAGAATAGACGCCAGATTCACAAGTGAATACCAAAGCAAATCTTAAATGAAATTTGAATGTTATAAAGACATTAGGAAAGAAAATAGCCATCAAGATATGACTAACCATTTTACCAGAGGCAAAAATTAATGCAGTGGTCTTGGGCTCTCTAATCCGCATGATCACAGCAGCAAAACGCTGAAACATGGGTTATATAGCCAATTAGCTTTTGCAAGTACCATATAATAATATCTCTCAAAGTCATAATTAATCAGTAACACCACCACTTCTTCAAAACCTTGGGATTGTATTCAGCATTACGAGCTTGGAGAGCTATGGCTTTGAGATCTAGTTTGCAGTCCAAGTTCACCGTTGAGACAATGTTTCTGCAGAAAACAAAACGTCAGTCCACCGATGAGATAATAGTCATATCAAAACATTTTAAAAAAAAATCATAAGAGACTCACTGTAGGGTGGGAACGATCCCAGAAGGATGCTCGACTAGGTCCACTGGATTACTCCCTTCCAATCCTTGATCTGTCATTTGCCTAAAAAATTACACAAATAAAAAAAAACAAGATGTATACATCAAACTAAAATCAAGACTCAGACAAGATAATACACCCCACTATTAGATGGTCCAAGCTGACCAGAAACAAAGTCGATCATCCTAAAATCCAGTTTGGTTTATTCAATAACCGGTATAAACCGGATTTTCGATTCATCTTCAAAGCAACGACATATTTTTTTTTATCTAACTATGAAAATAATATGATTCAAATAGAACAGGTTTATCACAGAAGAGGTTACAAAACAATCATTTCCGACCAATTTAACCCAGGGAAATGGTAAAGACCTTTTAGAGATTCGGACACGAAATCTAGGGTTTCGTGCAGATGAGATTTTGCAGAGATGGTGAGGCTTTTATATACAGATCTGAGAGGATTGGGGGAGGGAAAAAGATTTGTAAAATGGGTTGTTGTTTATATATAAAGGAAGGAAGGGAGAGTGATTTGGCTCTCTTTTCGTTTCTCTCTTATGTATGTATGAACGAGGGAGGGGAAGTCTTTTAGATCTGTGAGGAAAGAGGCTATCGGTTGCGTTTTGGGATTGGTTAGCTCGTGGATATTTATAGGGTATATATATTTGCCTAATCTACCCCTGGTCGTCTTGTAATAATAAGGGTACTTCGGGAAATTCACAGAAGAATTCTATAACAACGGCCCTCGCGCTTTTATTTACGCGAACGTCCACTGTTATTATGCCACGTCAGTACTCGAAGATAGGCGTTAACAGACGGTGATTTTTGGTTTAATTCGGCTTTTGTAAAATAGATTCCACTAAACCAACACAAAACCGGGTTTTTATAACACTTCAAAGGAGTGTTTTGCAAACAACATTACAAGTTTCTTGTTAACAAAGATCAAGTTCACCGCTGTTGTTTCTCCATAAAGGATGATAAAGATCTCGAAAACTCGGACGCAAACGAAGCTGATGATGACGCCTCCTTCTCCAAGCTCTCCTCGTCTCTATCCCTCCAGAACTTGAGGATAACGAGATTCTCCTCCTCTGTCGACCTCTGAACCATGATCCTCCACGCGTAGCCTCTCTTCCTCATCATCAGACAAATCTCCGACGGGTAGTTCGAAGTCAACGTCACCAAGTAGAACCAACCCTTCTCCGAAAGCAACCGATCAACCACAGGCAACATCCTATCGATAACACTCCTCCCGTTCTCCCCTCCTGCCCAAGCAGAGGCTATACCTTCCATACCGACCTCGTACTCAGGCGTGGGAACGTAAGGAGGGTTCACCACGATCACGTCCACGGACCCGGCGAGTCTCGTCTCGAGACAGGAAGCTATGTCTGTGCAGATAACGTCGGCTTCGACTCCGTGTGCTTCCAGAGTTTCGGTCGTCACGCGTGCGGCGAGAGGGTTTGTGTCGGTGGCTAGGTAGTGGACGTTGTTGTTGGGGAGTTTTGGTTTGAGGAGGAGGATGAGTGAGGTGATGACGTATCCGCTTCCGCATCCGATCTCCATACAGAGGTTTGGGTTGTGGTTTAGAAGGTTGGTTTGGTCGGCGAGTAGTGCGTCGACTAGAGCGAATGAATCATCGCATGGTTCGTAGACCTCGCGATGCGAGCTTACGCGCATGATGTCAGCGATTTCTGGTGGTGGCTTCTCAGACATGGAAGCCTACAATAAATAACATTGAGAATGTGTGTTCAATGTGTCACAAAAATAAACAAGATTTTTACACAGAGATTCTCTAAGCGAAATCATTAGAAACATGTATACAATCAATCTGTGAGAATAACGATGGGCTCTTCCTAAAAAGAAAGGTAGACTTCTCTCGCAGTGCTAGTAAGACGTGAGATCTTTGATACATAGTAAGACAGAGAGTTACCTACTGAAGAATCAAGATTGTCTTTGGTAGTCTTTAAAAGCTTCAATTTGGTCAACTTGTTAAGAGCAGTAGAGAAAATCTACAGACGATAGATCTCCACGAATAAGGAGGCTACGGCGACGGCGAGTGAGGCATACCAAAGAAAATTGAAAACCTGCCTTTCACTCTCAATAATTACACTTTAGCCCCAAAATAACATTATTCAAACATTCCAACGGGGCCGTAGCTTATACTTTGGTCGAACGCCCTTAAGTTGATGGTTGATAAATAGCAATAACAGTGGGCCGAAGGCCCATAATTGAACTTGTTTAAGATAAAACTTTTACAGTTGTGTTCTTGCATCATGTCAATCAGTTGACTAAGGTTCAAATGGTTATAAAGATATCGAGTTATCTACACTCTTTCACATTTTTCTTATAATTTTACATGGTAGTTCAAAAGAGCTTTAAGGTTTCCAAATTACCGCGTGAAGAGCTTTGAAGCAATCGTTACATAGAGTAGGACAAGATCAAGTCTTGTGCTCAAATAAATCAACTAAATGCATAAGTTAGCTATTTTATATTCCATTTTAATGCTCTGGTTTCTATAGTAATGAACTAATCGGATCAGAAAACTTGAAACAATCAGAACGAAATTGAAAAAAATAAAAGTCGAACAAAAAAAGACTTAGAAATTCAAATCCACTTTCAACAAAACCTGAGAGAAAACTATGTACTGCAGCAGCCAGATAACATTCAACATTACCATGTATAACAGTAAAACTAATCACAAACACTTCCACCAAACCTGACTGACCCCCTCACCTTCTAACCCCTTAATCATTAACCGACGGGTTGTTCGAACCCGAGTCCACCGATGTTCCATTGTTCTCCATAGAAACATTACTCGACGTCTCCGCATCAGTCTTCGTCTCACCATCATCATCCCCCGCGGGAAGCAGATACCTACACACAGGGCACGAGCTATGAAGCTCAAGCCACGGCAGCAAACACTCGCTGTGAAACTTATGCTTACAAGGCATCTCTTTCGCCTCCACACCAATCTCAAAATCATCCAAACACACACTACACTGCACCACCAAACCCTCCTCTCCCACCACTTTAACCGTCTCCAACGACTCAACAGCCTCCTTCGTCGCGGGAGGCGTCCCGTACCTGTTGTTGGGATCGTTCTCAGCCAGACGCTGAAGCAGCGTCTCGAACCCGGGTCCGATGAAATAATCACCCAAAGATCCAGACGGGACAGAGCTCGCGTCCACACCGGAGTCTTGAATCCTGATCCTCTGGTTAAAGGAGTTGATCAAAACAACGAGCTCGCTGTCCTGATTATTATTATTATTATTATTATTACTATCCTCGCCGTTGTTCTCGGATTCAACCGATAACCCGGCCCGGATCCCTTGGAGAAGATCGAGTATCGCAGCCGAGTGTCTCCTCCTCCTCCTCATGATCTCTTCCAGGTGCCGTTCCAAATCAAACTCTCCATCATTGTTCTCACCATCATCGTCGCCGCCACCATCATCATCATCACTATCATCTTCGAGATTAGATTGTGAAGCTCTCTGATTCTGATCATGATCGTTCATCATCCCGAGCAAGATCGGAGCCCAGAGAGACTCAGCAGCCTGGTGAGGATGATCATCGTCGGTGACGGCCTGATCTGGAGTTTCGTCCATTTCTTCCACGAATCCGCCTTGGCACAAGTTGCAGTTGATTATCTCGCCTTCGATGACTGGATTCACGGATCGAGAGCACATGTGACACCAATAACTAATCGCGGTTGCATCATCCATAGCAGCTGATCCTATCTGGCTCATTCATAAGTCAAATTAAACACGCTTAGATTTAACGATAGAACCCTAGAATCAGAGATTTGACCAAACCAGCCAGATTTTTATTTTATTATCATCAGCCGAAAGTCAATCAATTGGAAGAAAAAACAGGAAAGTAATCTCGAGATCGTTTCATTAACACTAAATCTCCGAAGACATGTATAAAATGGAGATTTCAAACGAGAACAATCGAATAACAGAGGATACGAAAAACGAAACTGAAAATTAAGAGGAAGGGGAATAGGGTTTATTTAACTTACCTATTCAAAACCAGAATCACGCGTCGTCGTATGAATATTCAAAGGGACAGAGACTAGAGGATAATAAGCACGAGGGAACCCAAAGAACAAAACAATTTCTCAGCTTCGAAATTTCTGGGTAATGTGTCTGAAACGGCTGAAGATCCACGCAGACTATTAACCCCTTTTCATAAATTACTTCAAATCTAAAATAATCGGATTTTATTAAGACGTGGATAAGTTTTAGATTTTAGGTCAATGTGCGCACGACATCTTCTCATTTATTTACTAGGCCCAATTATCTAAAATAGTTTTTTACATGGGCTAGTGGTTCACAGCAAATCCGTAAATCTGATTTAGTTTTGTTTTGGTTCGGTTTGCTGCAATTCCATATGGCACATATGTAATGAAGCTTCTTCCTTGTATCCTCGTACGGATTTTGAAATAGTTTCATACCACATACAAATTACAATCATGTTCATGACCTCACCTCAATTATCTCAATATATGGTTTTAGGTCTTAACATTTTGCTCAACTGCATTAACTTGAAAAAAAAAAAACTAGGACGAATACCAAATGTATGGATGAAAAGGAGAAGAAATTTATTACTAATCCTCCAATGCACCCTCAAAAGAATGTACTTCTCCATATGTACAGAAAAGAATGGCTCATGTACATTCCGAGTTCATTATGTCAAACCCAGATCTATACAGTAAAAATGAATGATGAAAAAAGACAAGTAAAAGACGGTTCTTACTTTGTCACCCAACATCTAAATTTCCTATCTGGATTCTTCAAATTGAAAACAATTATAATGGCCCCCTTAGATTGTTGAATGAATTTGCTCTGAGTCAAGAGTTGTGTTGTGTTTCTGGTGCAAGCCTGCAAAAGTGACACAAGGAGTTGGAAACTCGCCAGGCAATCGAAGAGCAATGCTTGTAAGTAGGAATATAAATTTACGAACACAAGCAACAGATTCACTAGTAAAGGGCACAAAGCTTTCTTTCTATGTCTAATCTAATATATAAATGTGGTGTCTGGAAAGAAAATCTATCAAGAGACAAGGCGTAGTAACATACCGGTCACGATCATTTAATGTTTGAATCGATGGAGACTAAAATCAAGGGACTCCAAGGATCTGGATAGTGGAGACTTATGTCGAGAGGCTTCTGCAGCTGATAGTTGCGATCCTCCGAAAATGTTTTCAGCTGAATGATGTTTAATCACCTACAAAAAGGATACCATAGGATGAAATCCTTGCTTTGACCAAAAAAAAAAGAAAAAAAAAGATGAAATCCTTGCTATGACATGTTACGTTTTAGAGTACTATGACAAAAGAAACATCACAATATCAAGGCAAAGGGTGGTGGTCTTGTTTGTTTGTGGCAAACATATTGCATCTAAGTAAGAGTGCCGAAGGGCCAAAATGCAATAGGCTTTCTCTAGTTAGTTCATCCCTAGCCGCATCCACTAAAGCTTCAAGTTTGTTAATACAGGGTCAGATCTCTCTTTACAAAAGGATTTAAGATCCACATCAGGGAAACCTGACTGTATAACCCCACAATAAGTGAGTAGTTAAACGATAAAGAGTGCATAAACAAGTTTTGAGATCAAGAGCTAGAGCATACATGTATTGCCTTGGGTGAAGAGATATTGTTTTGGCCGCCACCATCACATGGAGGAAACTGGTAGGCTAGTCCCTCGATAGAGTCATCCAAGATTTCATCAGAACGGTGCTGAGATGTAGCAGAAGGCTCTAATAAGCTAGTTCGTAAATCAGGATCACGTGAACGCTGCTGGCTACCTAAAGTGGGAGGATCCACAAAGCTGTTCTGCGAATCTGAATCTGATCGACGGGGAAGAGAGGTGTCTACAATGGAAGCTCCCAGCCTATAAATCTGAAACCACAACAGAGAAGAAGATAGCCTCACAATGAACCCAGCGATTTCCATAGCCATGGTGAGTTTCACAGAGAAGATGTAAAAGGCTTTATACATCTCAGATGAAATGTTCCTGCATAGACAACACCAATTAAAGAGAATTAATCATCAAAACATAATGAGAGCCAATCAATAGAGCAAATTAAACAAGCCAAAAAAGGCTCTTAATACCAAATCTCACTGGAGAAGAGAATGAGCCATGAGATATCAAGAAGAATGGCGCAGAAGAGAAGCGCAGCGTAGGTGCGGCCAAGACTCTGGCTATTGCTCTCGATCGCCACAAGCGCGAATAAGGCAATCGCCAAATTGATCAGCAAGACTCCGTTGTACAATGCCCCTAGTGAACCAATCATCGCGCATCCTATCTGAAAAACCAATTAATTTAATATAGCCTGAGTGTCTTAAAACCCTAAGGCCCAAACAGATACGAACCAAAAAAGGGAAAACGAAACGGATTTTACCTGAGCGTAAATAAGGATCACGACGAGGGATTGGAGCCTAACATAGTCGCGAAGCCAATTATGTATTCGACTCCGCAGCGAAACGCAAAGCATCTTGTAATCTTCCTCGTTTACTTGTTGTTGTTGTTACTCCGATGTCGTCTCTTCATCGAGAATGGAGAATGATTCTTTGGGCGGGATCGCGTTGGAGAAGAGGAAAGGAATTATATTCTTCGCTGGAGAAAGTTTTCTGTTTCTTGTTTCAGTGACAGCTTACAAACAAGGGAGTGGGAGAAGCCGTGTCTTCAAACTCGGGCCGTTAAAAAATATATATAGAAGCCCGACCTGGGCCCAAAAACTAAACCAAAACCGGTTATTTGATTATTATTATTCGAAACGACGTCGTTGGCTCTCTACATGTCGACCTCTCCTTATGTGAGGATCGGAGATTCTGAAATCTATTTCTGGAAGGAGGAGGAGCGATCTCGACTTGTTCTTTTGATCTCTGGTAAGATTGTTCGACGACGAAGATGATGAAGATGCAGCGAATTGGTGTGCTGGCGTTTTTGGTGGCTCTATCTGCGATTGAATTTGGATTGACTTCTGCCAATACCGTTCCTGCTTTCCTCTGGTCTCCGCATCTCCAGTAAATCCTCTCTCTCTTTATACTTCTCTTTGTGTCATCTCGTTGACATTTTAGAAAAATCTCTGCTTTTTTCGTATGTGTTTGGAGATATTTTGATTTAAATTTGATAAAGCCTGAGAGACTTGTGAACTGTTATGATCTGGCGTGCGTGTGTTGGAACTTGTTTGATTTGAATCTCAAAATTTTCAGGCGTGTTAATGGTGAAGTGGATGAGGGTGTAAACTATCAGGTTATGTCTGCGAAGGATCTAGTAGGCTCTGTTTTCACTCAAGGAGGATGGTCTAACTTTCTGGTATCTTCTTCTTCTTCTTGCTCCTATCATTTCATTTCTCTATCTTACTTGGTTCTCTTCTTCTAGTGCTCGGACAAGAAAGTTGAGCAAGCTGTTGACGTTGCACTTGTGTTCATCGGCAGAGAGGTAAATAATACTACTTTGTTATCTATTAATGAAAGAGCCATCATGTCAAAGTTGTGTGATTGAATATAATGTAGGACAGTAGGAGTATTGTTTTGATCTTTCCTCACAAACGAACCCCATTTGGATCTTTGGTTTCTTGTTGTGATGCTGTGAAGAAATCTAATGTCTTTAGTATTGCAAGAAACGAAGTGTCTTTCTTCTGCATCTTCTGTTCTATCCTGCGAATTCTAATATTCACGTTCTCCTCCTCCTGCAGTTACTGTCTTCTGATGTTTCTTCCAAAAAGAACTCGGACCCTGCCCTTGTTAACACACTGAATGTATGTCCAATTTTTTCCTTTATTCGGAACATATCGCCTGCAGATAACAGATTATAAACTTGTTTTGTTTCAACCTCCACATCTTTGTTTGGGCAGAGTCTGTTCACTGCTTCCAACTTCTCATTGGCATTCCCATATATTGCTGCGCCAGAGGAAGAAAGGATGGAGAATTTACTGCTTTCAGGGCTTAAAGAAGCTTGCCCTAGCAATGTAGGAGTCAGCAATATTGTCTTCTCTGATTCTTGCTTTGTTGAAGATGGAACAGTTCAGAAACTATCAGACTTGCAGTCTTTCAAAGTAATGTGAATTGCTCTTTATGTTTTCCTTTTCACTAACTCCATGCCTACTCAACGGTGTCAACCCTGTTATTCACTCCTTATATAAATTGACAGGATCATTTGTTTGCTAGAAAAGAAACAAGAAAAGAAGGAGAAACTGACTTGGTTGTGCTCTGTTCTGAGGGTTCCGAATCAATTAGTGAATCTGGCCACTCACATTCAGAGCGTAAGTGGAAAATGGAAACATCATTATGTCATAAAAATAATATATACTCGAGAACAAAGAAGTTAAGTAATTTCTTCTATTGTGTAGGTGAAAGCATTTCGGAACTTGTTAGTTCTGTAGAACAATCTGGCAGTAAATATACAGCTCTTTATGTTTCTGATCCTTATTGGTACACATCTTACAAAACTCTCCAAAGGTTTCTAGCTGAAAGCGCTACAGGAAACAGCAGCGTTGGTGTTTCCACAACCTGTGATGAACTCTGCAAATTTAAGTCATCGCTTTTGGAGGGCATACTAGTGGTGAGAGTAGTCACTCTTTGTTTATGCTTCTGTTTTCATTTGTGAACATCACAAAACTGGCTGCAAACATTCATCTAACAGACTTTGATTAGGATAGAGCTAATATGATTCTATCTGCTTTCATTATTAAAGAAAAAAAAAAGGCCTCTGATTATGATTTTCTTCTCATTGTGATTTTCTTTATCTTTTTGCAGGGAATCGTTTTCCTTCTCATCCTCATCAGTGGACTTTGTTGTATGGCGGGTATCGATACACCAACTAGATTCGAGACTCCTCAAGATTCTTGAGCAGTTGACTTCTAAAAGAGTCATCCCCACCTTTTGCTTTGCTTTTGCTTGTGGACGGGTCTTTCTTTTCTTCTGCATAGTGCGTATGGTGAAAAAGGTATCTCAATGTCGATTGTTACATCTCAAAAACAAAAATGGATATGCGATAAAAAAATCCCCTTGTAACATTTATTCATCTTGTTTGTGAGTCTTTCCTTAACGTTATAAATTAATAATGGAGAACGAGTAAAAGAACCAGAGAGAGACTGGAAGAACAACTATATTCTTTTATAAAGTTTGTTATATTTCTTTTCTCTCTTTGATTTATAGCTATTTTATTTTAGACAGAGTTCTCTCTGGGTAGTATCGTACTCATATCAATCTGGGGATTTGGACATTGATTTCGTGGAATAACTCAGGACACTGGTGTCCGTAGAGTCAGTGATAGGACATGTTTAGTGGCATTTGTAAAAGAGTTTGGGTTAACAAAGTAAGTGAGAAGTAACGATTCAAAAGAATTTGCTTAGATTTACTAAATAACTAGTAAAATGTAAAGAGACATTTTTGACCATAGGCTTTCTAAAATTTAAAGACTTGAATGGGCATATTTATAATTTATTAATGTGCTATGAAACATCTAAAATGCTTTACTTTCTAGTATTTTGCAAATTTTATATATGCTTGGGTCCTTATGGTCCCTGCATGGATTTTATTTTCATCACATATCTGTTTGACAAAAGTCATAAAATCGATCTTTAAGATTTTCTTGTTGACCCAATCTCTCCATAAAGAAGAGCATTAATAGGGAATAAAAATGAAAATGAGGATTCCATTAATCTTTTTGACATTTTTTTTTTTTGAAACTATCTTTTTGACATTATTCTTCTCCATTAATATCAACTAGATTTTGACCCGCACGCCCGTGCGGGTGTATATTTTTTTATAAAATATGTTGTTTTCATGTTAATATTAAAATTGGGAAAAAAATCTGAATCTAAGAAATCGAACCGATCCCGATCCAAAAAGAAGTATAAAACCCGAACTGAAATTGATTAAAATATCAAAATTTTGGTATTTATAGAACTGAAACAGAATCCGATCCAAGCCGAAATATTTTAGATACTTGAATGTATCTGAAATAGATTTATATACTTATATATATTTTATTTTTTTAGACTTAATGTATATAAAAACATCCAGAATATATATGGTACTTATAAGTTGATTTAAATAATTGAAAATATATATAAATAGTCAAATGTAAATATCTAAAATAGTTAAAGTATAATCAAATCACCAAAAATGCTTAACATGATTATTGATTATCTGTCCAAATATTTAAATCAAACCAATTTATATGTTAAGTTCAGTTACTCTGATATATGTTATCCAAATTTATATGTAATACATTATTTTGTTTATATATTTTGAGAAATTTAAAGTATACAATTTTAAATGGATTATCCGAACCTGAACAACCCCGCAAAGATCAAAATCGAATCTGAACCAAAATTTAGAAATATATGAATGGGACATAAATCTTTGAATCTGAAAACCCGAAACAAAACAGACCTAAACCGAACCTGAATGTGTACCTGAACGCCCACCCCTAATTCACTATCTACTTTTTTTTTCTTTAAAAACACATCAAACATATAATTTATTGTATTTTATACGTACTATCATATAAATAATGACATATATTATATTTTCAATAATCACATATAATGAAAATATTTTTTAATAATGGTTATTGGAAAATATTTTATTAAAAATAGGTTTTTTTGAATATATGTTATTTTAAATCAATTTTTGATATAAATCAACTTTAAATTATTATTTTGATTTGAAAAAATATATAAAGTTTAAATTTTGTTTTATGATTATTTTAGACAAATGATATTTTTAGATAATTAGATTATCTCATTTTGTATATTTTAAAGTTGACACAAATAGATAGTTTCTCATAATATAATAGATTTCTATTTTTTTAATAACATAAATTCATTTTTTTAATATACTGTTATCTATGTTTCCAAACAATATTATATATTTTTATATTGTTATTCATGTTTTCAAACAAACCTATTTTTGTAATTAATATTCATGTTTCCAAATAAACCTATTTTTTGGAATGTTATCCAAATGAATTTTTTAAAAATATAATGTTTTCTCCGAGTTTTCTTTTTTGTTTGCAATTTTTTAAAAATAAAAAAAAATCTTTTTGATATATCTTTAAAGTTTATTAGCTATTTATTTATGTAGTAATTAAAATTTTAAAACCAGCATTTTAAATAGAATACTATAAGCAAATCGATTTTCACTGGAGATATGAATTTGAATTAATTAATATTCATTCCTTTTAGATTAAATCATCATAATTATCAGAATATTTTTATTTGTAAATAAGCCAAACGTGATTTGCAAGTTTATATGTAGATTGTGTTGGTTGTATTCTTCTTAGATGGTTGCATAATAATAGGATTTTTTAAAGAATATTATCAATGTTAGGAATCAAAGGAGTTAAATTGGTTTTGATTTAGTGCACCAATAATATCTAATGATATATTGGTTTTGATTCTGTAGATCAATATTTAACCGAGCATTATTTTATATGGAAACACGTTTGTTTTGAATTTTGCAGACCAAACTAAACCAAGACATTGGTATTTACATGGTTAAGAATTTACAGAATTTGTTTCTTTATGTTGTGAACCGAACTATGTATATACAAAATGTTGGATAATAATTCACACGAACATGTTTGTTTTGATTTCTATTGGAACATGTTTATAGAAATATTGGTATTTTATGTAGTGGACCGTGTATTAAAACATGTTTGTTTTGATTTCTGCAAAAAAAATAAACCGAGTCATATATAGTTGGTGGCATATTTAACTTGATTAAGTAAAGCGACATAACTGGTCAAAATTATACCCAATCATATTTAACTCTGGTTTTAAGTGAAGCGTGCGTGTCAAAATTAAACCAAGTCTTATTTCACTCCGTTTTAAGTGCACGTTAATTTATCAGATATACATAGTTTGTTAAGTCAAAAACGACTGTGTGTAAAGACAATGGCATATAATGGTAAATATTAAGGAAAACTTGGGGTTAAGTACTATTTGTACTTCACTTTTAATAGATTAGATGTATTGTTTTACATTTTATTATTCCTATTAATAACAAAGACAGACTATTATGTAATTATGAAAAAGTTGTATAAGCATCCTGCATCTATAATCTAGACCCATCTTTGACGACTTCTTTCTTTTGACACCACATAATTTCACCAAAAATGCATGGAAGAAAAACTCTTGGTTGTTTAAAAAATATTTTGGTGTTTCTAATAAATATTTCCGATTAAAATTAAATTATAGCATGAAATAATATGGAGGGAAGCACATGAGTCATAGGGGTTTGAGCCTAAAGAGCAGTGAAAATCCCACTGCTCTGCCACTCCACCAACTGACATTATCACCCATTTTCTTCTTTTTTTTTCTAATAAGTATCCATGTTCTTGTATTGCATCCCAAGAAAAATATGGACTACCTGCAATAACAACAAAATTGATAGAACTTGGCAATAATGAAAAAAATGCGAAATAACAAATCTGGTTCACCTCTTATTTATTCTATATTTTCATGTGTAACTCAGATAGAGCCTTTCCATTTTTTCCTTTTTCATTCATATTATTCTTTTCTATTCATCAACTATATTTTTTGGGGTTAAACATATTACATGTTGAAATCATAACAGTTAAATCATGTTGAAAATGTAAAGAAAATGTACGGCCACGCAGGTGATCTACTCTAGAAGAAGGTCTTTTGATCTTTTCGAGAACTTTGAGATTCCACGTTCTGATTTGTGTCTGTCTATGTAAATGCACATACATATAGATACAAATCTACATGCTTATTTATTCGTGCCCTTTCGAGTACCTGTCGGGATAACTAGGGGTTCACGTAAATGTTAAGATTCCTTGCTTCTTTTAAGAATTGTGTACGAGAATGTGTCTTTCTTCTCTCCCTATGTATATACATTTTTCTCGTGAGTTATTTTCTTCGTAAGTACTAAAATTAGAAACTTATTGCTCCTATCAACTTACTAAAACCAGGTCGATTTTGTGCAAGTGGGTCTTTCTGCCTCAAACCGCGTATATTTGTATTTGTATTTGTTCCGAGAGTCTATTTACCTAGCTAGACCAACCACAACTTCTTACTCTAAAATATACTCCCTCTACTACAAAATAAGATGTTTTAGACTAATGCACAATTATTAAGAATCAGTTTTTATCTAAAAAATCATTGGAATATAAATAAAAAATTTATATAACTAACTACAAAATATGCTATGAATTAATATATATTTGTTACAATGTTTTGATAAAACAAAAAGTTATTTAAAAATATTAAAATATATTACATATTAAAACATCAAAAATTCTATTAAACAAACATTTCAAAACGAAGGAAGTTTTTATAGATTCTATGATAGGTTATAAAATATCAAGACTTTTAAAATTACAAAATGGAAAGGGACAGTCCTTAATTTTGTCAACTGGAAGGAAATTAAACACTTCAAAAGAACAAAACCATTTTTTCAAAAAAAAGAAGAGATTGCTACCATAAATGTTTTATGTGTGTGTGTATGTATATGTATGTGAATGTATCATGTAAGACTATATATGTGAAGGTGTATGTGGACCCATATCTCTTAGCGGCATCTGTTAAAGCTGTAAAGCTTTTGCAGCTTAAGAAAATTATTACTATGAGGATGAAGCAGTATGGAGGAACCTTATCTCTTTAACTATTGTTTTTATCGAATCTCTTTATTTCTCCATTCTATTTTATTCAAGTTCTATTTATTTCGTTTTAATTTTTAGGGTTTTGCATATCTACCTTCTCGGGGGCATAAATGAAGAGAATGCATAGATCTCAAGTCTTCTCTCTTTTCATTTTAGTTATTTTATTCCCTCTCATCTTCACCATCTTCTATATAAATCGAGAGCGAGCGAGTCTTCTATTATTCATAATTGACCCAAATAAAACAGAGTATACACACCGCCTCTTCCATCTCTATCGTTACATTCGAGAAGAAAAATATCAGAAATATACATTAGTTTATGTGGTTTTCATATATACATGTGTGTGTATAGAGGAAGGCGTATGTGACCAAAGTAGTGTGCAGCCAAGGATGACTTGCCGATTTAAAATATCTGCTAAATCTTTTGTTAGTATTTTAAAGAAAAAAATCATGATCGGCAAGTTGTCCTTGGCTATACGTTTCTTTGTGTCGCGCATAGATGAGTGCGGTAAGATCGGAAGAACGCAAGTTACGCAACCTAGCTGAGGAACATATTAAGCCGAATAACAAGAGGTAAGTACGATTCACAGCTTTTTCTCTTTGGAATATATAGTTGTGAATTATTACAAAATTAAAATATTATAGAAATGGGTAGTAAAATTAATTAACACACATAATATACATATAAATGGTTCGTTGTAGATGTCAAAAAAAAATGGTTCGTTGTATTTTTTTCTTCTTTTATTATAGATACCGGAACAAAGCCCATATGGCGAACAGGCGAAGTCTAAAGTGATCTTTGTTATACGTGGAAGAACCATATATTTCTAACCAAAAAGCCGAAGATGAAATAGTTGAAGGATGGTTAACGATTATTTTACCCTACAGATATGCCTGAGAAAAAAAGAGAAATGCCTGCGTATTTATCTGATCGACACGTGTTTCTCAGGCTATTATGTAAACATTTGTTCTATGTAGGAATTAACATGTTTTACTTACTCACGACTAGAGCATTATCATTATAATTAAATCGAATCAGTGAATGTATCATGATAGTAGATGTAAAGAAAAATTCTCTTAATCCATTTTGTTTGACTTTGACCTTAAGCGTTAACCGGTTTTGCTCTCCAACGACGAAGAGATTTACATGTCAAGCTTGCTTGCGATAGAACTTAATCCTTTCAGGTGATCTAGGGTTTGTACTCGTTCTAAGGGTTTTTTTTGGCATTTCTGAACTTTTTTTTGTCAACTATCCATCTACTTCAGATCAAGTGGTGTCATCGAAAAAGAGCCGATTCTCTGACTTCCGTCTGTATGAGTCTTGATTCTTTTTCTAACACATCTGTTGGACCATTTAATATGAAACACATGTTTGAAGTCATCCTGTAATCTTTGGAATACTTCGATCTATATAGCAAATGTTAGCTAATCCATCGAGAGCTTGTAGTTATGTCAATTAGATCCGAATATTTCATGTCGAACCGTATCAAAGTTATCCTCGTGTCTTTCATACATGAGCAGGGGCGAACCCACTTGAAAGGTTGTGGGGTCAATTGACACCGCAACAATAGTATAAGTTTCTGTTTGTAAGCTATTTTTCATTGTGAGACTGTGGCTCAGTTGTTGGAAATAGCAGTACTGAACCTACAAATATTGGGTTCGATTCAACCAGTTTACACATTTTAATATTTTTTTTATATTATGAACCCACATAAATTTTTTGCTGGGACCGCCACTGTACATGAGACTGGCATCTCTGAGTTATCGTTGGTGTTCTGAGTTATCCTTGGTGTTTGGTAGGTGGAAGTAAAAATTACAAACTTCGATTCCTCTGCTTTCCAACGAAATCAAGAAGTGAAATATGTTGGGCTTGATTCCAAAATTCTAAACCCGAACATAAATTAAATTTTCATTTCACATTTACTCATCGATTTGATCGATGGGAAGAATACAGAATGTGATGTAATTATTTCTCTGCTTAAATTAATACTTTGTATGCAACTGACCAACCAGTCTATTGTGTTAGAATGAGGATTATATTAAGTGGCTAATACTGTTTACTATTAGCAAATTAACATCAATTGGATCTGTAAAATATAGTAGTAATGTTTAATGGAATTAGGAAAGGGTTATTTTAGTCGCGTAATACACTCACTTATGGAAAGTACAATTTTACATATCAATTAGAAATACAAAAAGAAACTTTGAGGAAGTGATGAGTTTAAATAGTGTAGGGTGTAGGTAATGGCAAGCCCTTGACGATACCGCAAAGGTTGGTGTTGAGTGGGATGTTGTATTCGTCTCTTAGAGATTTCTCAGGTGAGAGGACACTGACGTACATTTGCTGTCCCAAGTATCTTCTCTCCCAGTTCTCTGATCTGATGTTCCACATACCAGCATTGTCGAATGTCAAGAGGATGGCGGACCAGGACTTGGGGAACACTTGCACGGTGTGTCTGCTGACGGCATCGAGCAAGTTGTAGTTGTTTCTCTTCTCTGGTGTCCATGTTCCGGGCTCAGAGCTGTTGAGAACCAATGTTAAAGAAAATTGTTAGGAATCTTAAAATCATGAGGGAACCAGAGTTGGTTTTGGCTCGTTTTAATCCCAAATTTTAAGAGCTATTTAAATTGTTGAATCTTTTTTTAACTTAAAATTAATCTAAAAATATTTATGAGGTCCTATAAATTTCAGACCAGCCCTAAGACAGAACATAAGAAGTGAAGGTTATGAGTGGAGCTTACGCGACAGAGAAGAATGAGTAACCATCCAAATTGAAGGATTGCATGCTCTTCTCATGGTTCTCGAAGACGATTTCCACAAAGGTACGGAAAGTGATGTTCAAAACATTGGGCTCGACGGTCAGTGTTGTGATCTTGGCTGCTGGCTCGTCCTTGATGACGTTGTATTTGAAGACCTTCTCGGACATCTCGAAGTACTCAGCAAGCTTCAAGGGAGTCTCGGTATCAATGTGTGATACACCGTTGAGTCCAAACCTGACCTTTCCGTCAACCAAGTTCTTGCTGTTGGCGAGCTTGATGGTACGGGTGATGTTGATCTTTCCGTAATGGTAAGATCCTTGGGGGTTAGGTCTAGCCGCGCTGGCGGTTAAGTTCCACCTGAAGGATCTGAACTGGTTAAGAGACCAAGCCCATCCGACTGGAGCCTTGGGAAGCTCACTTGAAGCCTGAACATTGCTTCCTTCGTAGCTCATCACACCAACGGTGCTCACTTGCTTCTTGAGGAACCTAGTGGATGCAACCATGTAGTAGTTCTTGGCGGTTTGGTCAGCGGTCACGAGAACAGCGTAGCACTGTCCGACGTGGACGTCGAGTGAGTCGTAGTCGTTCTGGAGAACGTGGGAGCCTTCCATCTCAACAAGCTTCATCTTGTGTCCTTGGATCCTGAAGTTAAGTGTGGATTTGAATCCAACGTTGCAGATTCTGTACTTGTAAGTCTTTCCAGGTTTCATGGTGAAGAGCGGCACGTTGGGTCCTCCGACTTTACCGGACTTACCGTTGATGAGAACACCGTCGGGGGAGCCAAGAGTGCGACCGCTGTCGAGGAAGGTCTTGAGAGCGGTGTGGCTCTTGGTGTACCAGTCGTTGATGAGGACGGTGTAGTCGTCTTCGGGGTCAGCGTAAGGGACGGGGATAAGGAGACGGCTGTTGACACGGAGGCCACCAAAACCACCGGCGAAACGGTGGAGAGCGGTTGATGGGTAGTAGAAGTAGCTACCGATCTGGTCCTTTGGCTGGAAGTGGTAAGTGTAGTTGGTGCCTGCTGGGATTGGGCATGAGGTCCCAGTCACACCATCTTGCCATGAGTTCTTCCTGTGCTGGAGACCACTCCTGCCATGTCACCGAACCCATTGTCAGGACTCAGTATCCAAAGTTATAAACTTATAATGAAGACTAGTCATAAATTAATAGTTGGTTCATAACTGAACCACAATGTGTTTTTAATCAGTTTTGCTCACCAATTGAATAGGATAAACCCAAACATGACAATTTATTTGTTATAAATATGTAACTAATAACTATGTGCCATTTTTCAAATATAACATTTTTCAAAAATAAAGCAAAAAAATAATAATTTGAACGGAAACTAAACCAGATTTTTCCTAAACAATTATATTGACCGATCCAAGAAAAAATCATTTCAATTTGTAGAACCTAAAACCCCAGGAAACAAAAAAGAACATACGTAAACCAAGAGTTTTTAAAACCTAAAACCAATATAAGTTTATTTGAAAATGATAAATGTTATGAAAAATATGATTTGTTCTTTTGAAGACAACGTTCTTATGTAAAAAAAAACGCTTTCTACGTTTGATAAATCTAAAGAGAACAAAACCAGATAAGGTATAAAGAAGAAACGAGAGGGGATGGTTACGAACCATGTCAAGAGGAAAGGCTCGTCGAGGTTGTTGAAGACATTGATGACAACATTGTTGTTAGAGGTGGAGTTTAGGTTAGGACCAGGGAACTGTCCGTTGATGAGAATCACCTGTTGAGGGATTCCTAGAGGCGCGACGGTTCCGTAGGTCACATTCCACGTGTAGTAGAAGTAAGGATCGCCGGCGTTCACCAGAGCCACCGTCGAGACGAGGCACACAAACACTGTCAAAAGCTTACCACCCTGCATCATCACTTTTCTATCTTTTTAATTTATTTTTAATTAATAAACTAAACCCTTTCCTATAGAATAATTATTTCTTCTCAAAAGCAAGAAGAAACTATGTTCTCTTGACTTTTGACGAGTTTTTTGGTGATGTCGTGAGTAACTATTTATGCTGGTGAAGACACCTTGGTTTGCACGGAATCGTCGCCTAATCTCACGCTTGATCTCTAATTCTCTCGTCCTAATTTTTTCGTTCCTATATGCGTAAGTTCTATTTTTGAATTCCTCTCTCTGGTTCTTAGGGTTTCAACGTTTTGAACGAAAACACAGCTCGGATCATATCATATTCTAATAATGGAAACATTCTCAATCGATGCCAAATTAACAACTCACAGAGTGATTTTGTTTGTACAACTGCGGTTAATTCAACGAATAAAATATTGTGGTCTCTTAAAAGCTACATGAGTTGCTACTCTTTGTATAATTTAACATTAAGAAATCGCATTTTCTTTATTGATATATTTCAAATTTTATGTTTTTGGTTTATAGGATCTTCCATTAGATATGATATGTTGGTAGGTTGGTAGGTAATATGCATCCAGCTAATATATGCAAAATTTTCGCTACTTATTATGCTAGTTTATGTAGGTTATTTACCCACTTAAGAATGATCTTTTTATGTGAATTTCATTAATTTGTAATGTGGGGACTTATACAAAATAAAATCACAACAATGTCAAAGCAAAAAGGTATCAAGGGGCCCCAAATGAAATTAAAAAGATTCAGTGACACAAGGTTAGGTCTTCCTAAGCTCTAAAGAGCTAATGGAAAAGCTAAATGAGAAGTTATTGCTAATGGTGGCGATAGTAAACCACTCATCCGATCAATCGAAAACCAGAAACAACTCGATAGAATCAACAACACCAACAAGAGAGCTGACACCACAAATATGTAAACGGGAGAGAGCTAACTTGAGAATGATATCTTATCCAAGTTTGGACTTCTTTTAGCCGACAAGAGAAAGAGAGAAGATGGACCTTCAAACCCATACGAGACAAAATATTGAAATCGGAAAGATGGTGCCTGACGACTAAAAGTAAATACAACATACTGTATATGGGGATGAGATTCAGATCAGTGAGGGTTTAGTTTTTATATTAGTGTAGAAAAAAAATCAATAACTCTTGATGTTTTTAACATTTCTCTTATAACAATGTACCATACTCTTTAAGGGTCTGACTGGTGTAACCGCAACGGTTGCGGTTGCGGTTGCGGGAGTTTGCGGGTGTGGGTGGTTGCGGTTTTAAGCGTTTTCTAGAGATTTGTACGACTGGTACAACTGTTAGAAATTGTTACGTTTGCGGGACTCTTATGACTGGTAAACTACCAAACGCAACATCTGTTAAATAATAATTTAACAATATTTACATTTTATGTAATTATAAAAATATTAAAAATCATAATAATATGATAAATATAAAATTTATATTTATAAAATCATATTATTCAATTTTAAAAATTTATAGAAAATATTTTAGTTTTGAATTTTTATAATATAAATTGAAATATAATATGAATACATTTTACAATTTCTATTATTTCAACTAGAAAATAACCCCGTGCGTAAACGCCCGGGAATAGTGAATTTTTTATCTTCTATTTTTTATTTTATATTTAATTTTTACTTTATTTAAATTTGTAATAACTGTTAAAATTAAACTGATGAGTAATATTATAATTATTTTAGAAATAAATAATGATCCCTCTAACATAATACTTACATAATGTATGAATATTAAATAAATTGTGTGCATGAGAAATGAAAATTTTTAAAGTTATGCATGACAAAATAAATTGTGTGTTGCTGCATTGTAATATTAAATAATATATTTATCTTCAATTATTAATTTTTTTCATTTTTTTCGTTTTAGACTTCTTATCTCTTTGGTTTATTCTTTTATTGCATTTAGATTGTCATTGCTATTTGTCTTATATCTATAGCTATCATAGCTAATTTATTTTTTCTTGTATGATTATCTTCTGAAGAATTTACCATTGCACTTCCTGAAGCCTCGTGATCACTTTCATAAAATTATTGATAATCTCTTTTGTGACATCCTTTATAATATTTTTTTGTCTGTCCTTGAAATTAAATACCAAATTTTGTATATTAATCATTAACTAAAATCCCTTAACTAAAAGCATGAAGTTTTTCAATTGTATTTTGTACATCTTCCATATTAATTGGATTGCATGTGATTTATGTAACTATTTACCCAACTAAGTTGATTTATAATTAAAGGATGTGACTTTCATACTGAATTTGAAAACTTTACCAATATTTGTTTCTGACATAAAGAAGATAACTGCATTATCTCTTGAATCATCTATTGATTTTTCCTTCATTTAGGAGTTTTTAAAATATAGTCTTAGTTTATACACTATAAATTATAAAAAATAGACTTACCTGAAATTTAATCAAGTTAGTTGCTGATTAACGCAAAATTCTGGTCATGTCTTTGTTGAATGTGGTTACAAATAATGTGTATGAATCATCTTTGACGATTATTTCAAGCTTATTTTAATAAGATTAAGTATTACAAATTTGTCAATTATTTAAGTAAAGCATACTTACATCCATTTAAGTTATCTTGAGATGCCAACAACAATAACAAGATATGTAATTCCATTCATTTCTTGAATTTATTTTAATAATTTTTCGTTCAATTGTAAATTATTTCTCCTGTCAATTAATTTCGTGTACAGTAAATTTTGTATATAATTGTTATTTAGAACTGTGAACAATCAATTGTTTGTATTAAAATAATCAATAATTTAGCTACCTCAAACAAATCTTTGATAATGATGGAATCTAATATCTTTCTTATTTTGATAATGTTCTTATTTATTTAATTAAATTGCTTTCCTCCTTCGGCAGCCAAGTATTGGAGGTGTCAAGTTTAGACAATAAATTACAAAATATATGTATATTCTTAGGTTTTAGTTCAAACAGTATGATATATTAATAATTATGTTTGACTGGTTTTTTTTGTTTTCTTGTTTTACATTAATTACCTATCAAATGAAGTTCTATGTTTACATTACAATACCTGAATATGTTTCAGGATTGAAACTTGTTATTATTAGAGTTTTACCTTTTGCTTCTTTGTTTTTCATTTGTTTTTGATATGTATTTACCATATTTTTTCATATAGTAGTACATATTTTGCTTCCTCCGTTGTGTAGTTATTATTGTAAGCTTGTAACAATTTATATAAGGTTGTAACTGTGTGATACTATAAAACAGTAAATGTAAAGAAAAATGTGATATAAAAGATGTACATTAGTTGTAGAGAAGAAAAGATGAAAAGTCACAACAACCGTTTAATATAAAAGAAAAGCTATCACCACTTTCATATTTATCTCTAACTTTTTAAAATATTTTTGCTAGTATTGTTCCTTTTAATGTCATATTGGCTTTACTCCGTTGTTGGAATGGAATTTTTGTATATGTAGAACTGGACTTTATATGTGTAGTTTGTGTGATTCTGAAACTTTGCCGGCTCATGGTTGGTGTAATTTTGAATTTTCAATGGCTTCGTGGTATAATTTAAATTTTTAGTTGGTTTAGTGATAGTTACAAAAATTCAAAGAAGCGTGAATAAGTTTATAGTGAGGATAGGTCCAACGATCATAAATCGAGGAGGGACTTGTATGTATATATTATGAGTCTCTTTAGCTTTATTCAATATCCTCCAAACTGGAGTTACGTAGGCTGTGAAGTGATGAAGGTATCACTAGTAATTTGGTTGTTCTTTGGGGGAATCAAAACATAGGTTTTTGCTACTTTTCTTTTTCAAAAAAATATAGGTTCTTGTTACTGGAAAAATCTTAAAGGCTCGACAGGAGGCTGAGACTGCAGAGTGGTCTTGCATGGTTGGGCAAGCAGAAGTTTCAGCAGATGGTATTCTCTAGTGTGTGGCTCCTATGCATGAGGCTATAAGAGTTCCTTTTTATTTAACATGTTCCAACATATTAGCATGCAGTAAGTGCATTAAAGTCTCACGCTTTTGGTGACAGATGAGTCTACTGCTTGCAATTCTATTGAAAGTCTATCTTATTTCTGTAGCTCTTCTCTTTATCGGAATATGATGAATGGTCCCAAGTGAGAGAGATGATAAGTTTACTGCTTTTCGAGAATGACGACCAATTGGATCAGATGCTAATGAATAAAATCCCCCAAGAGAATAAGAAAAAAAAAACCTTTTGCAGGAAGCTCTGAAAAAAGCTTGAACTCGTCGTGACTTTTGCAAAAGATAGCAGAAGTTGGAAAAGGTCCATACGTGTTGGATAAAGGTGGCCAAGATACATTACAATTTGCTATAATAGTCTCTGGTGTAAGTGTTCAAGTGGTTGTACGTGGGCCAAAAAAAAAAAGAAGACGCAATTAACTCCATCTCATCCCAGGCATTCCTAGCCATATACAAAAAGAGAATGAATTACGGAGGCATTCAAATAGCGGCAATTAAATTGATTTGTGTTCCTAGAGCAAGCCGTCAAAAGGAAAATTGCATCGACAAATACGTGTTTACAAAAAGAGGAAGATTAACAAAAATTAAAAGTGGCAGAAATCAGACATACAACAATTACAAAGTTGATTATGTAGAAATCCAGTCTGAGATTCTGGGTGAAAGATACACTGAAAGAACATGTATGGAAGAACGATTCAACGCATATATGAATCAAATGTCCACAGAAATAATTCCCAGAAAAAAAAGTCCAGACAGAGTAAGAAACCAATTAGAGAATTTGGTGAAGGAACTACAAAATACGCAACCTTATACAGTCAATTCTATTTATAAATTTGTAAAAAGACACGACTCTTAAGGAAAATGATGACGGTTCTGCTATTTGTGTAAGAGTCGCCTTAGAAAAGGTATAACTTGGTGAGGCCTTTGATGAGATAGAAGACAACGATTGAAAAGACATAATTCTTAAAGGGCACGACGGTTCTGCAATTCATTTAGGGAAAGCCTTTGAGGAGATGTGATCAAGGCGTCTGTTGCTAATGTGAATGATGACATCATACCCTTCAACCCAAACAAAATTCTATCCCTTGGATTATATTTTTGTACATTTCTTACCGTTAGATTTTGTTTTTTTTTTCCTATAAAAAAATAATGACATCAGCGGTTATAAAAAACAGGTTTGCTATTATATATAGATTGAAAATTTTTATTAGATATTTTTAGTATTATTTTTATTTATTCTGTTTTTAAAGAAAAAAAATTTACCCTCCCGCAACCGCCCGCAACCGCAAACGCTAGCTGGAACCAGCTTTTGATTTTAAGAGGTTCGAAGCGGTTTGAAGCAATTTGTAGCGTTTTCTGTGATTGTTTCGAAACGCCAACAACCGCTATGAACCGCAAAAATTGCGTTTGCGGGTGGTAGCGGGAAAACCAGTCAGCACCTAAGTTTAAGGTGTTTCATAGCATAACAAAATAATAGTTCACTAGAATATATGGCACAATGAGTCACTTCCTGGACGTGGTTTCGAAGCATTTGCCCTTTATGACAGAAAAGTGGTCATAACTATATATGAGTGTTTAACAACAGAAAAACTAATGATGCTAATAATAATAACTATAGTTCTATAAATTTATTATTTTGTATGTGAATTAATTGAGATACATTCAAGTTATCTCTACAACTTTATCACATGACTAAATAGATTTTTCTTTCTCAAAGTACTCTTTTAAAATCTAAATTACCCAAATTCTCAGACATGGAAACCAAAGCCAAAAAAATAGAAAAGAAGAAGAAAAAAGCTAAGAGGAATTTAGACCACCAAAAATAGGGAGAGGTTAAACTTCAATATTCCCAAATATGGAAATGAATAGCGAAATGAGAGGGGATGCCAAAGAAGATGAGAAAAAGCAGGAAAAACATTCGTCTTAAGAAACCCTATAAAAACGTCTTCAGGCATTTCCACAACTCAAAATCCAAACCCCAAAGCATAATCAAATAATAAATAAACAAATTAATACCCCCACAAAAACACATATGCGAGGGGTTAAACTATTGGCCGCGTGCCTCTACCTGGCCGCAGCCGCAACACTGGTGGTGGTCCGTGCCGAAGACCCTTACTTCCACCACGTATGGAACGTGACCTATGGAACCGCTTCTCCTCTCGGTGTTCCACAACAAGTCATTCTAATCAACGGCCAATTCCCCGGTCCCAACATCAACTCTACCTCCAACAACAATATCATCATCAACGTCTTCAACAACCTGGATGAACCCTTCCTCCTCACTTGGTAATAACCACCAGTCATCTACAAATACATGTTAACTCTATATTAAAAAAAAACTTTAAGTTAAAGATTGGATCTGAAATTAAAGAGACACTAATGTTTCTAGGTCAATCTTAATAATACTAATAAAAATTTGATAATTAGAAAGCCATGTTATCTATGCATAATAACTCTTTAATTTTACAAATTAAAATGAATGTTTCATCTGACTGTGATTATTATATATATTTGTACATTTTAGGAATGGAATCCAGCACAGGAAGAACTGTTGGCAAGATGGAACTCCAGGGACTATGTGTCCAATCATGCCCGGTACCAACTACACTTACCATTTCCAGCCTAAGGATCAGATCGGAAGCTACTTCTACTACCCCACCACCGGGATGCACCGTGCCGCTGGTGGATTTGGTGGACTCCGTGTGAACAGCCGTCTCCTCATCCCGGTCCCTTACGCTGATCCTGAAGATGACTACACCGTCCTCATCGGTGACTGGTACACTAAGAGCCACACCCAGTTGAAGAAATTCCTTGATGGTGGTCGTACCATTGGTCGTCCAGACGGTATTCTCATCAACGGAAAGGCCGGTAAAGGCGATGGATCAGACGCGCCGCTCTTCACCTTGAAACCTGAAAAGACATACAGGGTTAGGATCTGTAACGTGGGTCTCAAGACATCGATCAACTTTAGGATTCAGAATCACAAGATGAAGCTCGTTGAGATGGAAGGTTCCCACGTTCTCCAAAACGATTACGACTCTCTTGACGTCCACGTTGGCCAGTGCTTCGGCACCATCGTCACCGCGAATCAAGAACCTAAAGATTACTACATGGTTGCATCCTCTAGGTTCTTGAAGTCGGTTATCACAACAACCGGACTTCTCCGCTACGAGGGAGGCAAAGGACCTGCCTCTTCACAGCTCCCGGCTGGTCCGGTCGGATGGGCTTGGTCGTTGAACCAGTTCCGATCCTTCAGGTGGAACTTGACCGCTAGTGCAGCCAGGCCTAACCCTCAGGGATCTTACCATTATGGAAAGATCAACATCACACGCACAATCAAGCTCGTGAACACTCAGGCCAAGGTCGATGGCAAGCTTAGGTACGCATTGAACGGAGTCTCCCACACTGACCCTGAAACCCCACTAAAGCTCGCCGAGTACTTTGGTATTTCCGACAAGGTGTTTAAGTATAATACCATCACCGATGACCCGACTCCGGAACAGATCAAGACCATCAAGGTCGAGCCTAACGTTCTTAACATCACTCACCGCACCTTCATCGAGGTGGTGTTCGAGAACCACGAGAAGAGTGTTCAGTCTTGGCACTTGGACGGTTATTCTTTCTTCTCCGTTGCGTAAGTAAAACATACAAATTAACCATATTCTTGCGTCACAAGTAACTATTCATTTTGACCTAATTTTCATTTTTTCTTTTCTTTTGCTCTGTTTCAAAGTGTTGAGCCAGGGACTTGGACCCCAGAGAAGAGGAAGAACTACAACCTCTTGGATGCAGTGAGCAGACACACAGTTCAAGTCTACCCAAAGTGCTGGGCAGCAATCTTGCTCACATTTGATAACTGTGGAATGTGGAACGTTCGTTCTGAGAACACAGAGAGACGTTACTTAGGACAGCAGCTTTACGTCAGCGTCTTGTCTCCAGAGAAATCACTTAGAGATGAATACAACATGCCCGAGACAAGCCTCCAATGTGGTCTCGTCAAAAACACACCTAAACCTGCTAACCCTTACGCTGGTGCCTAAGTTTAAAACTATTAAAAATGCAACGAAAGAGTTTTGACTCTTCTGTTGATTTTCTGAAATTAATTTTTAAAATTATATGGTTTACTCGTATATACATGGAATTGACATGTATTTTATGTCTACCTTAAGTAACTTTTTTTCTTTTCAAGAAGCATTAGTCTTCTCTTTGTTTTTTTGTTTCTTCACTTTTTGTAACAAATATGTAATGTATCCATAATCTTGATGAAATAAGCAAAAGAGATCTTATTTGTCCAAAAAAAAAAAACTTTACAATAAAGTATTTCTCTATAGCCTAGAACCGTGTATAATGGTAACAAACCCCTTCCATAAGAAGACCTTCAAGGCTCTTTATCTCGTGGTTCTTCCACCAAAGGCGTTTCCTTGAGAGAGAAGTCATCGAGACTATCATCATTCTCTGTATCCACCTGAACAAACTCTTTGAACATTGCCATTACTTGAATCATAGTTGGTCTTTTGAACGGTCGATCGTCCAGACACTGAGACGCAATTCTCAAGTAATGAAAAAGCTCAACGTCGCCTGATTTTTCAGTTATCAGGTCCGGATCAAGAATCTCAGCTCCTCTGTTCTCCCTGTAGAGCTGTTTAGCCCATCCCACGAGATTGTTGTCTTCACCAAACTCCTCCGGATCGATCGGTTTCTTCCCCGAGAGAAGCTCCAGAAGTATAACCCCGTAGCTATACACATCTCCTTTGGTTGTGCACCTGAAACTCTGGTAATACTCTGGTGGAACGTAGCCGGGAGTTCCCGCGAGCGTGCTCACGCTCAAATGCGTGTCCAGAGCGCTCACCAGCCTCGCCATACCGAAGTCCGAGACACGGGCCGTGAAATCTTGGTCTAGAAGGACGTTGCTAGACTTCATGTCTCTGTGGATGATGTGAGGGATGCAGCTATGGTGTAAGAACGCTAGCCCACGTGCAGCTCCCGTTGCAATCTTCTTCCTCGCCGTCCAATCGAGAAAGACTCCACCTCTCTTGGTCTTCTCGTGTAGAACGGTCTCTAAGCTTCCGTGTTTCATGTACTCATAGACGAGAAGCCTCTCTTCCCCGATCTTGCAATACCCCAAAAGAGGAACAAGGTTTCTATGTTTGATTTTCCCAATCGTCTCCATCTCAGCCATGAACTCTCTATCCCCTTGTCCCGTGACTTGAATCAGCTTCTTTATCGCTACAACAGACCCGTCTCCGAGTTTAGCCTTGTAGACATCTCCAAACCCGCCTGATCCGATCATACTATCAGCGCTAAACCCGTTGGTGGCTTCCAAAAGGTGCGCAAACGTGAGTTTCCGCAGCGGCTTCTCGAACGTCGCGACGTTGATGCTCAACGGTTCATGGACGCTAGAGAGCTTCCAGCTGCTGCTCCCAGAGGTCGGAAGGCTCTCAATGTACTTCTCCCTCTTCTTGTCTTTCTTCTGAACTTTCCTCACTCGGTAGAGCGCTATAGTAAGCATCAACATACACATGAAAGCAAACACAAGCCCGGTGATCATCCCAGTGGCGATGCTCTGCTTCTTACGGTGACCAGTGGAGCTCGTGGTGGAGCGGTGGTGGCGGGAACCAGAGCTGCAAGGCGGGAGAGGAAGCCCGCAGAGGCCCGAGTTGTTTGCGTATCTTTTGAGTGGGAACGTTGTGAGCTGCCCTCCGAATGGTATTGGTCCGGTAAGATTGTTGTTAGAGACATCTAAGTCGCTGAGGAAAGAGAGACCTCCAAGTGATCCAGGTAAGAAGCCTTGGAGGTTATTGTGAGACAGATCAAGAACACCAATTGCTTTTAATCCACCAAAGCTATCCGGTATGGTTCCAGATAACAAGTTATGTCCCAAATTCAAAACCTGAAGGTACACCATGTTACCATAACTCAAAGGAATAGGACCTGAAACCGCATTATACGAGAGGTCCAAGTAGATCATGCTCCCGTTTCCGTCGAATGTATACATTGCCAAGCCCGTGTATATCCGTGTCTCGGGACAAGAATGAACCATCGGGAAATGCTCTAACCGCTCTGCGCGAATGCCTTCGAACTCAACTAAACCACCTGCACCTCTGCAATCCGTGCCGCCTTCGTTCCTAACAAACGCAAACTGTTTACCAGCGACGCTTCCAGGCATTACCTTTCCCGCCTGGCTCGCAAGCTCAGCCGGGAGGTTCCCGGTTAGACCGTTGCTGTTCAGATCAAGCCAGATGAGACTCTTGCAGCTCCCAAGCTCAGGAGGGACGTCACCGGTCAGAGAATTGTTCCCAAGCTGAAGAATCGCCAGCTTCTCGAGCTTTCCCATCCCCGCCGGGATCTTCCCCGTAAGCAGGTTACCAGAGAGGGAGATCCAGATCATGTTGGTGCATTTGGAGATCGATTCCGGTATAGAACCGGTTAAGAGATTGTTGTTCAAGATCAGAGTCTCCAAGTTCCCTCCGTTGACACAAATGTCGTCAGGGATCTCACCGGTGAGATTGTTCGCCCACATAACTAAGTCCGATAGCTTCGGCATTGTCCATACCTCCTTCGGAATGGGACCAGCGAGAGCGTTGAAACTGAGATCTATCGTCTTCAAGCTCTTGCATCCCCCTAGCTCCACTGGAACACTCCCTGATAAGTAGTTGTTGGCGATAAGCAACTTCTCGAGAACCGGAGTGCACAATCCATACGGCACTTCCCCAGTGAACTCGTTTGAGCTAAGATCAAGAACCCGAAGACTAGTACAGTTGGCGAGCGAGAGCGGAACGGAGCCTGAGAAGTTGTTGTAAGGCAAGTGAAGAGAAGTGATTCCGGGGAGTTTACTCACTACCGTGGTTAGAAACTCCCCGGAGAGCTTGTTGCTTCCGAGGTTCAGGCTTCGCAATGAGCCGCACGAGACGAAAGACTCCGGGAGCTGACCGGTGAGGCCGTTACCGGAGAGATCAAGAACCTCTAGAGTTCCGCAGAGAAGAGAAAGCTCCGGCGGAATCTGGCCGGAGTAACGGTTGTGCGATAGAGAGAGCTTTTTCAGGCTCTTGAAACTCCCCCATTCTCCTCCGGGGAGTTTTCCGGCGAGGCTGTTCCGGGAGAGGTTCAGCGTCTCGAGGAGCTCGCAGTTCGGGAGAGTAACCGGAAACTCCTCGCCGGAGACGTTGTTGTGCGATAGACTGAAGAAGGTGAGGTTGGTGCAGAGGCCGAAGCTGAGACGGGAGAAGTCGCCGGAGAAGTTGTTCTGCGACAGGTCGAGGTGTACCAGAGCCGCCGGGAGATCGATCTCCGGGAACTCGTCGGAAAACGAATTGTTCGAGAGGTCGAGGCTCCGGAGACTCGATAACGCCGTGAGGTTGTTGAGATTTAGGGTTCCGGTGAGGCCGGCGTTCCGTAGATCTAGGCCGACGACTCGGCCTTCGTTGGAGCAGGAGACGCCTCGCCACGAACACGGGTCGCGACCCGACCCACCCGACCCGTATTTCCAGTTACTCAGGAAGTTACGAGGATCCGACTTGACGGAGGTTTGTTTAAACGCCGTTAACAGAGCGGCTTCGCTCTGGTCGTTGTCGCTGAGTAGACGTCTGTGACGAGCGTCCACCGTTAGAAACAAGACGAGCGTACAGAGGATCACGAACAGGAACAGACATTGTTGCTTCATGTTGTTTATTAAGCCCACCAAGTGTTCGATCAAAGTCCCAGCAAGAATCAAGCTCAAGGGGATCTTCTTTTCATCTACTTAGGAATCGTTATTGGACATGGCGAGAAACCTCTGTCCTCCATAACAGAGCTTGAAACACTGAAATTCAAAGTGAAATTAGGATTCATTATCTGAAAAAAAAAGTATAGATAAATAAAGTCAGTTCAAGGAAGAGGAAGATATATACATGGTATATGTCAAGAAACAGAAAAGCGGAATCAAAGGCTGACAGATACGGAAAAAGAGAGAGTGGAAGTACAGAGGAGACAGAGAGTTCTTGAAGTGAAGAAGACAAGGGAGATGGTCTTCGACAGTTTTGTCTCTCAAAACAAGTACGATGTTGCAGAGATGGTCGGACCCGTAAAAGAGAAAAGAAAAGAGAGAGTTGAATTCAACCCAAAATAAAAAGATAAAGCTGGTTTTAAGATTCTACAGCTTTTACCTACAAAAGGCAGCGTGTTTAGTACGACCACTACACAGAAGAGCAAAAGAAAAAAAAAAAGAATTTTCCAGAAAATAAAATCAAGAAAGATAAAGGAGAGTGCTTTTTTAATTTGTTTGAGAAAGTGAGAAGCTTAAGAGATTTTCTTGTTTCTTCGTCGCATCTAAAGAGGAAGATGAAGACGAGATCTTTAAGTGTTGTCACTTTTTTCCTCCTCTTTGCTGGAAAATTGCAAAAAGCAAAAGAGAGGAAAAATGGGGAGAAAAGTAGAGAAGACAAAACTACTTGAAAAGAGGATTCATAATCATATATCATTATATTCAGGACTAGTTTCTTATTAATTATTAATCCAACCTAATAGTTTTCTTTTAATTAACTTAAGTCTTGAAAATATCCTGCAATAGATTATCAAACCCGACGTCAAATGTTTCGTAATTTTGATTTAGGATAAACAAATTTTACAGGTTAGTAAGAATATTTATAAAATCTAACAAAGGATTCTGTGTTGTGGTGGCTAGATTTGTTGCTTTTAGTCGTTCTTTTGTTAGCGTCAATGATATATCTCCAAACTCATTAAAATTTGTGTAACATATTAATTACGAATTGGTTCATGAATATTCATCTTTTAAAAATTATGGATGTCTGGATCAATATTGTTTAGATAATTTTTTTAGAGGTTGAAATGGTTGAGTAGTCTAGTTTCAGACTTTTTAAATGAAGTTTAAGATATAGTTCTTCAGTGTATGGCTAAGCACATGATAAATTAGTTTTCGGTAAAAATCGAATTCGAAATCAACGAATTTATGTTTTGCCCCAAAAAAATTCCTACCACCAAACTTCCACCATTTTCAGATCCAATCATGTATATAACCGTCTAGAATGTGAAATCCTTTTTATCTTCAAGTTACTACTAATTTTTAATGTTTTGAATTTATATTAATTATGTTGCCTAATGATGATGTTTTTTGAGTCTTAATCCATGACCAATGATTTAAAATAACACACTGAGAAATCTTCTATGTTTTTTGTCCTTGCATAAGTTATAACGCATTTGACCAAAAAATAAAATGTTATAACGCATACATCTATATATCTCTTTTCCAGCCTTTCTATTCATCTCAACCCTTTAGATTCGACTCGTTTCATGTTTGACGAACCAAATAAAATCTAATCCTTTTCAGGTTTCATAGATGAACATGAACTACTCCACACGACGGCCTTCCGGTTTCCATAGACAAACATAGGCACGTATTAATATTGTTAAAAAAACAGGAAAAGATAATATTGTTAATGTTAAGAAACTATATATATATATGTATATATTTATTGTTAGAAACAAGAATTCCCTCCAAATTTTAGCAAAAAAAAAAAAAACAAGAATTCCCACCACCGTTCTCGTTTTTGCAACCTAATTCCCCACCACCGTTCTCGTATTTTTCTTCGTGTGTATGTAACTTTCTGACCCTACACGCACGGAGCACTAGCATCGTGAAATAAAAACAAACATGGTTCTTGTCTGTGGCCCAATTATTGTTTGTATTTTTATCTAAAAACATTATTGAAAATATAAATAAAATATTGATTCAACCAGTTATAAAAAATAAAATTATAATTTTTTTTTAACTTTAAAAATAAAAAATAAAAATATAATTAGTTGAACAATTTTCAAGAAAGTTAAAATTTATTTAGAAAACTCAAAACATAAGATTTTGAAACATCAAAAACTTTCTGAAACATTTATATATAACGAAAGGGAGGTTGTATTCATCTATTTATGGGTTTACCAGTGGCATATTTTTGTCAAAGTGATCTTATTGTAACATTTAACACAACGTTCAAAACTCGGAGGTCATCATTTTTCTTGAACAAAAAAAAACAGTTTCTTGAAAGCTACGTGAAGGTGATTGGTTTGCAAATAAACGATGAAATTAATTTCTACCACGAAACAAATTTTACCCAGTTTTGTTTTATAGAATTATAGTATCTCTTTAACACTCTCTATAAATCTATACTGAATAAATGCATGAAATCTTAATCGAGTGATTCCGACGATTATCATCGTTGTTTCATAAAATGTTGAACAGTTACGATTGCAAACAGACGTGACAGGAACTTCTTTCTGGTAGGTACGAGATTAAGTTAGAAAAATCAATGACCGGACCTGTTGTTACTCAAAATTATCCTTGTTCAAATTTTTAATACTTCAACAATTCGTGGTTTAATAACTGCGTACCTACTATTCGTACGTAAATCCTTTATTTATGTTGAAGCTTAATGTATTAACGACCTTTCATTTTATAAAACTAAAAATGGGATGTCGCCAGTGTGTTTATACAATTGCAGTCGTGCACGTGCATTTAATGAACTTAAATTTATATCACAAACCCAGTCAAACTTATCCAGGTCATGCTGTTCCTATCTAACTTCTACCTAAACATAGTTAGTTAATTAGAATAGCTAAGATCATCTCTAAAATACATTTTACAACTTCGAATATATAATTATTTTTTTCTTAAAAAGAACTCCTGAACTTTAAATTTGAAGTTTCCTAACTGATTGGTAAGGGTTATAGCTTTATGTTTTTGGCTGTAGAATTTAGACTGTATAATTTTTTTTTTTTGGCAGTAGTTTTATAAAGCACTAGTTTTTTTTGTTTTCAAAATAAAGTTTTCTCCAGCAATATTTTGATTTTGTACAAATATTTTTTCTGTGAGTTTTTAAGGAACGGAAAGCTTAATTGGTTGACATATATAATTCTAGATTAAATTTTTGCTGCCGAGAACATCTACAACCACAACCAATCATCTCTTTTATTTTTTTTATTTGTATTTTGATCCTAGAATTACACATTCTATGTATAATTTTTAAATATTTTCTCATAAGTTTTACATATAAAATTAAATCAAATTTTTTGAAAAAGCTTTATATTATTTTAAAAGTAAAATTAGACAACAAAAATATTACAAAACAACTTAATAAAAAACCTTTTACAAAGGTACATAAATACACAATTATTATAGAAATTCAAATATTACAACAATATTAATAATAATCAAGAATTTTTAGGTCGTAATCTACAAATTAAAAAATGAAAAGAGTTATTTCTTACTTCGAAATGCACTGGTTGATCACACATTTACATATGAGAGCACTACGAAAATAATTTTGCAGAATAATGTGGTATTTTCCTTATAGTTTAATATTTAATTATGTATTTCTGTTTTTAGTTTTATATTTTAATATAAGTTTTTATTAATTATTATTTATATAATATTTTTATATGTGTGTTAGTTATTTATAATTTTTATGAATTTATATTAGTTATGACAAATATAAAGACTATAGTGTAAAATACAGATAATTTTGAAATTAGTTTTGAATTTTTATTTTTGAAGAAAAATATTTTTAAATTTTTAAATATAGAATTTGAGAAATTTTAAAATAGAAAGTGATTTTGAAGATGCTCTAAACATATTGATGATAAAATAAGATAACCTAGATGAATATGAAAAGGTTGCGAAACTCGTACGCTAGATTGTTAATTGAATCTAGCCGGTATTTGATTGAATATTTTATTTTATAATTACATATGTTAATATCCATAACTCTAAAAAAATAACATATCAGGTCTAAAAATCCGTGATTGAGAATAAATTATGAGGAAAAAACAAAATTTCTCTCGAAGTCCTCCTTTCACGTCTTCCATAGTTTAGTCTACACAAATATTGATTATTTTAATATTCAATTCGTTGGTGTGAAGGAAGTCTTTTTGTAGATTTGGTAGACGTCTCCAACTAAAATGTATATAAAATATGGTAAATCGATGATGGCCCAAGAAGATAGATTGTTTAATCAGTGGGTTAATAACAAGAAGTATTAAAAGCGGGGGGTTTATTCAAAAAGAGTGGGCTCTAGGGCGGGGTCATAGGGTTGCATTTTGTCAGTTTATCCGGCCGCACGAGCGCACATCCTGTGAGTTGTGACCTCCAAAGATTTTTCTCGTTCTCACTTATTAGATTTTATATTTGACATTTTATCTCTAATAGTAGGTTGTTAATTTAGGACCAATATACGTAGAGAACTTGTCGGAAACCAATAAATAACAATAATACACTGGCCTTATATGTAGATTTTCAGAAAAGTTATTTTGTATTTTAAAGAATACAAACAAAATAAATTAAACTAGAGAAACTTTTGGTAGATATAAATATAAAAGGGTCGTGGTCTCAAAGAAAGGACGAATAGCTGATACGATTTGAAGATCTTACAAGTCGTTTTCATGCATTAATAATGAACATGATAACTTTTTCTTAACAGTAAGATTTTCATAAAAATAGCGGAATCATCGGATTCAAATCTGCCTGATTTCTAGTCCAACCATCCCCTTTTCACGTAAATTTATTCTTGTTCGATCTCTCTTCTTTGTTCATTTTCGTCTGAATTAAAAATTTGAGTAGTACTCGTGAATTGACAAAAAAAAAAAAAAAAAAAAAAAAGAAAAGAGTAGTACTCGTGACGTCTAATTAGCGGTATATATAATTATACAGACGCACGAAAGTTTGTCTTTATATGTGTAATTTTGAATTAAGTAATAACGACTGGAATACATCTATGAATCCTTCAACCACTTTAGGGAAACAGTATAATATACACTAGGTGATCATCCGCGTCCTGCACGGAGTGAACAGACTAAAAAAAATTATAATTTTTACTCTATAGATATCGAAACATAAAAAGTGACATATTTATTATATATGGTATAGATTATAGCATAAATAACGTTGATATAGAGATTAATGCAAGAAAAACCAATTTGAGATTAAAAGTTTATTGAATTTTTCAATCAACAAAAAAAATTACTGAAGTATCTAGATAACGATAATTTTATTATGGTTGACAAAAAAGTAATTATCTTATTATCGAAGTTAAATCGTTATATTTCGTTAAAACTATAATGGTTTTGAAGTAAAAATTGTAAAAGAATATAAATAAATTGAAGTAAATAATATTAAGTTGGAAAATAAAAGAAAAAAAGTAACTGATATGAATTTTCAAATTTAGTGAGCTTATTAGGACTCAAAATTGTAAAAGAGATCCTTTGTCGAACCTTAATATCCATTAGACTCAAATACATATGAGCCTTTTTATTTATCTTTTATTTATTTTTATTAAAAAGTCTGGAGGGGACATGAGATTATGAGCTACGGTTCGGATGTGTTCGTTCTTTTTTCTCATCACATGATATATCTAGATGTGTCAACAAAGTAAGGTTGTAAATCTCTAATTGTTCGTATATTTCCAGACAATTTTGTTCAGACTCTTATATAATTGGAAATAATTATATGTATAGTACGAAAATTAAGGAAGCCCACATTAAAAATGATGTTCTCCTTAAATTAAATCGGAAAAATTATATGAATTTCTAAATTTAATGTCTGTCACCATTTCTGATAATTTCGTAATCAAAAATTTTGTTGCAAAAATTAAGAGATTGCAGGAAATTTAATAGGGAATTCCTTTTTGAATGTATGTTATAATATTTCAAGATTGCTCATAAATTTTAATATATGACATTTTGATTTTACAATATAGAACAATTTATATCATCCCAAAATAAATGTCATGTATTCCATAAAATACAAAATATATTAATAAAAATAAAAGTCACATACCAAAGTTTTATAATCATATTTTCTCGTTCCTAGAAATGCATGTATCATTTATGAATCGTAAATAAATTGAATATTATAAAATATGAATAGTATATATATAGTCAAAACCCTATCGGTTGTGACTATATATAAGGCTATCCTATTAGTTTCATATAGGTTTATAATTGTAGATTTCAAGATAATTATAAAAAGTATTATATACATATGGCATAAATTAAGGAATTTCACACCAAAAATGGTTAGTTCTTTAAATTTAATTGAAAAGATATATAAAATTTCCAAATTTAATGTCTATCACCATTTATGATAATTTTGTATCAAACATATTATTGCAAAATTGAAGGGATTGCAAGAAAATTAATATGTAATTTTTTTGAATGTATTTCATAAATTTTCAAGATTGCTCATATTTTTTTATGTATGACTCTGATTTTACAATATAAAACAATTTATATTTTCCAGTCCCAAAATAAATGTCATGTATCCCGTAAAATAAAATAAATATTATTCAAAATAAATGTCATGTACTAAAGTTTTATAGAACATAATTATGAATATTTTATATTTTCCAGTCCCTAAAAATTGTCATATATCATTTATGAATCGTAAAGAAGTTGAATATTATACAAATATGAATTGTATATATAGTCAAAAATCTATCAGTTGTGACTATATATATCAGATTATCCTATTAATTTTGTATAAAATTATAATCGTAGATTTTCATATACTTATAGAAAGTGTTATATGCATAGGGCGGAAATTAAAGTAGTCCACATTAAATGATATTCGTCTTAAACTTAATCGGAAATAATTATATAAATTTCCAAACTTGATGTTTGTCACCATTTATGATAATTTTGTAATCAAAAAGTATTTTTTGCAAAAAATTAGGGATCGCAAGAAATTTAATATGGAAATCATTTTTGAATGTATTTTATAATTTTCAAGATTGCTCATAAGTTTTTATATACGACATTTTGATATTAAAATATAAAAAAAACTTATATTACCTATCCCAAATAAATGTCACGTATCCCATAAAATACAAAAATATTCATCAAAATAAATGTCATGTACTAAATAGAAGAACATAATTGTGAACTATTTATATTTTCGAGTCCCTAAAAATGTCATGTATAATTTAGAATCGTAAAAAAAACTAATATTATAAAATATGAATCGTATATATTTAGTCCAAACCCTATCAATTGTGACTAAAGATATCAAAAAAATCAGTAATTGATCGTCCCAGATTTATAATTTGGAATGAATCAAGATATTCAAGATTTTATGATATATATTTTCCATGTTTGGTTACTAACCGAATGTTAGCACGACAAAACAACAGAATAAATAATATGTTATGGTCGTGGATAATTATAAAATGGAATGTAGCATTTGAATCGAAAATTAATCCAATCACGTTTAATGCTAATACAATATCAATTTTTGCGTTAATTGATATAATAAACACTTAACTGACATCTCCTATCTTTACTTGCCTTATTTTTTAAAATTGAGCAATAAATTTAGAGTTAAATTAGCATGGAGATCAAGAGAACATTCAACTTTCCCTTATTTTGTATTAATAATTGAGAACATAATTTGGAAGGTCAAAAGGATGAAATCCCCGATTACGGATTACTTGCGATAATTTCTATTATATTCCTTATTTTGGTGGGATTATCGGTTGCAATAATATGGAATTAATACTAAGTGGCAACATTTCCACACAGTACAACTGGAAGACGGACATCACTGAGAAACCATTGAAAATTCAAAAAATAATAATCTGTAATAGAGCAAGTGTATCAAAAGTATTTTTCTAAAATAACAACTAAGTCACGAGAATTTGAATATGATTTTTAAATAGAACTTACTCTGCATCACGTATCAGCAATGAAAACTTCGGGATCTCTTTTCCATTAACTGAAAACATCTGAATGCGACCCACTTGCACAACATGTCCGATGACATCTATGTTAACCAAAATGGATTAGTAAAAAACTATATAACAATACGCTGCTACTTAAACAATATTTGATACTTTATTAACAAAAAAAATTAGAATTACCAATCAGAATATGAGGATTAGGCGATCTATCGAGGACGTTTTTGAAAGGCACAAAACAAAAGACAACCATTTGTGTTGGGACTGAACGAAATGAAAAACCACGGGTGGTTCGTTACTCACCTGGCTTTCTTTTTATAACAAATGTCACAAAGAGTTTTTATAATTATTGTAACTAAAAACTAAGAATATGTCTCAAATATGAAAAAGTGTAAGAAATATCGCTAATCATATCAATTAAGCCTAACAATTAGGTGGTGATTGAGTTAATACAGAAAGATTGCGATCTGATTAGGGACTGAATCCTAAATCAATCATGCTTTGCGAGATTTCATATTCAGGATACAAACATAATTATTCCTTGACTCGCATACCAAATTGGGAAATTTTATATTCATGATTTGCGATATTTCATATTCAATAATGGCATTTTTGGGATATGATTATGGTTGTATCATAAAAATAAAAATAAAAATATAAAAATAACGATAAACATAAAATATAAAAATAATAAAATATAAAAATTACGATAAAAGGATAAAATATAAATAAAGTAGAAAATATGACAATTACCACTATTATAAGTATGAGCATTATATTAACAATAAATATATAAAATATATATTCTTGGAACAAATATATATATATATATATATATTATGTTAGTATGAGCATTATAACTTCGGTTGAGAAAGAATACATCACCAAAATATAAAAGAAGTATACATAATGTTATTGTCTGTATAAACATAAACTATAAAAGAGGCGTATAAAAGTGTCATTTCCTGCGAGCATTATAACTTCTGTATAAACATAAAATATAAAAGAGACATATAAGATGTAGTTTATGGTTTAGCATGAACGTAAAGCATTGGACATTAAAAATAAGCACATCAATTCGACAAAAAGCATTCTAGGCAATAAGTTGTGCTGGATATTAATAACATTTATTCTCTTTTCAATATAACATATGTCCATTATAATGGTATGAGAGGTAAATATTCTAGGTAAAGATGGAATTTTGAAAAAATGGTATGAGGTGAAATGTGGAGATGCCACATAGAAAATAGCACATATGTAATAAACACATGAGCAAAAGGTTAATTTGATTAGTGGTCTCCTCAAATAATAGTAAGAGGATATTACTTATTATAGTTACTTTTCTGTGCATAAACTATTCGAAAAATCCATCAATCTCGTGATTATACACAGATAAGATAAAACCAAAAAAATATCTAAAGATAAAACCAAGAAAATATAAGTCACAAGGTCTCTCAGTCGTCGGTGTCTAGCACACCGAAAAGACAAAATCCACATATGATATTGAAATTGCTTTATAATTTATTCACAAATGGGGCCCTAGTCAGATGCCGTTTATGCTAAGTAGGCGCTTGACATTTCAGCGCATTGATTCAACAATCAACACTATGTTGAACCTGAGTTCTCTTGTGATTGCGTGAACCAAACGACGAAGGAAAGAAAATCAGACCAAATCAATAAGAAATTCGATCACACGCGAACATATGTTCTCTTTTGTTAAAGCAGAGTATTAATTATTGTATATTCTTTAAACATGTGATCAATTTTTTTTTGACTAAACATGTGATCAATTATAACAACAAAATAATGAATTGGTGTTTTGATGTAACATATATGATATCAAATGTATTGTCATCGGCAAAATATATGCACGACGTCTTTAATAAGTATATAATTTGTATGCGCTAATTACATCATTTTCTTCTGGAAAGTACGTTTGGTTTCTTCGAGGAATCAACTTCTGAGCAAAGTCGATTTTTAGGTAGATTTTAGGTTGAAATCTTGATCCTCGCTACACATCTACGGTAGAATTTAAAGGAAAATGAAAATAAATAAATAAGCACACGCATCATCCAAAAGATATAAACAATTTGAACATTAATGAGTCACTACAATGAATCAAATGAACTTAAAATATGAAAAATGGACAAATTAAGGGAAAGTGACATTCTCGACGACTTGACCCATGTTGACGTAGTAAGGCACTCTCGTGGATCTCTTTGTCCCTCTTTTATCCCTAAATATTAGTATATTTTAACTGTGCTGTTTGGTCAAGCCCTTCGAATTACAAGGATGACCAACATACACACTTTATGAACATAGGAGCTGTGGGCTTAGTCCAAGAAACACGTCGAATGCTTATACAATAGGTCATAGGTTAAGTGCAAGTAACAGTTCTTTTTCGACATCCACAAGAAACCAAGCATCAGAATTATTCAAACTGCATAAGAGAGGAAGAGACACGTAAGTTTTAGAATAAGTATAAAAATATAGTGGAGTTCATATATTGTTTCTACCTTAAATATTTTTATACTATGTGTGTTCTCTTCTTGTTTCTAACCATCTATACTATTAAACCAGTATCCTATTGGGTTTTTAACTAAAAATATATTTTTTTACTAACATTCCATATTTCATTAGAGGCAATCAAGTAATATTAATAACACATTTATATTAGGTCATTTTTTTTTGGATCCAGCCCACTGGCCACATCAAATCTCTCTTGGACCATTTGGGCCGATTAAAAAATTAAATCCACTTTTTTCTTCGCCAAATTCAAATAATTTTTTTCAACCATTCTTAATATTTTGTGTAGTGAACAAAAATTAATCACTTAATTATTATGTTTTTTAAATATAATTTAAGCATTCATAAAAAATTTTGAATTTTTTCATTGAAAAGTATAAATCTTTATTAAAAGTATATAATTTTTTAACCACATAATAAAATTAATTTATCAGAGTTATACCAACTTAATTCAATGAAATGTGAATAACCCGTCCTCCTCTCTTTGAAACAAGGGGCGCTTATGGTTCTGTCGGTGCTTGAAAACCTTTCCCTAGTATGAGAGGACCGGGAAGAACGCACCTCTGGTGTACCAGTTATCGTGCCCATGGTAAACGCTGGGTAGCCAAGTGCGGAGCGGATAACTGCTGAAAGCATCTAAGTAGTAAGCCCATCCACCTTTCGGCTTGTTAAAGTTTAATTTTCTAAACATAAATACTCATTAGACATGGACGTTCGGGTACCCATTCGGGTATGGATCAGTTCTTCCGAGTATCGGGTTTTTCGGATTTTGAAATTAAACCCCATTCGGGTATTATAAAATTTCGGGTCGGGTTCGAGTCGGGTCTTTACAGGTCCGGGTGGGTTCGGTTCTCATGCATAAAAACCTGAAAAATAACCAAAATATCTAAAATGAGTTCGGTTATTTGTACTCAAAGTAACCAAAGTATCTGATTCGGTTCAAATTTTTGTATCCAAATTACTCAAAAGTAACCAAAAATATCCATTCTATACAGTTTTTTGGATAAAATTTTATCCAAAATATCATATTTTATCCAAAAATACTCAAAATACCGAAAATAACTACTATAGTTAACTTATAATATTAATTTCAAATATTAAAATATTATAAAAATAATTATAACATATATTCACATTTCAGATATCTTCGGGTACTCATTCGGTTCTCGGTTAGGGTCAGATTCGAGACCGGTTCTTCGGATATAGCAATTTAGAACTCATTCAGATATTTACCCCAAGTCTGATCGGGTTCGGGATCCTGATTTTTGGGTCAGTTTTGGGTTAGTTCTTCGGTTTCGGATATTGTGCTCAGGCCTGTACTCATTTAAAATGAAACACGATAAAGAAAGATAAAAACCTTATGTCTTATAAAAAACAAATATATGAAAATATGACATTTACTAAATATTTGTCAATTTAAAAAAATAAAGGAAAATAAATCCGCGCTTTGAAAGCGCGGATCAAAATCTAGTCACGCTTTTATAAGTGATTATTGATTTAGTTGAGTTTGAGAGTAAGAGTTATCCCATAAAACACACCAGTTAAAGGCAAAAAACTCGTTAAATTGCTTGTGTTTATCATTAGCTCAACATACAAATAACAAGTTTAGTGTTTAGGTTTGAGACTCATACAAAGCTGAAACTTTACAAAGTGGTATCAAAACTTTTTGAGTTAAAGTGTGTGATTAATTTAAACCAAGAGAAATGTCAGAATGTCTAACTCACGAATTAAAGTGGACACATTTGATGATACATGCAACTTCTCGTTGTGGAAGGTCAAGATGTTAGCACACTTCGAAGTACTCGTCTCAAAAGTATCTTGGATGATGAGAAACTGCTAAAAGATACACCAACTACAAAAGAAGAACTTGAGTCAGCCATGAAAGATCTGCAAAAGGATTTTGTAGGAATTGTAGAAATAGTTCCAAGCATAGATTCAGTCGAGTTCAAAAAATCTGAGAAGGCAATATATTTAATAGTGTTGAACGTGGGTAACAAGGTTCTAAATGAGATTACATACTGCGAGACATCAGCAGCAATATGGTCAATGTTGAATAAGGGTGTACATAAAGATATCTCTGCCAAAAAGAATCTATCTTTAGCTAAAATTCTAAACATTCAAAATGTCTAATTCTAAGAGCATAGACAAAAACGCTGATGACTTTCTGAAACTGGTGACAAACTTTAACAGTCTACAAGTAGATGTGTCTGAAGATATATAAGCCATGCTATTGAACTCACTATCTCATAGGTATGATCAGTTTGAAAAAACTTTAAGATATGGTAGAGACACTGAGTATCAGTGAAAGCAACTGGAGCTGTAAGGTCAAAAGAAAGAAAGCTGATTGAAAACGGAAAAGATTCAAGATGTTCAAGAGAAAGAAAGATTGTTTGTTGACAGAGACGGATCAAGTAGCAGACCAAATCATGGCAGTAAAAGAAATGGGAAGGGAAAATCGAGGAGCAGACTGGAAAATCAAAGTCTTGATCCAAATACAATAACAATAACAAAGGCTGTTTTAGTTGTGGTAAGGAAGGACATTGGAAAAGAAGTCCTGATAAGAGATTCAATAAATCCGAAAACTCAGCGAACATTGAAGAGGAACCAAAACAATTTCTGATATTAATTGTTAGCACTTGAGACACGCAAGAAGAACATATTATGGATTCTAGTTGTTTTTCATACACTCTTGACAAAAGCTTTTTATTTTACTTAGAAGAATTCAAAGTCGGAAAGGTAATGATGACTAACAATACTCAAAGGCAGAAAATATAGCAAATGTTGTTAAAATCAAATGCAAGTTTTTAAGAAGAATACGAAGTAGTAATGGTTGAGTTTTTTTTCTTTTTTTTTTGTTTCTACAACAAGAAAAGGTGCCTTTAGTTGATATGGTATATACAAGGGATAATTTGAAAAATACTCTATTAACAGTTTCAAATTTGAAAACTATATTTTCTTTTTAATTTTTTGAAAAATACACTTTATTAAATGTGAAAAGACATTTTAACCAGATTAGAATTTAAGTAATTACAATATATATTTGAAATTATAATGATAATATTATAATTATATATGTTTAAGATAAATCTGTGTGGGATAAATTGAAATAACACACATATCATTATGTGTTTTTTTCTAATTTTTCGTGCAGAGTTTTTGGAAGCTAAAAAATATATATGTGTTATTAGAAACTAATATTTCAGAATAATTTGAAACCGGAAACATAAATTATCATCAGTTCACATTTTTCAAGAACATATAATTTAACACCTAACACATTATCATCATTCAAGAACGAAGAATTAAAAAGTGGAAATCCGGAATGTCCTCGGAACTGAATCTACAATTCCTTTTATATATTCACCCAACACAAGTCAAAGCAACCAACTAAAAGCCTACGATCAAGAACTTTATCTCATTGTCTCTGCAACGTTTCTCTTACTTTCTAGAATTATATTCCAAAACCATTGTTTCACGTAACTGTCTGTCTCATTCCTGAATTAATGTTTGTCATTAGAAATTAGAGTGTATGCATCGATTGAATATGATATTAGCTAGAGTGCATGCATGACTGATTCAAGTTTTGACAGTGTTTCTTACGTGGATACACTAGGAGAATTTGGAAAGGCAAGCAGATCTTTCAGTATAAGAACATGTAGAAATAAATTGTTAAAGAGACCAAAAGAAATCAGGATCTCCTAATGGAAGTTACTAGCCTAAAGTAGGAAAACGTTTCACTAAAGTCCTCTAAAAAATAAACAAAACCAAATCATTTATAAGGTCTAGCTCTAATGGAGAACGTAAACCTATGTTTCTTCAAAAAAAAATGAACATACATATATTGGGTGAAATCACGAAGAAGGAAAAACAAATTACTTTTTACGAAATCAAATTAGACTTAAAAGGAATGGGTGAAAAATTAACAATCCTCTCTTGAGAAGGAGAATAAAGATGAAACTAGAAAAAAAAAATGTTTGTAGGACAAAAAGAAAAGAGAAAGAAAAATGGAGAACAAAATATCAAAAAGAAGAAGAGGAGATCGATTCACTTGTTCTTTTTCAAAATTAATTAAAAATTTAGATATGTTAAAAAGATATTGTATAGATATTATAGATATTTCCTTTCTTTTTTAAAAAATGTTCTTGTTGAAACTGTTAATTTTAATATTTAATAAATTATAATGACATAGTGTTAATAATAATATTGAATATTCAGAATGGATAGTTTCGTAAATTCATATATATGAAAGTGTATTTTTCAAAAATTTTATATAATGGTGTAATTTTCAAAATAAAATCTTAAAATAAGGGCATTTCTCCAAATTATACCTATATTATACAATGTATATGTATATATTGGTATTCATATTAAGAAAAAATGGTTTCTTTGATAATCAATTTATTTCTTCTGATATAGTGTGTTCTTAGATATATTGAATAATTTAAATATTTATAAATATTATTTACAAAATTGATTAGTTATATGACATGTTTACAATAATTATCACAAAACAATTTTAACATGGTTTAAGAAAAAGATGGCATGTTTTTACAAAATATTATAAGTCATTTTTATATTTAAACTACTTCTTACAAAATCTCAAAAACACACACATGATCTGCTTAATTAATTATTTATAATTAGTTAAATAAATGAAGGAAATCTTACTCCTAATTTTTTTAACTAAAACTAAGTAAGAATTTAATTATTTAATTAGTATTTAGTTATTTAAGGAATTAATTTAAATCATATTCCTAAAAATAAATAAAACTAAATAAATTAATTAATAATCCACAATATAAGTTTTATATAATCAAGGAAATCATATTTCTAAAATAGTGAATTAAAACTACTTAACTATTATATTATTAAATTAATTAATATTCCTGAATATCAGTTTATTAGTTAGTTTAATTTAATTATGGAGATCATATGTGACTTGAAATTTTATAGGAAATATTTTAAATAAAAAAGAGAAAATTTATAAAACATTTGACATATATATTTTAAAACTATAATGCCACTTTTACTTTAAAGTTAATATTTAAGTAGATATTACAATTTTTATCCTAAGAAGCAATTAGGGGTAAAATGAAGATGCAGTGATCGGCTTCACTCCGGTGGAGTTGACTTTGTTGGCCGCGGTTCCTTAGGAAGGACAGCAATCTTTACCGATGCCCTGAGTTCTAGATTTTTTTCCCTTCCGTTGTATTTTTATTTTGAATCTCCTCGAATATTAGTGATAAGCCTAATCTATTTTAACGTTCCTGCTGTTTCTCCACGACTATCCGGAAGTCTGTTCCAGTCCCGTTTAGGGTTGTTTCTTTAATTAATATAATTATAGTAATAATAATAAAAATAGCGGTAACTCCATATATAGCTGCAACGAATGTAGGAGCGAAGATTGTTTCAGGTAGCCAGGGGAAGATCTGGAAGAATACAAACAAGAATACAAGCGAAGAATGGGTGAAAATTGAGAAGGAAAAGCCTTGTTTCAGTAGTGATTCTGATTTGAGAAGTAGTGATTTTATGTTTTCTAGTGGTGCAGTTTCTGTTGCAAACAACGGAGAGAAAGATGAGAGGTTGGTGATGATGAATCACACTGGAGAAGAATATAGCAAAGAAGGTCAAGTAAAAAGAGGAAGAAAGAAAAGAGGAAGAAAATGGAGAAAGAACATTTTACATTGCTAAAATTCATCAAAGTAAGTTTTGAAAGTCTACAATAACACCATTTGCACCAGTTCAAAACAGTAGTCTTTTTGAATATCACATTCAAAATGTTAAAATTCTAAATATAATAGATAAACAAAAATTTTATACAAGATTTATATAATGTTAAAAATTAAAATATAATATTATAAAACTAATTTTATGTATAAATATTAATATATATAAAATATAATTACTAATAAAACTATAAAATTTAATGTATTTTAAAAATATGGATCTAGATCCTGATATTCAGACCTAAAATCAAAATACTCGGATTCAGGTTCGATTTTATTGTCTTTTATATATTCTAAATAACATGTACAATGAATTTTTTTATGATTATTGGTTTTAAAATTTATATAAAATATACAATAAAATTTCTAGGATAATAACTTTAATATTACTAGTTAGATGTTTTTTAGTTGACCAAAAAAAAAGATGTTTTGTTAAATTTTGGTATTTATTTTAATCTAATATACACAGATGAATAGTAACTATAAATGAATGAAATGTGATGAATTATGTGTAGGGGTGGGCACTTTACCCAATACCCGAAGTGGCACCCGTACCCGATCCGAAAAATCCGAACCGAAATCCGAACCGAAGTAGCAAAATACCCGAACGGATATTAAGTTAGGAGAGATTGGATATCCGAACCTGAACGGGTAATATCCGTACCCGAATGGATATCCGAAGATAACCAAACATATGTATACTTATCCTTATTTTTCTAGTTTACATCTCTCATTTTATTTAAAATATTTATATTGATGTTACACATACTTTAAGATCATATAGTATATATATAATTATGAAGAAAATATTTTGGTATACATTTAAAATGCATGTCAAATTTTTTGTTTCATGTATTAACAAAAATTACATCCAAAGTTTAAAAACAATAGCCAAATTAATATTTTTATTTTTGAAATGTTATTTCTAAATTTATTAATCATTCAATCTATAAAAATAGAAAATCAGTTAAATGAAATCTATATTTTTAAATACAAAAACTTAAAAAATTGAATTTTTTTGAATTATATGTAAATTTTTATTTTTATTATGCACATATTTTTATAGATAATTTACATATAATTCAAAATTTTTATTTTTATTATGCACATAGTTCAAAATTAGATAATTTACATATAATTCAAAAAGGTGAATTTTTACTCACTTAAAATGCATGTCAAGATTTTTATTTCATGCATTAACAAAAGTTACATTCAAAATTTAAAAATAATAATCAATTTATTATCTTTTATTTGTAAAATGTTATCTTCAAATTTATTAATCATTCAATTATTAGAAAATAAAAAATCAGTTACGTGAAATTTATATTTTTTTAAATACAAGAAAACTTGAGAAATGAATAATTTAATATTTTTTTCCAAAATCTAAATATCCGAAAACCCGACTCGAAATACCCGAACCCGAACTAAAAATACCCGAACCCGATCCGAAGTAAAGAAATACCCGAATGGGTATTACACTCTTATACCGAAATACCCGAAAATCTGAAATACCCGATCCGAACCCGAACGGGTACCCGAACGCCCACCCCTAATTATGTGGTTTTCTGATTAAGATGAAATTCTTACCCCTAATTACTTCTTAAATAATTAGTGGGCCGTTTGGTTAGACCAGCCCATTAACTGAGCAATAAGGCTTTTGCTATTGTTAGCTTTCAAATTATTTCTCTTTCTTTCTTGGTCAACATTTTTTTTTCTTTATACGTACTTAGCCAAAAGAAGGAAGTAAATTTTAATTCATATCTTTGTGTAAAAACTATGACCTGGTCTTGTTAAGACCAAAACAGTCCATAAGACATCAGCCTTACTAACCCCCAATTAATTAATTACACTAATTCCAGTCATTTTTATTGAATTATCATTAAATGTTTTTACCCTTCAATGTTAAGAAAGAGATTAATTTTAAAGATAATAAAATCAGTATTTAAAAGATAATACGGTCCTCACAAACTCTTTACCATTCACCAAGACAGGCAAAAGGGAAAAGATGTCGACAGTTTCACCCTCCTCGCAACTAGTTCAGGTGGTTCCAGACAACAAGAACAACACTGGCGACTCCTCTGATAAGGTCAAGTACGAAGATCTTGTCCTTAACCCGGACATCTTCCTGGAACATCTCAGAGCTCTGCTCGGAATGCTGGGGAACCCACTCAAGTGAGTTTTCATTTTCATTCCCTCATGTTTTTTTTTTCTTTTTTAAAGGTTTGTCTGGCTGTCTTATTGTGTTTTAGATTGTAAAAGAAAGAACTTTCGTTTGTGGGTATTGTTAGTTTCTCGTGTTTGATGTAATTGAATGGGTTTTGATCTTTTGTTCAGGTGATTGTAGAACTCGGCATGCAAGTTTTTTTTTGTGGTTTTAGATCGGTTAGGGTTGTCGATATGTTGTGTGTGCTTAGTGGATATTCTAATTAGGGTTGTTTAATGGAATCTGATGTATTGGTGCAGTTAAAGACACATCCTTTATGATATGATTGATTCCTTAATATATGCAGGATTTGCGTTTACGTCTCTGTTAAATTGGGTTTAATTTTCTTCTTTACATGTTTTATATGTGTGTTTGGAAATTACTTTGTTTATAAGGAAAGTAGAATCAAATTGAATTTAGTGACTGTTTACTAATCTGAAATTGTTGTGAATTAAGATCTAATGAACAAGTTTAGGGCTTTTTTATATGTTCTTTTGTTTATTTTGATTGAAACATTTGTTATGTTTTATGTAAAAAGGGTTCCTACTGTGGGAGGGAGCTCTCTGGACCTGCATCGGCTTTTCGTGGAGGTTACATCTCGTGGTGGGATTGCAAAGGTATGACTTATGAGTTTATACTTTCATTGGTCAGTTATATTGTTTATTTGCTCGATTTGAGTATTGAAAAAAATCTATATTTTGTTTTTGTTTTTGTTAAATCTTAAAGGTGATTAAGGATCGGAGATGGAGGGAAGTGATCGGTGCATTCAACTTTCCCAACACAATCACAAGTGCGTCGTTTGTGCTGAGGAGGTACTACTTCAAGTTCCTTTTCCAGATGGAGCATGTGTATTACCTCGACCAATCTGTTTCTACTATGAAATCAGCAGGTCTTTTTACAACAACACTCAACTTCTTTTTTTCTTTTACCTTTTACTTTGTAACATGCTGAGTGAGACACCATAACTCTTATCATTTGCAGAGGAAGCAATGCATAGCCTGTCCCTAAACCTCGAGGAAGGAGGTATTACAAAAGTTTCTTTTTTGCTTTATTCATGCATTAGCTTCTCTGGTTGACACCTTATGGAACTTGCAGGCGCTGATGAACCGGGAATTGGGAGTGTGGTAAACGGAGTCATTGATGCGAAGTTCGAAGGTGGATATCTGGTGACGATGAAAGTGGGTTCTAAAGTGATGAAAGGAGTGCTTTACCATGGTGTTAAAAGGCCAAGTCAGCAGCCACAACAAACCATGGGAACACCACCTTCAGGCATGGCACTAGCATCGCAGCGCCGAGCTAAGAAGAAAGCAAGAGGTGCAGCTGAAGTTGATTCTCAGAAACCCAAATGCCACAGGAGTGGCTACAACTTCTTCTTCGCTGAGCAGTACGCTAGGCTCAAACCTGAGTACCATGGCAAAGAAAGGTTCATCACCAAGATGATTGGACGCATGTGGGGTGATCTCTCCGAGTCTGAAAAACAGGTAACACATCATCAAAACCAAATCCACGTTGTTATTAAAACCAAAGTGTTTTGCTTACAATTTGATTTTATCATTTTCTTATCAGGTTTATCAAGACAAAGGAGTTAAGGATGTGGAGAGGTACCGAACTGAGATGATGGAGTACAAGTCTGCGCATGAAGCTGGAGCTTCTGCTTCTGCTGCAGCCGCCACCGTGGCTCAGTAGTCTTTTTTCCCTTTATGTTGTTGTCTTCTTTCTCTCTCTCTGGACAAGTTCTCTTTCTTTATTTCTCTCCCTGGACAAGTTCTCTTTCTTTTATAATGGATTTTATGTGTTCTGATCAGTTGCAGAGCATGCCATGTTTATGGTTTTAGGATTAGTAAAGAGGTTGCTAACTGCGTTAATGTTTTTCTTCTATGTTTTGTTTAATGATCATATACCATCAGTTTTTCTTTGTTTCCTTGCTTTCAACTTGGGAAATATACACTGTTTTTTCGCAAAAACTTGAATTAACTATTCATTATGAGATAGATATCACTAGCCATGGACAGTTTTTGGTTTTTCTGTTTTAAAAATATAGGATCTATTTAGGTTATTTATGAAATTTGGTTTGGTTTGATTCAGATAAAATTGGAAACCGCTAATATTTTTAAAAAAGTTATATCTAATTTAGTTTTGATTCAGTTTTGTTTTTCGAATGATTTTTGATAATTTAAACAATTTTATGGATAATTCAGACTTTTTGAATAAATTTTAGTTAATTCAATACTCTAAAATATATTGGATAAAAATATTTAGATAATTCAGTATTCTTGATAATTCGGTTTATAACTAATATTGATAGAAGTTGACAAAAAAACTAATATTGATAGAATATTTGGTAAGTGCAAAATTAATATAATTAATATTTTAGGTATATAAAATATTCTATTTAAAAAATTGGAGTATTCATTTGATTTTGGTTTTTTTAGTTCTATAGATATTAGATCCGTGCAAATATTTATGAAATTCGGTTCGGTTTAGTTCTTCGATTCTAGGGGCCTAAGAATCCACTATTATTGAAAACCTCAAGCGGAATACTTTTAACACATACAAATATATAGATACAAATAACTAGTTGCATTGTGATAGTTTTCAATTCATATTCAATTCATAGTTTGTAATAAAGCTATTACAAACTATGAAAAATGTTACAAAGTCGATACTACATCCAACATTTCTACTTGCTTTATACAGATTTTTGTCTATAATATCTATTCATGATGGTACACCTTGCACGATGTCAAAGATTTTTTGCAAGCTTTTTCTTTATATATTTTGTATAATTTGTTTTCTCCGAAAATTTAAATCTATACCTCTTATTGTAAATACATTAAACCACTTGACTAAGTGAACTTTCACGATAACATATATGTTAAAGAGGATTTTTCTTTATCCCATTTTTTGTTGTTAGTTTTCAGGAGTTTCAACTTGGTCTCCAAACATTTAAAAACCTTTGTTTGATAAAGAATCAATAATGCAGTAAATAATTCTGATGCCAACATGTCATATTTGGCAAGAATACGTTCAAGACAACACAAACTTTTGTGAGACACTTCACTGATGTTTTCAAAAGTGAAACAAACTAACCAACACTACTTACTGTACACATCTTGAACCTTAGATGACCAGAATACAAGGAAACAACACACAAGCCGGAAAAGGAAACAAAAGACATTAACTACGTAGCATTTGCACAACATATCATTTACACCCTTTAAGAGATCTATGGTTTTGCTTCTGTTGCTGTATGAGCTCTTTTATTCCTTGGACGGGTTTTGTATACTTCTCTTCCTGTTTAAAGAAACGGATCAAGATAGAAATAGTTTCTAAACCGATGATACTTAAAGAGGCTACCTAAGTGCAGTCCCATACCCCAATGAAGAGCGTCTCTATGTCAGGGCTGAACGATATTCCAGAGATCTCCCCAGAGAAGTCGATCTCCTTCTCTGTTTCATACCCCTTTGAGACGTCATAGACGTGAACAAAGTCAGCCGGTTCGGCCATGGCCATGTATTTGCCATCGGATGTGTAGCCGATTGACCGGATCGCTCCAAGGTTACCTTTCAAGACATCAACGGAATGAGATAGGTTCAGGTCTTGTCTTTGTTTCCAATTGAGAAGGTGATTCCGTCAGGATGCCACGCTGAGGCAAAGGAAAATTCAAAATGCCCTGATAGTGTTTCCAGCGTTTGTAGATGAAGTTCCAAAGATTATAACACGTGTGGTGACCAACCATTTGAGACTAACTTGCATACTTGTACCTTTCCTGTGTTGGGGTCTACTCTAAGGCCCTCAGGATTGTCCCCAAAAATAGCTAGTACTTTACCATTGGGACTCAAAGATGCATGCTGCTACCAACAAATGGGAAACAAAAGAACATCACTGCTGTTTAGATGATTCAATGCACATGTACATTTATATCAGAGTTATGAAAGACGCAAGCACTTTACATTCAGTGGCTAAGGAAAAGAAAAATGTTTAACAAGCTGGTATCTCTCCATGTCAAAATCTCTGACTCCACAGTCATTATTTGAGGCGGTAAAATGAAGGGCACCACTATGAAACAGATGACTAAAACTAAGTCAGAGGCAGTGACTCTTAACAATTATACGTGGACCCTTTCAGCAAAAACTGGGTTTGTTGTAGATCTTAGTAGCATTCGTAATAGCATTATCATCTTAAGTTGTACGAGAGCAAAAGCTGACCCCCGGTCTATCAAGATGCTGAAACCAATGTGGAAAGTAGAAGCAGATGAAGCTTGTCAATAAGAATGCATGACTACTAAATAATCAGTATATCTAGACTCTTAACCTTACAGATAAGTTCTCCCTGAAATCCACAAGCAACAAGAAAGTCGTCTTTTACTGCAAGTGTGCTCACTTGAGTCTGTGTAAACCCTTCCAGCAAACTTCCACGATGTTTCTAAATGCACCAAACAGGAAAACGGTCATTTTATATCCAACATATCGCGACATGTTCAAATTCATACCTGATTTATATGGCCGTACAAAAACATATTTATACATTCGAAAATTTCAAATAACATATCAAATGTTTATTTTCGGCAAAATCATGGACAATGGTCATATCAGCTGTCAAGTCATTTAATTTTGTTGACGTGGATACTACGTCAACTAATTTTACTGCAAAGATACCACGTGTACCATCTTTTCTTGAAAAAAAACTAAATAGTCATCTTTTAAGAAAAACTTTTTTTAAAATGTAAAATTTTATTATTTAGTAAAGTTAATTAAAAATTAAATAATTAAATTTTAATCTTATATAAGAGATATATTCGTAAATGGTTCGATCCTATCATAATATCGTCCTTATAAGAGTTATATATGTGTTATAATAACTCAAATTTAATGCTAATATTGTAGTCGGGTTACTTCTGATTTATCATTCATGATGAATTCATGATAAATCAAGAGTAACACGACTGAAACACTAATATTAAATTTTAATCATTACAACACATATATAACTTTTATATGGACGGTATTTTGATATGTCGGAAAATTTATGAATATATCTTTTATATAAATTTATGCAACACTAATAGTAAATTTCGTTAAATTTTAAATAATATTTTTATAAAATGAATATTTTGCTTTTATTTAATTCTTTATACACAAAATATTTTCGTAAGCAAAATTAGCTGACATAGCATCAACATCATCAAATTTAGATGACGTGACAGTTGATGTGGTAATTGGTGTATGATTTCGCTAAAAATAAATATCAGATATATTGTTTAAATTTTTGAAAGTATATGTATGTTTTTGCACCGTAACTATAATATAAGCCGAGTATGAATTAAATATAACATATGGTGGATATGGAATGACTATTTTCCAGCACCAAACAAATAGATAAATTATTTTAGTGGGCCGTGTGGTTAGACAAGCCCGTTAATTGATCAATAGGCTTTTGCTATTATTGGCATCTAATTTTTTTTTATTGGTCAACATTGTCTCACTAGTCTAGTCAATGCATATAGATACGTATTTAGCAAAACAGGAAAGTAATCTAAATTCTAGTCTTTTATAAAATTATATGACATGGTCTTGTTAAGACTAAAACAATCCTTAACACATCAGCATTACTTATCTAACTAATTAATCACACTTATTTTCTTAAATATTATTAAGGCTTTGAATGACCGCGGTTAATAATCATAAAAATCTTTACATATATTTGTATAACTATTTGTTTTTGTTACTATTAGAAACGCCCCGCTATTAATTCGAAACATTCAGATCCTAAATGTTTTCTCTTAGTTGTTAAGGAAGTGATTAGTTTTAAAGATAACAAAATCTGTATTTAAAAGATAATACGGTCCTCACAAACTCTTTACCATTCACCAAGACAGCAAAAAAAAGATGTCGACAGTTTCACCCTCCTCGCAACTTGTTCAGGTAGTTCCAGACAGCCACAGCAGCACTGGTGACTCCTCTGCTAAGGTCAAGTACGAAGATCTTGTCCGTAAGTCTTGTCTACTTGTCCTTGTATTTGACATTCAGGTTCATTAGTTTCCTCACTAGTTTGTTACGATAGCTTCTCTATATACAAGTCATGTCTACTAATTCATTCATTCAACAACTCAGGTTCATTAGTTTCCACACAGGTTTAATATCTAAGCTATGTCTGCTTCCATTGCTTCTCTGTTTGACTACCGCATAGATTCATCACTTTGTGTCTGACTCTGGAACTTGCAGGCACTGATGAACTTCAAATTGGGTCTGTGGTAGAAGGAGTGATTGATGGGAAGGTTGAAGGTGGATACCTAGTGACGGTGAAATTCGGTTCTCAAGTGCTGAAAGGAAGGCTTTACCATTGTGCTAAAAGGCCCAAATGCCAGCCCCAAGAAACCATGGGAACACCACCTTCAGGCATGCCACCAGCATCGCAACGCCCAGCTAAGAAGAAAGCAAGAAGAGTGAAGACTATTGTAGTTGATTCTCCGGAGCACATATGCCACAGGGATGGCTACAACTTCTTCTTCCCTGGGCAGTACGCTTGGGACAAACCTGAGTACCATGGCAAAGAAAGGATCATCACCAAGATGATTGGTCGCACCGAGTCTGAGAAACTGGTAAACTGACTTAGTACTCATCATCAAATCAAATCAAATCCACATTTTGCTTACAATTCGATGTCATTTTCTTATAGGTTTATCAAGACAAAGGATTTAAGGATGTGGAGAGGTAGATGCTGGAGTACTACAAGTCTGCACATGAAACAGGAGCATCTGCTTCTGCTGCAGCAGCCACCGTGGCTCAGTAGTCTTCTTTTTCTCCTGTTATGTTGTTGTCTTCTTTCTTCATAACATTTATCTTTCTTTCTTTCTCTGGACAAGTTCTCTTTCTTTTATAATGGATATTTTATATCTTTGATCAGTTTGCAGAACATGCCATGTTTATGGTTTTAGGTTAGTAAAATAAGTTACCAACGGCACAATTACTAAGGCGCATTAATGTCTTTCTTCTTGTTTCGCTTGATGATCATATACCATTAGTTATGTTATATGATCCCTAAGCAAAACAAGGAGAAAGACATTAATACACGCCGTTAGTAACCGTAGTTTTTTTTTTGTGTTTCCTTGTTTTCAAGTCGGGAGTACAAATTCAGTTTTGTTGCAAAAACATAATTAACTATTACTCATTATATTTCAAAATAATTCTTTTTGAAAAAAAAACATTATTTCAAAGAATTTTCTTTATATTTTAATATATTTTTATTAGGTTATATAATAAGTTATATAAGTTTCAGAGCTCATTCATATATAAGTTTGTTTCTTAAAGAGAAGTTTTGACAGTTCAGAGCATATTCATATACCACAAATGCAGAATTTAAGTGTAAACAAACAACAGTCGTTTGTTATCCATATGGATACGGAGCCACCGGTTTAGTTTGCAGAGTATATATCAGTCTGTTTTGTTGGTAAAAAAATATAAGTTATAAATTTCAAAAGGTTGATCGTTTTGCTGAATTTTGATTGGGTAAAGTTTATGAAAATATAGTTAAATACTGTATTTATAATAACATTTAGGGGAAATTTGGAAAAATATACTCCATTGTTTAAATTTTTGAAAATACACTTATGTAATATAAATTTACTAAATTTTCCGGTTTTAATATTTCTCAATTCCTAATTTTTTATATTTAAAATAACAGTTTTACAAAAAAAATACCATTTTTGAAAAAAAAATCTTTAGAATATCTAAACAATATCCTCTTGATATATCTTCAATTATTTATCTAGGAAAGGAAAAAAAAACAAGATGTCGTTTTTTTCTTCATATCCTTGTTTCTGAAAAAAAAATATTTTTCTTTCTCTAGTTTCATAGATTATTCCTCTAATCTCACTAAGAATTTGTTAATTCATGAATCAGATTTGAGTTTCTACTTCTATTTTAAAATAATTCTGTTTTATTTTCTTTTAGAAAATAGTGATGTATAGTTGGAGGTTTTGGAGAGATGATTTGTTCATTTCATAATATCCTTGTTATTTAAAAAAATTAAAAGGTAAAACAACATATTTATCTCAACACAACAAATTTTATCTTAAAAATAAATAATAATATTATTATTATTAGTTTTGGATTATATTTTAGTCATTAAAATATCTGATCTAGATAAAAATGTCAATTCATACGGAATAAAGTGTAGTTTTCAAAAAATAAAATAAAAAATGTAATTTTCAAATTTCAAACCTATAATTTAAGATGTTTTTAAAATATGTGAAAATTTCAAAACATTATTATTTTGAAACGGAAAGAATATCATTTATGTAACATAGATGTTTACAGGACTTTTCTTGAATCCCATTTTGTTGTTGTTCGTCTTCAGGAGTTTCAACTTGGTCTCCCAACGAATAAAAACCTTTGACTTTTGTTTGACAATGAATTAATAATGCAATAAACGAGTTTGATGCCAACATGTCATATCTAGCAAGAAGAGTTCAAGACAACACAAACTTTTGTAAGAGACTTCATTGATGTTTTCAAAAGTGAAACAACTAACCAACACTACTTACTGTACACATCTTGAACCTTTCAGAAGACCAGACATAAGGAAACAAACACACAAGCCGCCGGCAAAGAAAACAAAAGACACTAACTACAGTAGCATTTGCACAACACATCATTTACACACCTCTAAGACATTCATTATATCTATGGTTTTGCTTCTGTTGCTGTATATGAGCTCTCTTTTTTATTCCTTGGGCGGGTTGTGTATACTTTTTATTCTTCCTTACAGAAACGAATCAAGGTAGGTGTAGTTTCTTCGCCGATGATACTCAAGGAGGCTACCATAGGTTCGGTCCCATACCCCAATGAAGAGCGCCTCTGTGTCAGGGCTGAACGATATTCCAGAGATCTCCCCAAAGAAGTCGATCTCCTGCTCTGTTTCATACCCCTTTGAGACGTCATAGACGTGCACAAAGTCAGCCGGTTCGGCCATGGCCATGTATCTCCCATCGGATGTGTAGCGGATCGACCTGATTGCTCCAAGGTTACCCTTCAAGACAGCAACGGACTGAGACAGGTTACGGATGTCCCACACACGGCAGGTCTTGTCTTGGTTTCCAGTTGAGAAAGTGATTCCGTCAGGATGCCACGCTGAGGCGAAGGAATAGTCAAAATGTCCTGATAGTGTTTCCAGCGTCTGTAGATGAAGTTCCAAAGATTAAAAACACATACGTGGTGACCAACCATTTGAGACAAACTAGGATCCAGCATCTGTACCTTTCCTGTGTTGGGGTCTACGATAAGGCCTTCAGGATTGTCCCCAACAATAGCTAGTAATTTACCATTAGGACTCAAAGATGTATGCTGTAACCAACAAACGGGAAAACAAAAGATACTTATGATAAAATTATAAAGGAACAAAACCATGAAAGAAGCAAAGAGTTTACATTCACTGGCCAAGGAAAAGAAAAATGGTTAACAAGCTGGTATCTCTCCATGTCAAAATCTCTGACTCCACAGTCATTATTCGAGGCGGTAAAATGAAGGGCACCACTGTGAGACAGATGACAAGAAAACACACAAAGTTAAAAACAGTGTCTCTAACAATTATATGTGGACCGTTTCAGCAAAAACCTGGGTTTGTTGTAGATCTCAATAGCATTGGTAATAGCATTATCATCATAAGTGGTACGAGAGCAAAAGCTGACTCCGGGTCTATCAAGATGCTGAAACCAACGTGGAAAGTACATACAGATGAAGTGCAAGACTACTCCATATAATTAATATATATCTAGAGACTCGACTCTTAACCTTGCAGATAAGTTCTCCTTGAAATCCACCAGCAACAAGAAAGTCGTCTTTTACAGCAAGTGTACTCACTTGAGTCTGTGTAAACCCTTCCAGCAAGCTTCCAGGATGTTTCTGAAATGCAGCAATAAACAATCAACTTATAATAACATGGTTGAATCCAATCCAAGCTGAGCTTTAGATTCTCTGGCAATAAAAACAAACCTCGGATGGTGCAACATGACCGCGAACATTGAGAACTTCCTTCTTTGCAGACGTTAGAGAAGAGTAGTGTGTTAACAGGAAGTTTGATATAAGATATACATCGTGCTTGGAAGATGCCCACACCAAGTTCCTCAACTATATATGTAAACCAATCAAAGATTCCTCAACCACAATAATAAGTAAACCAAAAATCACAAAGAACAAAAAAAAAAGGAACCTGGAAATGAAGGATAGTAGATTTGATAGATCTTGAATTACGCCAGAAGTCATAGAACTGTGCACCTTTCTGTGTGACATTGCAAACCTGGAAACAATGATGCCAATATTAATTAAGTAGAGTAGAGGCTCCTGTGCTAAACAAACAAAAGAGTCTTTTATTTTTTGTTACATTGTGTGATGATTGACCGGAGTTGGGGACGTTTTCATAGTTCTTATACTGAAGTAACCTAGTTTGTCTGTATTTATCTCTGGAGATACTAAGCCTGTCCCAAGGAATCCCCTGGATATCTTTCCCTTTCCGAGCTTGCTCTGCCGATGTGTCCGCTATTTTATTATTCTGCCAAAATTAAAAAAAAAAAAGAAGAAACATAAGTCCACTATAGTAGTAGCAAGTAAATAGTAATTACCGAGTAGTCAAATTCTTCGACGTCAGAATCTGATGCACCATCATCACCGCCACGGAACTCATCATATTGCATCTCATCATGATCATCTACATCTTCTTCCATGTACTCCGCAGCATCATCATCTCTTTGGTAATTGGACATTTTTTTTTCTTCTTTTTTTTTTTAGCAAAGAGGCAACTGCATATACAAACACATGGACAATTGAACTTAGGATATTAGAAGGGTAGAGAGAGAGAGAGAGAGAAACAAAAACATGCAGTGTTCCTGGAGTTAACGAAGATCAGGACAAACACACACAAAACCATTGTAATCCAGTTCCGACACACTTTAGATAAAAAAAAAAATCAAAAGCAGACTAACCTATAATACAAAGCCGACAAAATTGGAAAAGAACTTTAAAAAAAAAACACATCTGAAACAATTAAATTCACCAAGTTCATGCGCCCAACACAAACCCTAACAATCATATCTAAGTATATATGAAAATAATAGATAAAGGTGTAGGTATACAAACCCTAGGAGGAAGGAATCGTCCCCAATTATTTTGTTTTTTCTTGAGAAACTTCAGGAACAAATCCGATAATAAAGTCCTCCTAATTTCAATTTCGGGGTCATGTGATGAATTTAAAATGGTATCTTCTTCAAGGTGGATCGGGTCGCAAGAGAACAACCCAAAAAAAAAGAAGAGAGAGAGAGAGAGAGAGAGAGAGATTAACCAGCCAAGTTAATTAACCAGATTTGGCTTTCAGATGTTTTTTACATGTTCACCCTTTGCTTATCCGCGCCCAGATTTCACACAGTTTACTTTATAAGGGCAGTTTTGTCTTTCACTATTTTTTATTATCTTCGGACACAGAGACATATCACCGTGCACTACTTTATTATCCCCAAAAAAAGACCCCACGTCGTCTTGATCTTGTTAATGGTCCCATAACAAATACTCCAGTTATTTTTAATTTTACACTCGCATTACTCCTTGTTAAATTCAAGAGTTCAATCAATCTTATCAATATATCACAACTTTATTTACATTCAATTCAATTCAACTTGCGGAGCAATAACAATGTTTAATGGATTCAGCTAGAGATGTCAATTGGGCAGGCTATTAATGGGCGGCCCATGTCCAAATAGATATAGACATAAATGGACAAAACCATATTGGACCATAATTAATTTTTGTCCAAATAGACAAACCCAATTACGTCTGTAGGCTACACTGGGCTTAATCATTTGGACATGGGCCGCCCAATAAACCTAAATGTCTAGAGTTTTCTAAAATTGGGAAAAACGCAAATCACTTCTTTCTCCACCGTTTTCGTCGATTTCGTGCGATTCTTCTGCGATTTCGTCGGATCTTCTGTGATTTCGTCGATCCTTCTTCGCCGTCTTCGGTTCTCCTCCTCCCTCATCGACTTTCTTTCTCCTTCATCGATTCTTCTCCGCTTTTGAGTCCCATTTAGGCTTATTTAGACAGCCCAACAAATCTAGTAAATCATGGTCTTATTTGGTTATGGTCTCATTTGGTTATGGTCCCATTTGGGCTTCGACCAAATTTGTCCAGCAAAAAAATGAAGCCCATTCGGACACGCCCAGACCCGCCCAATTGACATTGCTAGATTCAGCAAAGGAGCCACAAAGTTAACTTTTTTTTAGATAGTGTTTTACCAAAATCTTAGATGTTAAAACTAGCTTCTCTAACTCTTTAAATATTCATCATTCAGAAATGTCCGCGAATGCTTTTCGAGAAATTGATGTCCATGGCCTTTTCGGGTTATTAGGCATGGGTCATATAAATGGGCTTTGAGGCATTAGGCATGGGTCACACAATAAAAGTACGCAAAAAGAACGCAAAAAGAACGCGCCGTTGCCGGGGATCGAACCCGGGTCACCCGCGTGACAGGCGGGAATACTTACAACTATACTACAACGACTTTGTTGTTGTCTCCATCAACCCTTCTTTAATGACACATAAGACTTCAGCTGGGATTTTTCAAATCTAGCAAGTTCTTCTTATGTTTTGGACTAGTACCATGCAAAATCTGTGAGTTTAGTTACACTTCATCTAGGAAGAGATAATCGAGCAAACAATTGACACACGATGTTAGATCTGATTTTAGATCTATGAAGGAGAATCTATCTACTATACTGAGAGGCCTTTACACATAGGTTATACATAAATCAAAGATCAAAAAGGGCAAAAGGTTTCACTAGTAATCTGAGAAAAATTTGAGCCGTAAGTGTTCTGATCAGCTTCTCTCCGCAAATAAAACATTTGCTCTAAGTACAGAAACATAACATCTACTGTGCAAAAGTAAAAGGAAGACCATATCAATAATCATTTAATATAATTTATTTATTTATATATTTTATTAATCAATCAAATATAGAAATATCTAAAAAAAAATTAACAATCAATAAAAATATTAATAATATATCAATTTTAACTAAAAATTTAACTTTTAGTTAAAACAAAGCTTATTAAGAAAAAATCTAATAAAATCTTACTAAAACTTTTAAATACTTTATCGTAAAGTAATATATTAATTAATTTTCTAATTAGTAATATAGTATTATATAGTTATACAACATATAATTAATAAAAAATTAATGTATATAAAAATATTATATATTAATAATTTTGAACACAAAAATTTAAATAATAAAATTACATAGTTATACGACATATAATTTTACAATGATATCAAAGTTATATATTTATAAAATAAAAATAATACTCACACGAACGTGCAGATAAACTAGCTCTTACTTAAACCAAACAAAAAGAACGGATCGATGCTTGACTCTCGTGATCATGAACACTTGCAATAAACTGATAAATCGTGTAAATTGTTCTAACGTTTCATGTATCTATATGTTTCAATTCATATATCGTTGCGTGTTGAAAGCCTTTTTTCAAAAAAAAAAAATATATCGTTGCGTGTAGCACCTGTGGAGAAAAATGTTTACACCATCAAATTTGCAATCACAAATAATTTTATATGAAGATATTCAATCCAAAAACATTGATCTAGTTTAGTGTCATCATCGCCTTCGGATTGTGGGCATGGCTCGCTCATATAAAAACAAGCTTTCGAGGCTTCTGTGAGGCATTAAAACGTGTTTACCATTGAACACTATCGGGTCATCATTGATTTGACCCAAGGCAGCCCATCAGATTGATGTCGCCCGGTTTACAAAAGCTTTAACTCATTCACGATTTAAAAAGAAAACTAAAACTAGATGTTGATCCGCGCTTTAGAAGTGCGGAATATTTTACGATGAAAAATTTCACTAATAATTTAATAAATATTTTGGTAATTTTAAAGAGTGTATATTTAAAAAAATTTTGCATTTAAATCAGTATTTTTAAATTCAACCCGATTGTGATTATATCTGTTAATCCGAAGATCTGACAATTCAATTTTGGTTTTTAAATTATTCATATTAAAAAATTACTAAAACCCGAGACTAACTGATTGAACTGATGGATGACCGATATGTAATCTAATTAGATTTAAATTGTAATAGTTTCATAATTTGTAATCTTATAATCCAAATTTTAAAGTTTATTATTTTGCAATTTATGAAATTATGACGTTTCTACAAAATTTTAAAGAGAAAATGATAGATATAAAATAACTAAAATTAATTATTGTATTGTTTGGAAATATTGATAGTAGTATAAAAAATATATTGTTTGGAAACATTGATAGTAGTATAAAAAAATAAGTATATTGTTTGGAAACATGGATAGTATTATAAAGAAAATAGCAATAGTGATTTAATGTAGGTTTAACTATAAAGTATAAAGATGTATTTAATTTAAAAATTTACAAAATAAATGTTAGGTTCAATAGAATGTTTATGTTTTAATAAGATATATAACTAAGTGAAATTCCCACCGTCCAAGAGATAAATAATTAATCTCTGCCGATTAGTATCAAGTTATCAACCATATATTACACAGGCCCGTGTAACTACTTTAATTTTCGTTTTTTTTTTTGTTTTTACAAAATGGTTGGACTCATCCATCGTTCTAACAAAACACACCAACAAGGAGTGTGGTAAGCGCATAATCGTATCGTAGGCTTTGTTGGGTTCGTTGTCTTCTAGAAATCCTATCCATCTTTTTTTTGTCTTCTAGAGATCCTATCCGTCTTGGTGGCCTAAGATAATCCTTTTTAAGATAACATTCTTGTATATTTTTCTGTACACTAATCCGACAAAAAATAGATTTATAAACGAATAATTATGTAGATAATAAAGACAAAAGAAAAGCTTCTAGAAAAGCGTTGATGTTTGCAAAAAAAAAAAAAAGCGTTGATATTTACCCGTTTATTACTGAAATTGATTGTTTTGTGTGTGTATTTGAACTGATACTTTCACTCTCTAGTCTTCCTCTCCAACTTCTATCTACAGAATTTCCGGTGAGGATTTTTGACTCCAGTCGGCGGGTTTGGCTCTTTTAGCCACCGCTGGTCCGGCAAAAGCTTCTCTATTTTTATTTTATTTTCTGTCTCGGCTTCCGGCTACGCATTTTTCTCTCTGATGGTGGTTCGGCTAAAGTTTTTTCCGGAAAACGGTGGTATCTCTATCGTTTGTCGCCGGCTTGTTGACTCTGGGACCGTGTTATTCTTCTCGGATGGTGGTCGCCGGCTTTCGTATCTCGTAGATGGGTTCGAGCTGTGTCAAGGTTTCTTCTTCGCGGTGGTGAGTGGCCGAATTCGGAGGAGGTCTCGGTGGGACCGATGGACACTTCTCTCAAGTTTGGGCCTATAAGAACGAGTCCGGTTCCTATATCTTCGACATAGTCGTTGGAGATGGAATCTGGTGGTCATGGTGAGTCCTGGTGTATCCGGTGGATGTTTGTTCCGTCTCTTTACAGCGTCGACTTCTATAGAGAAGAAAGTGCAGGTGATTTGCGACTCCGGTGAGATCTCGGTTTCGTTCTCGGCGGCGACCGACAACCCTTTTGAGACGATACCTAGCTTGCGGACACACGTCTCATGATTTGCTGCGATTTTTGCACACGTGGTGAATCGGTGAAAGTGGGTCGGGTTTTGGTCTCTTTTTTATTTGGGCCTGTCGGTTTAGGCTTTTGTGTAGTTTGTTGTACTGGGCTGTATGGACCTCTTTGTATATGGGTTGATATATAATATATATTTCAGATGGCAAAAAAAAATACTTTACTGCAGCTCTCTTAATTCTCAGCCGTTGATTTGCTCGGCACGATTTCTTCTTCTAGAAGCTCACTTTTTGGAACCGAGTTTATTCTGCAAGTAAAATATTATTTAATCAGTGGAGAATTGTAATGATAGTAGTAGTAAGTTGCTCAAAAAGAATAATCACGAAAATACTAGAGTTTCTCTCTCCTTTTGCTCTGTTCCCTCTCTACGATCTGTCACAGAGGAAGGAGGAGAGAAATCTCAGGCCAGCTTTTCTGGCGAATCTCGACCCTGTTTGGGTCTTCTCTTCCAGCGGCGCATCTGTATCTAGGTGGTCGGCTGGCTTTGGTTTCTGGTAGCTCGCGTTCTTTTTTGACGGAGCTCCCGGCTTTTGGCTCCGGTGAAACACCTTTCCCTTCGGTGATGCACCGGCTTTTGGCTCCATCGATGTGCATGTCGGGTTTCTCTTCCAGTGGCGTCGATTGGCTTCTATCCGAGTTAACTCGGATTCCTACGAGTTCCGCGGCCATCCGATTTGGAGATCTCGGTTGGACCTCCAGTTTTTAAATCGGAGTGGTTTGGTTCGATATTGACTAAGATCATCTCTACGGCTTCTTCTTCCAGTGTCTTTTTTCCGGTGTGATCCGGTCGACCGACGGAAGCTGCTCCGGTGATGATCTTCTAGCGGTGATGATCTTGGGTGCGATGGCTTGTCTCCGGCGGGTTCCGGCGAAACATTGTCGTTTCGTTTTTCTCCGGTGAAAGCTTCGACTTCTGGTTCACGAAGCTGTGAGTAGGTGACGCGTGTCTTGTGCGTTCGGTGGGGCAAACACGTGGACGGTAACACGTTGGTCTTTGGACGCGTGGTTGGTGTTGTCTTCTTTGTGTTTTGGACCTTAAGTTTGGGTTTATGTACCCTTTTGTAGACTTTTTATTTTAGTTGTGTGTAATTAAACATTTGGGCTCAGGGTATCGTTCGGGCTTGGTCCTGTTGGACCTTGACCCATTAATAAACTTTCAGTTGGCAAAAAAAAAAAGTTGCTCAAAAAAAGAACGATAGTAGTAGTACTACATAAACACTGTTGCCACATTTAAAATAATGGTTAGAGTTGACTTAAAAAATTCATCCTTTAATTTAATAAATTGTTCAAGTTCATAAAATGCCAAATCTTCTAAAAACCCTTAGACACACATTTTTTATGATCAATATAGTCCTAAAGAAAAGAAAATGACTAAAATAACTTTCTATGAAAAGTAAAAAAACATTAAACTACCATAAATAGATAATATATTTAAAATAAAAAATATTTTATTTTCTTATTTTTTATTTTCTATATCCTAAATTATACATCTTAAACTCTAACCGTCAACTCTAAACTTTATCCGACAAAAAATAGACTTTAGTTATACACTATTAACCATATAGGTATATATGTTATTAAACTTTAAATGAAAATTGTTTTGGTTATTTTTGTTTTAAAGGCCATTTTTGGTGATAAATTTTCTTTTCAAAACTTCTCATTGTTTTCTAAAACATAAAACGTATTCAAAAAAAGTAATTATTCTCTAATTATGAATGATACAAATAATATTTAAATAGCTTTATCAATTTGACATGTCATTATTTCAGTAAGCTGATCAAGTAACCCTAAGCCGAGCAACAAAAGGATTCTAGAAGACCAATCTTTTAAATTGGACGACACGTCAGTTTACCATAGAATTTTCAGAAAGCAGGCGACTGCCGTCACTTCCACGGGTTTTACCTTTCTAATTACTTAATTACTAACCCCAGTGAATTTTACTAATTAACCGAGAAAGTCAAATTAGCATTTAGCTAAAATTTGTAAAGGATGAGATGAATTCCGAAGCGCGTTTTTCTATAAGGTTGAATAAACATTTCCATCAAAACTCCTTTGATATAATTGCTATACTTAGTGTGTGACTCGTTGGTTTAAGGTTAGATTACGATTAAAAAAAAGAACTTACCTATAAGAACAACTAATAACTACATCATTAATAAATAATCTAAGCAACTCATTGTTTCGCATTATCTGGATCCAAAAAAATTAGTCAAAATATGATAGGCTGATCATATCATTGGAGCAACTGACTAAAAAAAAAATAAAGAAAGATGATTATATTCCTAGCTTTTCATTAACAGCTTGAATGAACACAATCGGATTATTAAACCAAATAAGATAGCTAATATTTTCTTCCGTTCGTTTTATTGTTGTTCTAGATTCTTACACACAGATTAAAAAGACATTTAATATTGTATATTTTTGAAATAAAACACCGTTACACATGCACTTACCATATTTCAACTAATAGAAAAATAAACAAAAAAATTTACTAATAAATTTTACATTGAAATCAAAAACAATATTTATTTTGAAACAAAAAAAATTTATATACAACGACAAATAATCTAAAAAGAAAGAAATAATAATTTCTAACACATTAAAATATGAAGAAAATAATGATGAGTGTTCTTCTAAATTACCAAATCACACCGAAACCTTTCAGCTCTGAGCTATCCTCTCCTCTATAAATAAAGATCATATCTCAATCCCTCTCTCCTTGTGATTCATATCTCTCATCTCCCACGAACCTCTCTGCTTCGCTTCTTTCAAAAAAATTCCATTTTCTTTCGTATTTGCCCCTCTGGTTTAAATTTAATTACGTAAATGTCCGGAATTTTAGTTTCTTCAGCCGGCAACTCCCTCCGATTCTCGCCGGCACACGTCCTTTCTCAGTCAAAGAGTCAAATCCCGCAACGGAAGCAGCGCTCGGTTTCCCTCCAGAGCTACGTCGTTTAGGGCATACACGCAGACGCTAAACGCCGAGCCAGCTGTCGCGGAATCCGTTCGCCGGCGAGTGTCGAGCCTCTACGAACTGCTTAAAGTAAACGAAACGGCGTCGGTGACGGAGATAAAGACGGCGTACCGGAGCTTAGCGAAGGTGTACCATCCGGATGCGTCTGAATCGGACGGACAAGATTTCATGGAGATCCACAGAGCTTACGCTACGCTGGCGGATCAGACAACGAGAGCGATATACGACTCGACTCATGGGTCGGGCGGGTCGGGTGTACACGACGACACGGAGATGGGAGACGGATCAGTGTTGGTGATTTAGCGATTTTAGGGGTTTCCGATGATTTTGCAGCCGCGAAACTGCACTTTTTGGACTTTGATTTTTTTCCCCCTTTCGTTAACTTTTTGTTTTCCTTTGTCATATCTTTGGAAAATTTAAGGGGAAAATAAGAGTTTTATTTTTAACTTAAAGAAGATACGTGTATATCATTTTTGCTTTTAAGTTGTGAATTTTGCTGCCGGTTAATTAGAAAGCATACAATCAAAACTTTTATTTACTTTCAAATTTAACTCGGGAAATAATTTTAGATATATTTAATAAACTAATAATTTTAGTTTATAAAGTATTGTTAGTGACATACTGTTAACACACATACCCACGCACTGTGAAGGAGGAAAATAATTGGAGTTTGTTCAAACAGATTGGAGTGTTCCATACCTCCTGTCCTTCCTGTATGTATAACGCTTTTGAACACAATTGCACTTGATAAAATCCTTTGTCGGTAAAAGAAAAAAAATGTAGAGGCAAATAATTTGTTAACACATACAAATACACTGCAAAGAACAGGAACATAAACATAAACAAATACGTGCTTTCAATGAAAAACTCCAAACATTGGTTTGTTTTTTTACATAACATCGGCTTGAGGAAAATAGAGGAACGGATATGAAACAACCAGATTTTACATTTAAAAAGAAAAATGATAGTAAAAGGGAGAATACAAAATTCAAACCAAAAATTCAAAGACCAAAAGAAATCTGACAAATGTAGAATACAGACGCGAGTAGAGATTGTTGCGTTCATATGTTTTTTTTTTATATAAGCAACGAACAAGGCGAAAGAGAACAAAGATATGATAGAGCTAGAATGTATCATTTGCAGGCCATAAGCATGGAGTTTATCACATGCATTATAAGTCTTGTGGCAGAGACGTCGCTGCCTGGTACGCTACGGTGGTGGTGCAGAATCTGATACACTTGCTCAAAGATTGGCCGACCGTGGGCCGCTACCATCGGGTCTGATGGGTTAATTGCTGCAACCACATCAGTCATCCACGCAAGCTTACGGGATGTGTCCTTGCTGATGTCGCAGGCTAGCTGCTGCAGTAATGACAGAAGCACGCCTTGGCTCAGAGGAAGCGGATTCATCGCCAATAGTCCATGCAGATCCACCTGAATTGGCAAAAAACCAAATGTCATGACATCTTGTGTAACACTGATGATAATAAGAGATCTTACAATGGCGCAAAATTAAATTTCACCTGTGAGCAAAGCCATGATACTATGGAGACGTCGCTTTTCTGTAAAGCTGAAGTAAAAGATTCTTCGTATTTGCGTTCAGATATCAACCTGGATAGTTCTGTTCTTGGGTCTGCTTCAACCTGAAAAGAATAGATGTTGCGATTATCAACTTGGGATCCTTCTAAGAACCATAAATGATTCTTTCTTCATTTACTCTCTGACTCCAATCATAAGAGACAACAGAGAACAACACGAAGCAAGGTACCAAAAAGGGTGAAAACTCTAAACTCTCCTCTCCTAAGCTCAAAAAGGACCAATTTTATATGCTTATTTCTACCTAAATTTACTTGGTAGATCTCTAGCTAACACGCATCAAATATGATTGCTGAGCAGCTACAATTAACTACAAGCCACCTAGGGTAATTACAATGCTCCTGAAGTAGACTAACACAAGCCTTATCACATTCATAGTTATGATTAGTTCCAGAGATGTGACAACCTTTTCAAGAAGAGCACCCAAAGGTCCACCACTTCGTTGAGAAACCAAGGTGTTTGATCCACTAGAATTTGCTCCAGCGGCTGCGAGAACTAAGTGATTCCTTTGGCTCTCCGCTAATTCACGGCTCAAGGCTTGAGTAACTGACGAGGCAGAAGTAATGGTTTCCTGTAATTCGTGCAACAACTTCAGCGAGCTGTTTCTATTTTGCAAACATATACTGCTCAGAAGAAGGATAATTTTCCCCCATACCTTTAAAGTATGAGCAAGCTGGGAGTGTCCAGCTTCAAACCGTTGTTGTGCTGCGTTTGTGTGCTCGGCCATTCCTTTCTGGAAAGCCGTGTCCACTTTCTCAAACATGGTCTTGCATGACCTCTCGAAGGAAGGTATGAGTGAGGCCTCAAGACCCGACCTAAGAGCTTCCTGGAAATTATAAATGGCAGAAATATAAGAGATCAATTCCATTTTCGCCAAGCTATAAGACTATAAGACTTCCAGTACGCTATATAAGTAAATTTAAAACATGGTCAATTCCAATTTACCTGGAGGGCTTGCCTGCCAGATGTCTGAAACTGGGTTAGAATTTGCTTAGTTATGGTTGCCTCCAGCTTTGAATTAACAGATTTGTCAAGCTGATTGACTGCTTTGTCACCAAGTCCCCTCTGTACAAAATAAAAAAAAAGCACTCTTTTTCAACAACACAATTATACAGAGAGACATCAGAACGAGTAAGAGGTAAAATTCGAACCTGGAAGGATTCCGTGATTGAAGAGGATACGGTTTTCTCAATAACTGCTGTTGATGCACGAGCTATGGCTGGAACAATTGTAGCAAGCTCCTTCTTTGTCGTTTTTTCAAATGCGTTTAACTCTTTGCTCACGAAGTTCGTTATTGCGTTCACAATTTGCTGTGAATTGTCACGCATTGCCTTTCCCTTAACGGTCTCCTCTTGTAAGCGGGCCAATAGAGCATCAGCATTTGACTTGCTCGATCTCTCAATCATTTGCCCTAAAGCCACTTCTAGTCTTTTACCTTCTTTAGCGACAGAGCCATTGACAGCATTGGACAGTTGTCTCGACATTTCCTTCTGTGAAACCATTATCTGCAAGGGAAATAACGTTCCAAGTCAACAAATAAGCTATCAACGAAAGATGCAACTTTCATACAAATTACAATCTCGTACGATTGCTACAACGGAGCATGTTATATGCCAAATCAATGTAACGGCGAGTCAAGCAATAGGATACTTATCAATTTCAAGGTCAAAATTGTCACCTGATTCATTGTTTCTTGGAAAGCTAAGATAGGTTGGCTTGAGCTCTGAGTTTGCTCATTGTAGGTATCAGCCAGATTAGCAACATTTGAGGATGTAGATGACAATCCGGGATTCTGTGAGGTTTTGGTCTTCTGTTTCTTCCCTTTGCTATTTGTAGCGGCTGACTGTGGAAGCCCAATAGATGAAACCGATTCAAGAAGCTTTCCAGACACATCTCTCGAGTCAAGATTATCCCCAGCTAGTACAGATTGTTCATAAGCATTAGATTCATCAGGCTCTGTACTTGGATAACAGTCTCTTGCCATTTCAGTGCTAAGATTCGAAGTCTGTGAGTAAAAGATTTTTTCTTTATTCACTGAAGTGCGATGCTCAGTTTCGTCATTGTAATTGATTTCCCCATTCTGCGTCGAACTTGATTCACCTACTTCTTTTACCTCAACTTCTGTGTCTCTTGAATCAATATTCACATCCTGAATATTTGCATCCCTATCCCTTTTCTCTTCAGTAGTAATGGAGCCTTCAGTGGACGACATGCGCATCAAAAACTCCGAAGGAGTTACAAGATGAGTAGGGTGCTTGAAGAAAGCTTGTGGGCTTCGCATCCCAGACACATCATCATCAGGTGTAACATCTTTGTCCTTGCTTCTTGAGCTTTCTTCCAAATTTTTTTCTCCAACAGCAACAGAATATTCAGAAGGTCCTTGGCCACCGAGTTGATGAGGTGGTAGTATTGGCTCAATAACATCTACAGGAGTCTGATAGCCAGAAAGTTTACTTGATAGTCTGGGACTTGGAGGAATCTGAGGTGAAGTAGCATATTCCGACCCAGTAGCACTGGTGTCAGAAAGCAGCCCAGAAGTTCTAGGCTCACCGCTGGATGGAACAGTTACCGGTGCTGACGTCTCCCCAGGTGCAGAACCAGCCGGATAACTCGAAGTAATAGCACCTTTCGATCTATTCACTAAAATAGATGGCTTAGGAACTGAATCAACTGAAGGTAAATCTGTAAGCTTCATTCCAGATGATTTTGACATGCCTTCAACCAGATTTGCCTCCCGCGAAACACTAGAATCTGACTTCTCCAAACCCACATTCTCCTCTGTAGGAGGAGGCAAGCACAAGCATAAGTCTAATGTATACTGCTGGATTGCTTGCGTCTGCACACAATAAACCTTAACCATAGGTTCTTCTGGAGGATCATTTGTCCCAACAAAACTCAATATCGGCATAGTGACTGTAAACTCAGACAAGTAGTCCATCCTTGTATCAGCTGGAGATGAGCCATAGTCCAAATGCACAGCATATATGGCGTTCCTTTTCGCATTTGCAAGCAAGAGGAGGCCTGCTTCAGATAACGCTATGACTTGGTTGAAAAACGCCTCCTCCACTCGTGGCTCAATTGAACTTTTCAAATCCAGTTTCTGAGTGCAATTCCATGACTCAGAATCAGCTGGTAGGAGCCACCCTTCTTCTCCAGATGGGATCCAAATCTTCATCTCTCGATTAAGAGGACCCTGCAAACATAGACAGAGTTAGCAACTAAGCAAAAAGATACGCTACGGTATATACATTGTACACAGAACAGGTAAAGCTCAGAAAAGTCGGAAATACTGATTCAAAATAATTACCCCAGTGACGAGTATGACGTGATCAGATCTCTCAGGGGATGTCACAAATGTTGCCGAATTGACCGGATGGCCATCATGAGGTTTCAGAACTGCAACTGGTTGTGCCTTGAAATCTTGCCATATCTTAACCTGTTGGTATTTGAGGAAAGAAAGAGTAAAACAATAGCTACTGCACTAGCATAACAAAGCTAAAGAGGCCGACGGGTTCCAAATTAAGAAAACTTCACCATTCCAATAATATGTGTAATCACTTTAAACTTTTAGATAAATTCATCTTTAAGAACAAAAATGATAGAAAGAGCAAACTCTAGTGAAGTAGAATGAAAAAAAAAAAAACACGAACCGTGCCATCAACGGAAGAGGAAACAAGGCGTGTGATCATCCATTGGCACATGGATAAATCTGTAACCTCACCATCGTGCTTGCCAACAATCTTAACACCGTCAATCAATTTATCAAGGTGGCACTGAATAGGAGCCTCAGCCGAGAAGACTTCACCTCTGCCAACTTTAGTAGTATCGATCAGGAGAACGTGTTTACCAATTGAAACCACCAAAATTTCCTGAAAATATCATTTTAAGCAATCAGAAGTATCAAGCAGAAGTATGTGTCACAAAAAAAAAGCAATCAGAAGTATATACAACAATTTGTCAAAGGAAGAAAATGTTATTCATACCTGTTTATGGGAATGCCAACAAACACGTGGATGCTTGGTGTCTTCATGACCAAGTATCTGAAGAGCAAGAGCAATCTTTCCAGTTATCTGGGGATCATCATCTCCCTCAGACCCTTCAGATATCTTCCACACGAAAACCTTCCCATCCAAGCTTACGCTGTTTTGGAGAAACATGAATGAAACGGTAAGGGCTTAAGGAGAACATAAGGCGCAAATTTTTTTAAAAAAATAGAAGACTATACCTAGCCAAGAGATGAACATCTTGAGCAAAGAAGGCCATATCTGTCACTCTCTGTACAACACATATACAAACACGAGTCAAACCATATTGTATACACTTAAACAAAGCAATGGAAAGATTGAACAATTTTATTTTTTAAAAAGGCAACCTGAGAATGGCCTCGGAACAAAGCTCTTAAAGCGGTGTTAATATTAAGAACACGAATGTTTCCTCCTTTCAATCCATAGCAAATGTAGATCTTGTTCACAGCGATCTGGCGACCCACTACCAGCTGAGGATCCGACCCGTATTTAGTAATCGGAGTCACCTCTAGCTGCGGCTGAATCTCGCCGTGTAACCTCACGTCAACATCGTACGCCGCGTGCTCCCCGCTCAACCGCCTCCCCCTGGGAAGCTTACAGCTCGGGACACGAAGAGGACCCGAAGGAAACGACCGGATCTCGTTCTGATTCAGCTGATTCGGCGGATCTACGGCGCCGCCTCCACCGCCGTTGCTATTATTGTTGAGGAGAGCCAGGATGTGCGTTCCGGGGTTGTGATTGGTGCGCGGCGACTGGAGATTAAGAGGCGGCGAGGGGAAAGGGAGTGATCTCTGTTGGTGGAGGTTAGTCGCGGAGGAAGGCACGACCTCTTGCTGTTGTTGTTGCGGCGGAGGAGGAGGAGCGTAGGGCTGCTGCTGATGATGATTGTACTGGTTGTGAAGGAACGGACCTGCGGGGGGAGGGTAAGACGCCGGCGGCGTCGGGAAAGGGCTCGATGAGGGTTTGAAGAGTATACCGATGATATCGAACGGTGGAGGATTGTTAGGGTTTGTGTTACCAGGTGACGACGCCATGGTGGATTAGGGCTAGATCTCAGATCAACGAAAGCTAGGGTTTGCGAAATCGATCGATCAAGAGGTTCTTTGGTTTAGATTCCAGGGAAAGAAAGGCTCGGCGGATCTGATGATAGTCACAGACTCTGAGAGGGGGGAGAAGGGGAGGGCGAGACAATAAGAGACGATGAAGACTTGATAGTAGTGAGAAGAGGAAGAGAACTTTTGGAGACTTAACTTTATGCTATTTAATTTAATGAATTGATAAATACTATGATCTTAGATCGCGATAGGCAATGGGAGGAGGTTGTAGTGATCGTGTATTTAGCAACAGTTTAAGGATCATCTTTTTGGTATTAATTCATATTTAATTCGCGCGATTTTGTTTCCATTAGTGGGCCTGGCCTTGTTTCTTTTAATGGACCAGCTCACGTTAGCCCGTCTTTAGTATCACATTTATGGGCCTGGCCTTGTTTCTTTTAAAGGACCAGCCTACGTTAGCACCGGTGCATCTGAAGTTCCAAATGACCGTCTTTAGTATCACTTCTTTTTATTCCTTTGATAATCGTGAATTCAGCCAAAAAAAATCACGAACTTTGCACGAATTGCCAAAATAAACCTGAACTTTTGGACTGGTAAAAAAAATACCAAACTTTTCATTGATTTTAAAATTTATTGACAATGTCTTTATTGACTTGCCAATTTATCACGCCGTTAGCAAACTTAATAGAAAAAATTGACTGTCGTTCATTGTTCCGTTAAAACTGAAATGACGTCGTTCATTTTTCCGTTAAAACTGAAACGACGTCGTTTTTGTTTTACATCTGAAAATAAAAACAAGTAGAACCCTGGATTCAAACTCGGGTTGCTTGGCTGAAATGATAATGTATTTAATCACTGGGCTAAAGGCGTTTTCAATATAGTTCCAAACACATTTAACTTTATTTGGTACTCACTGGATATAAAAAGTTCTCTAAAAACATAAAAGATCTTTAAAATTACAAAATATTGAAAAATAAAGATGTTGTAAAAAAAATTTAACTTAGAAATATTTTTTTTCTTTAAATAATCAAAACATTTCCAAAAAATTCATTTTCTAAAATTATATTAAAAATTGAAAAAATAAATAATTTTTTTAGAAAATTAATTTTGAAATTAAAATAATTATTTTTCTTTAAGAAAACAAAAATCTTCCAAAATTTTCAATTTTTAAAATTAAATTAAAAAATTGAAAAAATAAATATTTTTTTTATAAAATTAATTTTGAAACTAAAATAATTACTTTTCTATTAAAAAAAAATCTTCCAAAATTTTTAACTTTTTAAAATATTTAATTTTTAGCTCATAATTGTAACTTAATAAGCATTTTCTTTGATTTTTTAAAAATTTTGGATTTTTTTTATAAGAAAATTTTGGAAGATTTTTGTTTTTTTTTAAAAAGAAAAAGTTTATTTTTAATTTCAAAATTAAATTTACAAAAAAATAATTATTTTTCAATTTTTGGAAATTTAAAGATTTTTCAAAAAATTTAGAGAATTTTTTGAGTTTATGAGAAATTAGGGTTATGTTTTGTTTTCTTTCAATCATCCACGTCTTTTGATCAATAAAAAGAAATTTGTATCTAATATTTCAAAAACTCTCACTAGCCCAGTGGCTAAATTCCCCTCCCTTAAATCCAAGAGTGTGTGGGTTCGGGGCCAACCAACAACAATTTTAAGATTTTGTCTTAAACAAAAGAACTGAATGAAACGACGTCGTTTCACTAAACGGTAGTATTTAACGGTGGGTTAACACAGTTTTAACTGTCGGTTAACGGTTTGTTATTTTGGTCAGACAATCGTCAGTTTCTTAATAAACTAAAAAAGTCAACGAAAGTTTAGGATTTTATTGGCCAGGCTCGAGTACATGTTTATTTTGGCAATTCGTGTAAAGTTCATGATTTTTTTGACCGAATTCTCTTTGATAATCATGTGACACACAGGGGCCTGATTTGAAGCCAAGATTGCTAAGCTTGTGGAGTTAGTCTTCTCCCAAGGAAGCAGTGGTAGAAGCACACTAAGATTTGTTTCAAGGCAGCAACGTAGAACAAGTTGCTAGGTTTCTCTTTGGCGACTGAAACCAAAAAAAACAACAAGCGGCTGGGGTTTTTATTTGTATTTTCAGTAGCTATTCTTAAGAAAACATAGGAAAGGCGTAAACTGCAAAACAATGTCGTCAATACATTCTACTCCCTTTAATAATCTATCATCAAAAGTATGAGTATGATCCATCTAAATTGTTGAGGATTTGAGATTAATAGTATGAATGAGAACTTATGAAAAGATTGTATATTTTAGAAAACTCATGAAAAGGATTGTATTTTTAATGCCAATACAAGTGATATGACAGCTCAAACAAAATTCAAGTAAACATTCCCACAAAACGAGATTATCATCAGAAACCCTATTCAGATAATCTAGCAGAGACGTTTCTAAGCTTGGAGTAAACCTTGCCAGCAGGGGAACCCATAATAAGACTGCAAAGAGAGCTCCTCGCAACCTTAATATTAGTAAAAGCACCCAATATATGAATCCTCGTATCCGCAATCACAATCCTCGTCTTGGTCGAGTTCTCAATCGCAAACCTAGTCTTCCCTCCTTTCCCCGACAACCTCCCAATCGCCCTCGACAGATGCTCCCCTTTCAACGTCTTCACGTCTTTGATCTCAAACGACTCCACGTAAAGCTCGTCCATCCTCAGCAGCGCCACGGCGTCGGGGATGTCGAACCCGAGCATGAACGCGTGGACAAAGTCGGCGGACTTCTGGAGGTTGCTGACGTCGGGGGTGTCGGCTCGCGTCTTGAGCTCGACTTTGCGGGACTTGAGGTTCATCCTGATGTCGACCTTCATCTGGTCGTAGACGGGCGTGTAGATGTCTAGCCACGCTTTCTTGAGAGGGGTGTAACGGTTGGGAGGGACGGGGATTTTTCGGAACTGGACTTTGCCGTCGGACATCTCGTGAGCTTTCAGAGGCTTGAAGATTGGTTTTGTCGGTAAGGAAGCAGCAGGTTCTGTTGTCGCGATCTCGACTTCCATCTGAGTAGTTGTCTCTGCCATTTTATTAACTTAAACCTACAAAAGATGGATCTCAAAACTCAGAGGCTACATCTTAAGCTAACAAAGGATTACAATTAAGTCAAGTAGCTAGCGATTCAGATTTGATTGGAATACGTACCTGATTCTTTGATTGGGAGCTTGTGGTGGTAGGAGAAGGGAACGAGAGAGAGAGACGCTGCTGCTGCTGCTGCTGCTGTGGTGGATGGAGGAGGAAAGGTTGCTCTGACTGCTTGAAGGTTTTTAAAGCTTTAGGGTTTTAACACTATGTCGCAGGTATTTTTATAGTTACTTATTGGGTTTATGAAACGTATTGTGATTGTGTTAAACGTTGGCCCAGTAAAGGCCTTATTATTTCATTAGGTCTACTTTTTCTTTTCTTTGAACAAAAATGTGTGTTGGGCTGGGCTAAACCGGAGTCAATTGGATTGGGTAGACCTTACTCTAACAGTGTTATCATATGGTTTCAATTGAATAGTTCCGATTTCTAAAACCGAAAAACTAAAACCTAACCGAGAATAAATATTCTGAAAATATTACTTATACACCAAACTATCCGAAAAACTTGAATTATCCGTATCCGTATATTTTTATCCAATTTATTTTAAAATTATTCAAATTACTTTAAAAATTAAATTACCTGAATAATTTTCATTTAAACTATTAAAATTTATCCGAATTATCCAGTTTTGAATTGTAAAACCGAAAAATTTTCATTTTATATCTGAATTATCCAAGATTAACTGAAAATGTAGAACTGAACCAAAACCAAAATTCTTATAATTGTTATCTCAACCGAACCGACAATCGGAATAACCGAACCGAAATCAAACCAAATTTTATGAATAACCAAACGATTACTATATCTCTAGAACCGAAAAAACAACAACTGAAAAGAAAATGAAATCGCCTAGGTCTGATTAAGCAAACCTTGCGCATCATTTATTCAATCCAAAAATTTGCTTTATTCAGACACTTGATAATGTATAAGACTGAGAATTCAGGACGACTCTCTCTCTCCAAGGCGACAAAAGGCGAACATAAACACGTTGTATTGTCAGCTCCGGTGGTCGGCCGTTCTGTAATTCCGACACCGGAGGCTTCCTCTTCTCCTCTTCCTGTTTTTTTTATTATTTGCTTCTCCACCTCACCATCCCTCTCCCGGTGATATTCTTGGTACTCTGGTTAGGCTCGACGGTGGGTTACTCTGAATCTGTTCCGGAGCGGTTCAGATCTGACGTCAGTGACCTTGTTCTGGAGTTCCTGTGAGTCGGTGAAGGTTTTGAGAGTGGAAGAAGTCGGCTTTTGGGTGATGGTTTTGATAGATCTCGACTTTCCCCTTTGTAGATCTACTCGGTTCCGTCGGAGGTGAAGGCGCGTGAGGGTAAGGGACATTCTCTCTCCAATGTTGTTTCTCGGTGGTGATTATCCGAAGCTATTGCTCCTCCGGTTCGCCGGCGGTTTGTGCTTCAGACCCTTGAAGTTTGAAATTCGTTTATCCTGTACGTTTAAGATCGTCAAGTGTTGTTTCAGCTAGGTAGTGTAAGTTCGGGAGTTTCGTGTTCTTGGATTCTAGTGTTTATCGGGAGTTAGTGCATTGTCTCTTTCAGTTGCAAAATTATCTTGAGTTGTGGTGGATTCAATGATCTTTCGTCGTTTAGGTGTGCGATTGATTATTCTGGTTTTGGGCTTTGAGCGGCGAAGCTTGGTTGTGTGTCGGTGTTGGTGGACTTCTATTTATCTAGTTGCAAAGAGAACGTGAGAGAGTACGTTCAAGCCGTATCCGAGAGATGCTCAGATCATGAAGCGATCTTTCTAGTCGGGTTGTGAAGTCTTGGTTCTTAGTTACGAGTGGGGATGGTATCGTTCGGCAGGCCATAGGCGGCAGCGATAGATCCGAGTTGAGAATACACTTCGGTGTCTTCGGTTGTTCAAGTGGATGCTTCGTATGGCGTGCTGTGGGCAGCATCGAGTTATCCAGATTGTTTTATCCACTGCTTCGAGGTCTTTTGCACTGAATTGTCGTGTGCTCTGGTGTAGTTGCTGTTTCTAAGTTTATTGAGTCGTTGTGTGCGTTGTAATTCTTTTGCCTTGTCTAAGGTTGTGTTTTAAAGTTACCCCGGTGTGGGTTCTAGCTGCCTGTCCTTTGGGCTCTTGTTGTCTAAGGTTGTGTTTTAAAGTTGTCCCGGTGTGGGTTCTAGCTGCCTGTCCTTTGGGCTCTTGTTCTGGAGATATATTTTATCTGCCAGCTTATGTATGAAACTATCGTATGAATGAATGAATTTCAATTTGGAAAAAAAAAAAAAAGTATAAGACTGAGAATTCATTTAGCCACTTTCCTGGTTAGTGAGCATGGGTCATACAAATAGGCTTTCGAGACTTGTTTGAGGCATTAAAACGGCCTAGGAGAAAAGGATCCATAAAAAGGAGACGCCGTTGCCGGGGATCGAACCCGGGTCACCCGCGTGACAGGCGGGAATACTTACCACTATACTACAACGACTTTGTTGAAAGTTAATAACAAAATTCAAATCTTTTATCAGCAGATTGAACCCGCCACCAGAACCGAACATATGTATTAATTCACTTCAGTCATAACCTGAATCAATACAAAACCCATGAAGTATTTAATTTTTTACTAATGTACACTAGTCTTCTGTATAATCTTTACTGATTAAAAAGTGGAGAATTACAAATGACACAAGAGAATCAATTTCCAATCTTTTCATAAGAACATTGTAAAGTAACAAAACTTGTAACCTTCTAAAAAGCCACTTAGAATATTAAAAAAAAATCTGTGGGAAGAAAAGCCAAAAGGAATAAACCTTATTTGCTCCAACATAACTTCCAAAACGTTTAACTTGATTCAAGTTTATGGAAACAAACCACATTAGAATCAGATCTACATCTTCTTAATAAGTTCATGAGATCATTAGCTTTTAGTTAAGACCCACCTTGCTTCACACCAGACTCTCTCTTCCATGGGATTTATATTGCATCCAACCAAAAAGTAACCACAGAGCAATATGAAAAAAGTTCATCAGACCGGTAGTGTTAAATGTAAAGCAGTTCTCTGTGAGGAAAACTGCAAAGAAACTCGTTTCAGGTATTAAAAATGAACCAACCAACTAACCTTCATAAGGATCTTCGTGTACAGAGAAACTGGCAGCTACTATCAAATAACAAAGAGAATTCGATGTCCCTTCCTGTGTGTTACATACAGATCGATCATCATCACTTATTAGTTTTCTATTTACCATTATCATCCCTATAAGGTGGACTTCTTTACCCCACCAGGAGAAGAAAAAAAAGCTACTACTATAACGGTGATGAACAGCATCGCTGTCTCAAAAAGCTGGAAGTTCAAGTCCATCTGTTCACACATCATACATCCAATCACCACGCAGAACGGGACCTAGCCATATACAACCAGCAACAGAGATTAATAAACAAGCCTCTTGTTGGCCAAAGATGATACACTGCTCTTGCGATGTGTTCATGTTACATAGCACGAATGGAAATATGGAGAGAGGAGCCAATAGCCACTCCCAAGGACAGATCCTGTTGAGGTCAAATAAAGTTCAACCATGTCTCAAGGCAAACTGAGAATAAAGTCAAGATTGAGAGCCATATGATAGCTTCCTACTTGGAGATCTTCGGATCTTGCGATGTGTTCCTGTTTCCTAGAATTCACAGCACGTAGAGCTATAAGAATGGACAGTCTTGTCTTAAAGCAACAAACCTCTTCAAGAGGGCTATAAGAATTAGACTGGAAGAAGAGGTAAGCGGCGTAGGCTTATAAGCATAATGCAACTGGTGAACCTTGACAGGGCCATCTCTGATGATCCAGCATGAACCTCAGTACTTTGCATGTAGTGAAGAACAGCCGGGAAGACTATCCCCATGACTGCCATCAAAAGCAATCATTAATTCACAACCACAATTCCCTGGATGCAGAAAAAACGATAAAGAAAAGCAAAAATACAAAAAACGACACAAGCGAATAGAATGAAGAAGTGGATTTACTTTGTCAAAGACTTGGTCTTTCTGGTAAAACACTAGACCACCGGAGAAGAAAGCGCAGCCAAGTACAAGCAGCATGTTAGACAGAATGGATCCTAGTAATGTCAGCTGAATAACACGTATCATCCCACTTTTCTCAAGCGAGAAAATCCTATATGATCAGTGCTGTAATATTCCCGAATGTAGTAGCGTTTAGGAGTGACATACATTCGATCGTGTGCTTCAAACCATATTCATACACCTTGGTTTCTTAAAAATAACATGCATTCCGTATATTCTATACTATCAAATCAAAACCATTTTTTCTATTTTGATTAAGTTTGGTTTTAGAAAACCGAACACCCCTAAAGCTGATGTATAGCCAACAAATTATCTACGTACTATAATAAAGATATATTAATTTATCTAAACAAAAAAAATTTTAGCATTGGTTACCTGTGGCTGTGGATATGTGGTCTATTTTCTATGGTGGTGCTTTTTGGTGACAACTTTTTTCAAAGATGATTAGATATCAATTACTAACACAAAATCGATGTGTTGTTAATTTGCATATTGAAAAAAATAAGGACACAAGCAAAAGAAGAATCAGCGTCTGTGGAACTTGGAGTGCACACACAACATGACTCCCCCACCAAGTACCAGTAGTCCCCACCCAAAGCACCATTGTAATCAAACCTTAATTAATCATTTTACTACTTTTTGTAGAAAAGTATAAACGTTAACTGTTGCTAGTCACTCATCATTAGGGCTGGGCATTTTATCCGTTAAATTTGATTCGATTCGTTATCCGTTGCTATTCGATCCGAAAATTCCGAATATCCGTAAGCTTTCGAAGCAAAGCAAATACTAAAATTCAATATCCGTCAAAATCGAAGCAAATCACAAATATTAAAATTTTGGGAAGCGAATATCCGATCCGATCCGTCAATATATAAATACATGTATATTTTGATTATATTTAAAGTTTTAAATGTATAAAATTATATAATTTTACTTATATAAAAGTATTACATAAAAGGAAGAGAAAATATTTATGACAATTAAAATTTTTTCTTAAGTTTTGTGTTATTATAATTTTAACTAAGTTTAAAAATTTACAAAATATGAAGATTCACTACTTCTTTTAATTTTTATCTTTTATACCATGCAAAAATATATTTTACAAAACAAATTTGTATCAAATTTTTAAAATTATTTGTATTAATCAAAACAAATGAGATGATCCGTAAGTATCCGCGAATATCCGCAAATATCTATTTATTTTCCGGATATCCGTTTTTCCGAATATCCGTATTTTTCCGAAGCAAAGCAAATCGAAAAATCAGATATCCGTAACATTCGAAGCAAATCACAAATACCTTTAAAAACCCGAATATCCGATCCGCGCCCAGGCCTAATAATCATCATAAAATAAACTAACAAAGTTGAAATCCACCCAATCACCCATCCACTACATGCACTACTGAAATGATTGCTTATTATTACCATTATTAACCAGAGTCTGGAAGCTTTGTTTACTGCGAGTCAGAGTCATTCATGATAAAAAAAACTAAAATAACTAAGTGAAATTCCCACCGTCCAAGGGATAAAATAATTAATCTCTGCCGATTAGTATCAACCATATATTACACAAGCCGTAACTACTTTGATTTCTGTTTTCTTTTTCTCATAAAATGGTTGGACTCATCCATCGTTCAAAGTTCAAACAAAACACACAACAAGGAGCGTTGTTGGGTTCGTTATCTTCTAGAAGTCCTATCCATCTTGGTGGCCTAAGATGATTCCTTTAATGTAACACTCTTGTCTATTTTTCTGTACACTAATCCAACAATAAATAGATTTATAAACGAAAAAATTATGTAGATAACAAAGACAAAAGAAAAGCTTCTAGAAAGCGTTGATATTTTTTGGTTCCGTTTATTTTTCTTGGTTGTAAAGATACTTTATTGCTGTTTTTTAATTCTAAGCCGTTGGTTCGCTGGACACGATCTCTTCTAGAACCACACTTTTACGTTGGAACAAAGTTTATTAATTAAAATAGATAATTATATAGCAGTCTAAAAGAAAAAAAAAAGTTTACTAATTTTTTAAAAAATTGTTAAACATTTGATAGTACTATATCATGGGTACTACTATATATTATATAAACACTATCGCTAGATTTAAATTAATGGCTATAGTTGACTGTTCAAGAAACACATCCTTTAATTTAATGACTTGTTTAATGTCATTAAACATGTAATTCCAGAAAATTATCTAGTCTAATTTTGTTTTTAATTCGGCTTTATCAATTTGAAATGTCATCATTTCAGTCTTAGTCAGCTGATTAAGTAAGACTCAGCGGAGTAACTATGGGCGCTAATTGAATACTATCATAATTTTTAGAATTTGAGATTTGATTCGTATTTTAAAGATATCCGAAATTTTTATTTATTTTGTTTAAGAAAAATACGAATACCAAAAAATTACAGATATTTACAAATATTTATGGATATATTATTCATTATTCTCAATACAAATAAATTTAGAAAATACCATCCAAGTTTATCTTACAAAATATATTTAACATAATATAAAATATAAATAAATATTAGTGAACTATATGTTTCATAATTTTAAAAATTAATTAAATATTATTATAAAACAAAAAAAACTTTAGAAGAATTATAGTTTTTATAAAGATTCCTTTAATCTACTATTTCTATAAGGAGTTCTATAAATAAAACTAATAAATTTATATATTAAAATAGTATTTATATAAAATTATACATTTAAACCTCTATATTTAATTGTATATATACTTATGTTTGTGTAAAAATCAGAGCAAATCGAATATTTGGCTCTTAAATTTTTAGTATTTGTGATTTACTTTGTTTTTAATGAAATTGATGTTTAATATTTGTTTTACTTCTAAAACTTATGAATATTTGGACTTTTTTGGATAAAACGCTTATTCCTAGAGCCGAGCCGATAAAGAGATTCTAGAAAGCCAATCTATTGTACTAGATGACACGTCAGCGTTTCATAGAATTTTCAGAAAATTGGTGACTGCCCGTCACTCCCACAGGCTTTACCTGTCTTTTTTCCTTGATGTTGGCTCCTTTCTAATTACCATATTTAACCGATGACTTATTATTTAATAGTATAAAATTGAATAGTAGGTTTTACTAATCAGCTTAGAAAGTTAAATTAGTATTTAATTTATCTATTTCTATATACTTTTTTTTTGTTGACGTTTCTCAACTTTTGAATAACAGCTAGAATGAACATACCCGGATTCTAAAACCTTGTAAGATATCGAATAATGAACAATTTTTAAACAGTTAAATATTATCAGGAAAATAGTGATGAAAATATTCTAAAATTACCAAATCACACAAAAACTTTTCACCTTTGAGCTATCCTCTATAAATAAAGATCACATCTCGATCCCTCTCTCCTTGTGATTCATATCTCTCGTCCTCTCTCTGCTTCGCTTCTTTCAAAAAAAATTCATTTTTCTTTAGTATTTGCTCCTCTGTTTTTAATTTAATTACGTAAATGTCCGGAATTTTAGTTTCTTCCACCGGTAACTCCCTTCGATTATCGCCGGCACACGTCCTCTCTCATCCCAAGACAGTCAAATCCCGCAACCGAAACGCCCGGTTTCCCTCCAGAGCTACGTCGTTTAGGGCATACACGCAGACGCTAAACGCCGAGCCAGCTGTAACCGAATCCACCGTTCGCCGGCGAGTGTCGAGCCTCTACGAGCTGCTTAAAGTAAACGAAACGGCGTCGTTGACGGAGATAAAGACGGCGTACAGGAGCTTAGCGAAGGTGTGCCATCCGGATGCGTCGGAATCGGACGGACGAGATTTCATGGAGATCCACAGAGCTTACGCTACGCTGGCGGATCCGACAACGAGAGCGATATACGATTCGACGCTGGTATCACGGCGGAGACGGGTCCAAGCTGGAGCTATGGGTCGGGTGTACGCAGCGACACGGAGATGGGAGACGGATCAGTGTTGGTGATTTAGCGTTTTTTAGGGGTTTCCGATGATTTTGCAGCGAGTAAAAGGGCATTTTTTTACTTCATTTTCCCCCTTTGATTACTTTTTTTTTGTTTTCCTTTGTCATATCTTTGGAAAATTAAGGGGGAAAATATGTTTTATCAGCCTTTTATCAATGTTATAACAGACGTGTATATTATTTTCGCTTCAAGTTGTGAATTTTGCTGTCGATTAATTAGATCACATCATAACTTTTTTATTTAATTAGAACATAATAATCATAGTATTGATAATTTAATTTCAAATTTAATTCAGGAAATCATTTTAGATATTTTTAATGGAATATTGCTAACACCGACACACACTGTAAAGAACAGGAAAATAATTTGTTAACACATACACATTGTAAAGAACAGAACACATAAGCAAATACGTGCCTGTGTCTTTTGAATGAAAAACTCCAAACATTTGTTTCCCGTTCTTTTACATAAGATCAACTTGGGGAAATATAGGCAACGCATATGAAACAACCAGATTTTACATTTAAAAAGAAAATTGATGAAAAGGGAAAAATGCAAAATTCAAATCAAAAATGAAAAGATGATCAAAAATCCGACAAAGGTAGAACACAGACGCGAGTAGATGATGTTGGTGTTCCTGTGTTTTTTTTTTAAATATAAGCAGCGAACAAAAGCGTGAGAGGATCATTTGCAGGCCATAAGCATGGAGTTTATCACATGCATTATAAGTCTTGTGGCAGAGACGTCGCTGCCTGGTACGTTGCGGTGGTGGTGCAGAATCTGATACACTTGCTCAAAGATTGGCCGACCGTGGGCCGCTACCATCGGGTCTGATGGGTTAATTGCTGTAACCACATCAGTCATCCACGCAAGCTTACGGGACGTGTCCTTGCTGATGTCGCAGGCTAGCTGCTGCAGCAAAGACAGAAGTACGCCTTGGCTCAGAGGAAGTGGATTCATCGCCAATAGTCCACGCAGATCCACCTGAATTGGCAAAAAACCAATGTCATGGGATCTTGTGTAACACTGATGATAATGAGAGATGTTAAATTGCGCAAAACCAAAATTTCACCTGTGAGCAAAGCCATGATACTATGGAGACATCGCTTCTTTGTAAAGCTGACGTAAAAGATTCCTCGTATTTGCGTTCGGATATCAACCTGGATAGTTCTGCTATTGGGTCTGCTTCAACCTGAAAGGAATATAGATGTTGCGATTATTAAAACTCAGAGAAAGATATCAACTTGGGATTCTTCTAAGAATCCTAAATGATTCTTTCTTCATTCACTCTCTGGCTCCAATCATAAGAGACAACAAAGAACAGAGAATAAAGAAAAGTACCAAAGAGGGTGAGAACTCTAACCACTCCTCTCCTAAGCCCAAAGTAAGGTCCTAGACCAATTTTATATGTACTTCTACCTAAATTTCCTTTGGTAGCTGTCTCGCTGACCAGAATAAACTATGATAGCTGAGCAAGCAGCTACAATTAACGACAAGCTACCTAGGGTGATTACAATGCTCCTGCAGTAGACTAATACAAGGCTTATGACATTCATAGTTCTTAGTTCCAGAGATGTGACAACCTTTTCAAGAATAGCACCCAAAGGTCCACTACTTCGTTGAGAAACCAAGGCGTTTGATCCACTAGAATTTGCTCCAGCAGCTGCGAGAGCTAAGCGATTCCTTTGGCTCTCCGCTAATTCACGGCTCAAGGCTTGAGTAACTGACGTCGCAGAGGTAATGGTTTCCTGTAATTCGTGCAACAACTTCAGAAAGCTGTTTCGGTTTTGCAACCATAATACTGGTCGAAGAAAGATGATTTTCCACCATACCTTTAATGTATGAGCAAGCGGGGAGTGCCCACCGTCAAACCTTTGCTGGGCTGCGTTTGTGTGCTCGGCCATCCCTTTCTGGAAGGCTGTGTCTACTTGCTCAAACATGGTCTTGCATGACCTCTCGAAGGAAGGTATGACTGAAGCCTCCAGCCCCGACCTAAGAGCTTCCTGAAAATTATAAATGGCAGAAATATAAGAGGTCAATCCGTTTTCGCGAGCTATAAGACTTCCAGTACGCTACATAAGTAATTGTAAAACATGGTCAATTCCAATTTACCTGGAGGGCTTGCCTGCCAGATGTCTGAAACTGGGTTTGAAATTGCTTCATTATGGTCGCCTCAAGCTTTGAATTAACAGATTTGTCAAGATGATTGACTGCTTTGTCACTAAGTGCCCTCTGTAAAAAATAAAGAAAAAGCACTCTTTTTCAACAATACAACTATACAGAGAGAAATCAGAACGAGTAAGAGGTAAAATTCGAACCTGGAAGGATTCCGTGATTGAAGAAGTTACAGTTTTTTCAATAGCTGGAACTAATGCACGAGCTATGGCTGGAACAATTGTAGCAAACTCCTTTATCGTTTTTTCACACATTGCGTTTAACTCTTTGCTCACGAAGTTTGTCACTGCATTCACAATTTGCTGTGAATGGTCCCGCATTGCCTTTTCATTCTTAACGATCTCCTCTTGTAAGCGGGCCCAAAGAGCATCCGCATTTGACTTGCAGGATCTCTCAATCATTCGCCCTAAAGCCACTTCTAGTCTTTTACCTTCTTTAGCGACAGAGCCATTGACAGCATTGGAGAGTTGTCTCGGTATCTCCTTCTGTGAAACCATTATCTGCAAGGGAATAATGTCCAAAGTCAACAAATATTTAACAATAACCTATCATCGAGAAATGCAACTTTCATACAAATTACAATCTCTTACGATTGCTACAAAGGAACATATTATATGCCAAATCGAAGTAAGGCCACGTCAAGCAATAGGGTACTTCTCAATTTCAAGGTAAAAAATGTCACCTGATTCATTGTTTCTTGGAAAGCTAAGATAGGTTGGCTTGAGCTCTGAGTTTGCTCATTGTAGATATCAGCCAGATTAGCAACATTTGAGGATGTAGATGACAATCCGGGACCCTGTGAGATTTTGGACTTCTGTTTCTTCCCTTTGCTATTTGTAGCGGCTGACTGTGAAAGCCCAATAGATGAAACCGTCTCAGGAAGCTTTCCAGACACATCTCTGGAGTCAAGATTATCCCCAGCTTGTACAGACTGTTCAAAAGCTTTTGATTCCCCAGACTCTGTACTAGGATAACAGTCTCTTGCCATCTCAGTGCTGAGATTCGAAGTCTGTGAGTAAAAGATTTTTTCTTTATTCACTGAAGTGCGATGCTCAGTTTCGTCATTGTAATTGATTTCCCCATTCTGCGTCGAACTTGATTCACCTACTTCTTTTACCTCAACTTCTGTGTCTCTTGAATCAATATTCACATCCTGGATATTTGCATCCCTATCCCTTTTCTCTTCGGTAGTAATGGAGCCTTCAGTGGATGACACGCGCATCAAAAACTCCGAAGGAGTTACAAGATGAGTAGGGTGCTTGAAGAAAGCTTGTGGGTTTCGCATCCCAGACACATCATCATCAGGTGTAACATCTTTGTCCTTGCTTCTTGAGCTTTCTTCAAATTTTTTTTCTCCAACAGCAACAGAATATTCAGAAGGCCCTTGGCCACCGAGTTGATGAGGTGGTAGTATTGGCTCAATAACATCTACAGGAGTCTGATAGCCAGAAAGTTTACTTGATAGTCTGGGACTTGGAGGAAGCTGAGGTGAAGTAGCATATGCCGACCCAGTAGCACTGGTGTCAGAAAGCAGCCCAGAAGTTCTAGGCTCACCGCTGGATGGAACAGTTACCGGTGCTGACGTCTCCCCAGGTGCAGAACCAGCCGGATAACTCGAAGTAATAGCACCTTTCGGTCTATTCACTAAAATAGATGGCTTAGGAACTGAATCAACTGAAGGTAAATCTGTAAGCTTCATTCCAGATGATTTTGACATGCCTTCAGCCAGATTTGCCTGCCGCGAAACACTAGAATCTGACTTCTCCAAACCCACATTCTCCTCTGTAGGCGGAGGCAAGCACAAGCATAAGTCTAATGTATACTGCTGGATTGCTTGCGTCTGCACACAATAAACCTTAACCATAGGTTCTTCTGGAGGATCATTTGTCCCTACAAAACTCAATATCGGCATAGTGACAGTAAACTCAGACAAGTAGTCCATCCTTGTATCAGCTGGAGATGAGCCATAGTCCAAATGCACAGCATATATGGCGTTCCTTTTCGCATTTGCAAGCAAGAGGAGGCCTGCTTCAGATAATGCTATGACTTGGTTGAAAAACGCCTCCTCCACTCGTGGCTCAATTGAACTTTTCAAATCCAGTATCTGAGTGCAATTCCATGACTCAGAATCAGCTGGTAGGAGCCACCCTTCTTCTCCAGATGGGATCCAAATCTTCATCTCTCGATTAAGAGGACCCTGCAAACATGGAAACACAGACAGAGTTAGCAACTAAGCAGAAAGATACACTACGGTATACAATGTAAAGTCAACACAGCACAGGTAAGGCTCAGAAAAAGCCGGAAATACTGATTCAAAAGAATACCCCAGTAATGAGTATGACGTGATCAGATCTCTCAGGGGATGTCACAAATGTTGCCGAATTGACCGGATGGCCATCATGAGGTTTCAGAACTGCAACTGGCTGTGCCTTGAAATCTTGCCAAATCTTAACCTGTTGGTATTATGAGGAAAGAAAAGAGTAAGAAACGCAGACTAAAACACTAGCTACTGCACTAGCATAAAAAGGCTAAAAAGGCCGACGGGTTCCAAATTAAGTTCACCATTCCAATATTATGTGTAATCACTTTAAACTTTTAGATAAAGTCATCTTTAAGAACAAAAACGATAGAAATAGCAAACTCTAGTGAAGTAGAATGAAAAAGAAAAACAAATACAAACCGTGCCATCAACGGAAGAGGAAACGAGGCGTGTGATCATCCATTGGCACATGGATAAATCTGTAACCTCTCCATCGTGCTTGCCAACAATCTTTACACCGTCAATCAATTTATCAAGGTGGCACTGAATAGGAGCCTCAGCCGAGAAGACTTCACCTCTGCCAACTTTAGTAGTATCAATCAGGAGAACGTGTTTACCAATTGAAACCACCAAAATTTCCTGAAAAAAATTATTTCAAGCAATCAGAAGTATATAAAACAATTTGTCAAAGGAAGAAAATGTTATTCCATACCTGTTTATGAGAATGCCAACAAACACGTGGATGCTTGGTGTCTTCATGACCAAGTATCTGAAGAGCAAGAGCAATCTTTCCAGTAATCTGGGGATCATCTTCTCCCTCAGACCCTTCAGATATCTTCCACACGAAAACCTTCCCATCCAAGCTTACGCTGTTTTGGAGAAACAGGAATGAAACGGTAAAGGCCTAAGGAGAATACAAGGCGTAAATTAAAAAAAAAAAAAAAGAATCACAAAGAAGAGTACCTAGCCAAGAGATGGACATCCTGGGCAAAGAAGGCCATATCTGTCACTCTCTGTACACACATATACAAACATATTGTTAAACCATATTCTATACTTAATGGAAAGATTGAACATTTAAATAAAAAAGGGACCTGAGAATGGCCTCGGAACAAAGCTCTAAGTGCGGTGTTAATATTGAGAACACGAATGTTTCCTCCTTTCAATCCATAGCAAATGTAGATCTTGTTCACCGCGATCTGGCGTCCCACTACCAGCTGAGGATCCGACCCGTATTTAGTAATCGGAGTCACCTCTAGCTGAGGCTGAATCTCTCCGTGTAATCTGACGTCAACATCGTACGCCGCGTGCTCCCCGCTCAATCTTCTTCCCCTGGGAAGCTTGCAGCTCGGGACACGAAGAGGACCCGAAGGAAACGACCGGATCTCGTTCTGATTCAGCTGATTCGGCGGATCTTGGCTGGCCACGGTGGCGCCTCCTCCACCGCCGTTGCTATTATTGTTGAGGAGAGCCAGGATGTGCGTTCCGGGATTGTGATTGGTGCGAGGCGACTGGAGATTAAGAGGCGGCGAGGGGAAAGGGAGTGATCTCTGTTGTTGGAGGTGGTTAGTCGCGGAGGAAGGCACGACCTCTTGCTGTTGTTGTTGCGGCGGAGGAGGAGGAGCGTAGGGCTGCTGCTGATGATGATTGTACTGGTTGTGAAGGAACGGACCTATGGGGGGAGGGTAAGACGCCGGCGGCGTCGGGAAAGGGCTCGGTGGAGGATTGTTAGGGTTAGTGTTACCAGGTGAAGACGCCATGGAGATTAGGGTTAGATCTCGGATCAACGAAAGCTAGGGTTTGCGAAATCAATCGATGAGAAAGACTCGGACGATGACGACTTGATAGTGAGAAGAGGAAGCGAAATTTCGGAGACTTAAAACTTTATGTTGATTTAGTTTAATGAATCGATAAGTTGATCTTTTTCGGTATAAATTCATATTTAATCCGGGCGGTTTTGTTTCCATTAATGGGCCTTGTTTCTTTTAATGGACCAGCCCACGTTAGCCTGAATCAGTCTTCTGGGTTCCCCTGCTGGGTTTTACAGCTCCGGTGCATCTGAACCAAATTGATTGTTTCAAACTTATCCGTATACCTAATAATGTATATTTTATGATTCCATTCCATCAGTTGTACGAGGAAGATGAACAACTCCTTTGGCTTGCTTCAAATAATTTTTTTTCTATAAAATCAACACGTCCACAGTAAATCTTCTCAACAATACAATAGATGTAGAAGCAGCTAGATTTTACATTTAAAGGATGAATGAACTGGACCGCAAGTTGAAAAAGTATTGGGCCGGATTTGTCAATCCTATTATGTGAAGCCCAATGCAGTGAGCTAGTCAAGATTCTGGTCTCACGTTCTTCTGTCTCTCTTGGATTTTCAAGTGTTGTCCTCTGGTTTGGTCTATTGTAGGGGTTCAAGAGGCTGCTTTCCTTGAGTCGTGAGGAAGGCATGTTTTCATTGGGAAGAAAGTACATCTGAGTCTCATGTTGGGTAGCATAGCATCCAAATGACTCATACTATGTGATACTAGATACCTCACTATGTAAGTGTGGTCGAACCGCTGGTGTAATGAAATTATGTATTCTCTTGTTAGTGAATGAAAAGTCGATGTCGATTTAATAAAAATGAATGAAATGCAATACATAAACCAAACTTAATAGAGAAAACAAATCTTAAAAAACTAGTGATCCTATGTCTCATGAAGAAACAAAAAAACTAGTGATCCTATTTCTCATGTCGCATGCTCTCCGTCTCCATTGCTGATGACTAAAATCTAGTGACACTGAGCTGATGACTAAAATAAGGGTGAGAATCGTGTATATATAGCATCTTACTCAGTTGCAACAGTTTTGGCTGGGACCTATTTCTTTTTATTGGGCCTTCTTATTTCACTATATAGTAATCAAGGCCGACTCATTCTCTAATATAAGCTTTCCTTGTCCATGGTCCATGCAGTATATAGATAGAGATTCTCATGATAAAAATGATGAAAAATAATATAAACCATTGGTGCACATTAAAAGAAAAGAGATCAATCAACCACTTATAATAGAATAACACATGTAGTTCTTCTTGCTCCAAATTAAAATATCTTTACAAGACCCGTAACTTTTTGAAAAAGCCAATATCCTTTACATAGAATGAAAGTAGCACGTAAAGTTTTATATTAGCTTTGGAGATTGTACTATTAGGATTTCTATAAAGTAATTAAAGTTATGTAGCTTTTACATACGGACTGATATAATCGCATAATCAACTAGTGGACCTAAACGCGTGGTCCAATTCCAATATAGTAAAAGAGTAAACAGAGCTTATCTAGAGGATTTTGAGTAGCTTCAAAGGCAATAAATAGAAGGTAACGTCCACTCGCCTTTATATCTCCCACTAAATATATCCTCTATCCCCCAAGTTTCTCGCCAACAAACAAATTATCTCTGTGATCTTGTATTATCAGAGCTGAGAAAAAAAAAAAGAGATGTGTTGCGGACGGATTTGCATGTTGTGCACGTGTTTGATTCTGGTGGTGATCGCTATAGGGTTTCTATTCGGGTTCGGAGTTTTCAAGGAAGGTTTCCACAAGATTCAACAGTCCGTCCATCTTGAGTGCGATCCGAGATCCGGCTGCGGCGGAGGAGGAGGAGGAGTTGGACGTCGTGGTTACGGTTTCACAGCTCCCGCTGGTAATTAATAACTAGATGTGGTGTGATCATCTGATATGATGAATTCTTATTCGAATCAGCAGCGTTTGTTTGTTTTTTTTAATTCAAATTTGGATACATATATATATATCGATTCTTAGGTTTTTACTTTTTTTTCTCCAATAGCTCACATTGATTGATTCCTTTTTCGTTTAACCATCAGATTTAATTAGTTTTCATCTTATGATTGATTGTTTTCTTAATTAACTTTCCAGTATGTTGTCTATTAAAAAATACAAATCCTATTACGTAACGTAAGGCTACACACTTGTTTTCAAGTTAATGCAGTTTGCAGCTTTTGAGCATCTTTATTTCAGATAACCCCAAGAAGATATGCTTAAGCATAATCCTATTAGGAAAATAATCCGTAATAAAATAACAAAATAACAATGATACTTCTAATATTTTTCCACGGTAAAGTTAAGATTCTCGATGAGTCTAAGGGGGTGTATTCAACTGAGAGTTTCAGGTGATTTGTATTAAAATGACAAATCCACTGTTATTCAAACATGAATTTTAAAAACTCATTTAAAATCCACTGTTATTGAACTTGACATTTCGTAAAGTACTCTGAAATCCACTGTTATTGAAAATATTTTAAGTTGTGGGATTTTAAAGTTTTGAGGTGATTTTAGGGTGTTTGGGTGGAGTTTCTTAGTTAAAAAAAATAAAACTCAAATCCCATTGTTTTAGGTGATATTCTAGAGTAGTTTAACAAAAATCACCTAAATCTCTGCAACTTATTAAAATCATCTAAAACTCCATTAAAAATCAAATCACATCAAATGCTAAATTGAATACATCCCCCTAAAAGTATTCTCGTATAATCTGGTATAAAGAGTGATTTTTAAACCAAATTAAAACAATACAGGGATAGTTTCGGGTTTTCCAAAAGCCATATGTTTTTAACTAGCATAGCAAGAAAAGGAAAGCCAACTTCAGAAGCCACAGAGATACCAGAAAAAAAGAAGAGTAGAAGCCAAAACAGATAACTCTGATAAATTAAGTGCCTTCGGTGTCAAGGATGATGATTTACTAATGATGCTTTCCAATGCCCGTGCCCTTCACGTCTTGGTACTCTTTATTTGAAAGCCTTGCAATTGTAACCATTCATCATCATGGTTTATCTCCGTCTGCTTTGTGCTTGCTTAAATTCAGAACTACTCCGGCAGGGAGTGTTTTTTTTTTTTTTTTGCTTTATCGGCTGATCAGGTTGGCAGGAACGGTGCTAAAAAGTGGACTGGTTATCATAGTACATAACTTGAACTTGGAATATTTTCTAACTAATGCCAACAAATAGTAAAATCATTTGTTACCTACAGTGTAAATTGCATACAGCACCGAAGCCCAAATCCATACTAAGTACTTGTTCATAGCAGGAGGTAACGAGTTCAATACAGGTGGGTTTACACATTGCAGCAAGTCTTTTACAAATGGAATACATTTGTTTTAGATGGTCTCAACTTTATGTAAATTTATTATAGTGGTTTGCATTGCATGGCCTAGAGTCAGAGATATACCTCTACTTGTTATGCATTTTCGTATTTTGAAGAAAAGTAAATCCTTTACAAACAAGAACGTAAAAGAAAAGAAAACCACAAGCTTGTCTTAGGTTTTATATACACACAAACACACTGTAGAGGTTTTGAATCGAGAAAGAAATACATTACAAATTATTTTAATCATGAGACCGACGACCTTATGACTCAGGAGAACCTCCTCCTCCCAACATGGATAGGTTAGTCGGGACAGATATGCCACGTGACATTCCGAGTGCAGAGTTACGACGGTGGTAACGGCACCTGAAGGAGCCAGGGTGTGTTGTTGGTGCGCATAAACAGTTTTGCCTCACGCTCGATGACTTCCCCATACCCATCGGGCCACCACCACCACCACGTGCACGTGGAGACATGTTGTAAGCTTCTTGTCTTTTAACGTCTTCTTGGCTTATCTCTTGCGGTGTCTCCTTAAGTTTGTTGATCTTCATCGTCATCGTCCTCTTCGCTTCTTGTTTTTTCTCTTTCCCTTCCATTTGTATTTTTTTGTTTCTTCTTTGTTTCTCTATACCTTGTTACAAATAGAGAAACCTCTAAAAATAGTCGACGATGGAATTGTGAAACTGAGAAAAAAAAAAGCTTTAGAAATACAAAGAAGTAAGTTGATGTAAATGAAATGTATCTAAATATAGTGAGTTTTCTACATACCGTTTCTTTTGCGGTTCTGAATATTCGAGATTAGAGTTTTCTTCGCCGTAAACATATGGTTGCCTCTTGTTAGGTGTGTAACTTCTCTGTTAACAAAAATGAAAAAACCAACTCGATCTCCCATGTTGGTATATTGGAAGTAATTTTGGTTCTCCTAGTAACGAGATTTGTTATAACGCACAAGTCACAATCGATTTTCTTCTGTAGTCTGACAAAAAGAAATATTTTATCATTACATTTAAATGTACGTACTGTGTTTAGAAGATGATACTTTTGTGATTTAAGCTCAAATTTTATAACTTCTTATGAGAAATTGTAGATAACAAAATCCTCATTAATGTTGTTTGGTATAATACAAAGCATAAAGTTGATTTTAAATCCTTTTAAACTACAACAATTATGGTAAACTTCTAGTATGTAGCTAGAACCTACGCAAACAGTAGACCAAAGTGCTTATTGAACTCAGCTTCAGTTAAAAAAAAGATCAGAACTAAATCCAATAATCAGACAGAACAAAATTCAGATACAGAAACAGACAAGTACGGACACGTGTAAAAAATGATTGTTGACAGTGGGATTTGAACCCACGCCCTTTCGGACCAGAACCTTAATCTGGCGCCTTAGACCAACTCGGCCATATCAACTTTGTTGGCCATGTATTCTAATAATTAAGAAATCTATAAATAGTGTCGTCAGGGTATAAAATACTCAAATCTCTGCCTCTCCTCTGTCATTATCTTGTACCATACTTTTCAACACTGTTTCCATGTGTGCAGAGTCTAGCCAGTGGCCAGTGCCATATACAGCTTAACCATTCAGGGTCAGCCATTAGCTTTCCCGGCCTTGCAGGCTTGGTACATGGGAATATACCAGAAACACAGCCCATAGCGGTGGCTCCAACTATATCTTCAATGACTAAAGAACCTTAAGGAGGCCGACACATAACTAATCAGCAACTCACGAAGCTTGGCTACAACTACTATGTCAAGCAGAGTTGCTCTAAAGATGCATATCCGATTGGTAATAACTAATAAGAGATAATTCTAGGAAATGACACTTGAGCTGAGTACACATAAAAATGGAAATGATTACTAACCTTCTAAATAATTACTGTAGTTGATAATCAAATATCATTTTCTCATTGTGTAAGTCAAAGCAATACATAAGTAAAGGAACTCTCAATTCTATTAAATTACAGAAAAAAAACATTGAAAGAATGTGGTTTATCAAACTATCACCATGATAAAAAGGAAAGAAAAAGATAACACCAAAAAAAAACAAGAAAGTTTCAGGTTTGACATAGTTAATCCACACACTTCTTCTGTTATATAATTCAGCCCTACATTAAGATCGATTCCTTGCATCACAAGTCTAACAAAAAAAAAAACATGGAGCTAAGAAGATCGACAGAAAAGCTTGAAGACAATCATGTAATGCAGATTCCAGGAAGCAATCATCTCTCATAAGAAACCAATTCTAGCATTCTCTTGAAAATAATGAGAGGAAGGTTGACAGATAATGTCAAAGGGAAGCTTACCTACAATGATTATTCCTTATATTCCCTCTGTTAAGAGGAGGTTAGACACCCTGCATTCTACAGCAAAGACAGAGAAGCTATAGACTACTTCTCATCTTTGAGAATCTTACCTGAAATTGCAATGAATCCAGCAGAGTTCTTGCTGGACTTATTAGCAACCGGACAGGTTTCAGACATTAGTCTCCTGGATGAACTATAGTCTACATTAGTAAGAATGACATAAAGTCATAAGAGTAAATAAACTTGTGTATTTGATGGGACTTAATCCCAGTGTTATGATTGCAGTACCTGCAACTAAGATACAAGACATACTTAGAACGAAAAGACAAGGAAGAAAGAAAACAGTAGGAATAGAGAGGCCCTAGAGCATCTTCATCATACAGACAAGTAACAACACATAAGCTAAGGATGAGTTCATGGTGGGATCAGTTCATGATTATATTCAGACGAAAATTCAGAGAGCGGCGTAGAGAGTACTTTGATAAGCTAAGGCTAGTTCTCTCTCTCTTGTACTAATGCTCTTTCTTCTAACAGGAGGTTACAATGTTCAGGTACAACTCATAACTTGGATGTAACCTCTTTGTATGTACAACTCATAACTTGGATGTAACCTCTTTGTATTGAACCGTAACTACACGCTGTATTGAAAATCTAACTACTTGTTGCGCCTTCAAACATAAAATGCAGGACATACCCTTTTTGAAAGTTCAGCGTCTCAACCACAATATGTGAACCAAAAAGACCAAAAAATATATATAAACATAGGGATCAAAGACAAACGATAAGGCTATATCCAATTTTGCAAGTGTCATGGTGTCAGCGATGAATTAAAGAGAGCTTAATAGGAATTTGAGAAATAGCATTGAAGTAAAGTGCATGAGCTTTTGATATAAAACATAAAACAGTTGTTGGTTGGCTTTCTGTATTAGTACAAGAGGACGGAATAAAAGCCTTAGAGATCATTCATCATACAGACAAGTAACACACACTTGTTCAATCACTTCATGTATCTGTGAAGGAATTTTCTGTGGAAGTCATTCCTTATTGTATCATTGATGAAGCGCTTAGGTGCCTTCATTTCACCACGAGCCTGATTCTTGAATACCACATCATCATCCCACCTGAAAACGAGGAAAAACAATTCTTAGTATCAATTAACATAATCCCAAGATTCATGAAGAAAAAAAAAAGATAAGAACAAAACCCTAACCTCCTTTTGACACTAAACGAGGTTGGAGTATTGTTATTGAGCAGTGGGTTTCCTTTGAGAAGTTCTTCTTCTTTGGCGTTTAGCTCCTCCATCTGCTGCTGCTTTTCCTGGAAAAAAACATGAATGATACATATATTAATACCAAAGAAGCACATTAACTGTGACAAGACAAATCTTCCTTTACATAAGCGTGTTTAAGAGAAACCTATCTATCATTCTTTTAATAGTAATCTAGAGCAGAATCATAAAACAGACAATGAGTAACTTTACCTTCCTGAGCCTCTCCTCCACTCTTTCTTTCTTAATCTGGTCGAGTTCAGCCATGAGAGCTTCAGTGTCGTCCTCGTCATCATCATCACTTTCGTCATCACTAACAAATACAAAACAAATCGTAAGATAACTTTAATAAACCTAGAGAGTTATGAGTTGATGCAAGAGAAAGGACAACCATATTTTCCCCCAAAATTCACCACATAATCAATAGCATTTTACCCAAACTATGGCACCAATACGACTTAACAGATATGTCTAGTTACCAGCCCCAAACCTTGATTCTTATCCAAACTTAAAGCAGTAGAAATAAAGAAGTGCAAAAGAGGAAAAGAAGAATAGGTGTACCTATCATCATCACTTTTGATATCAACATCAGAATCATCAGCATCTACACTGCGAGGAACAATCCGATCTTCAGGGTCCCTTTTAGATCCTAAAACCAGTAATAGTCCACTACGTTAGACAACAATGTATGATCGAACAATATATATATCATACTGTGAACAAAAAAAAACTTTGTCTAACCTTCCAGGAGTAGCTGATTCCCTCTCCTGCGATCTCTATCATCTAATGACACAAAACAACACAGTTATAAGAAGACCAAAGGAACAAGCTTTAAGTGAAATAAAGCTTTGAAATTTATAAATCTTTAACATTACCACTAAAAGATTTGTCTTTGGAAGAGAAGTGTCTCCTCTCACGCTCCTCAAGCTCATCACGAAGATTCTTCTTCTCCACTTCCTCTTGCGTGTGTTGCCCTTCCCTCCTGCCAAAAAAAACAAGCAACACCACAGTTAATGATATAATCCCATAGACAACGAAACCAGTATCAAGACACAAAGAAAGATCAAATCTCTTCCACAGATGCATAAGCCCTATGACTACCTATCTCAAAACAATTCGAAATCTTTCTAATTGCAATAAACCCTAGATATCTGGATATAACCTCATCAATCAAAAGAAAAAAATTCGATAGAATGAACATAGTGATCGGATCTGCGGTTGAATCGAAATCTCACCTTGGCTTTAGAGTCGTGTGAGCGGCGACATCGCGAGACGAATACTTCTGAGAGGCGCCGAAGATACGAGCACCACCCTGCTCGTTACCTCCCTTCGCCGGAGCCCACGTTGGCCTAGCTGCAGTCGTCATCTTCGGAACAAAAAAAACCCTAAATTCCCAAATCAACCACGATCGAATCGAGATAAATAAAAGACGAGAGGATTGACTCGGACCGTGTTTAGGAGAGAGAAGAGGAGTATTAAGAGAAAGAAGTCTAGTGTATTTATTTATAGACCCCTATTCTTTCCATTCTTTCCTTTTTTATAACAAAACTTTTTCCTTTTTTTTTTGGTCTAACCACAATTTCTCACTGATGCTGTTATTAATTGTCGCACTGACAATGGCCAAATAAATGCTAGATCTTATTGTAAACATAACTTTTTTAAATAGGTGTATTGTTTAACTCCAGATATAACATGAACAGTATAGGTTAAGAGTGAAGATGGTTAGTTTATGCGATGATGATACTGAATGTTTACACAATATCACAAACATTATTAAAAGCTACCAACTTTGAACAAAAGAGTGACACTTATTTCTTCTAATTATGAGTTAATACAGAATGTCACAAATTTCAAAAGAGACCACAGATCCTTTTCCCTAACACTTGACCAAACAAGTCTCTTTGGATCTCGTTTTGGACTTGTGCACTTCCTTTGCAGAGGGAAACGACTTATTAGCACACATTTTGGATTCTGCCATGATCCTACTAGCTGCTTTACGCCGTCTTTTAAGCTCTGCCTCCACCACAATTGTTGCTTCCTCAGCCATCTCTGCTTTCTTCAACGCCTCCTGCGTTGCCGCTTTTATATCTTCAATCTCCTTCTCGCTCATCTCTAGTTTCTTCAGCGTTTCGTCTCTGCATGCTCTCAACACTTCCGTCTCTGTTAATCCACCACCACCACTTTCGTGAACGTTTACACATTCCTCCTCTGCAGCTTTTGCTTTGGCTTCTTCTGCTTCCTTGAGCTCTTCCTCTAACATCAAGAGCTCCCTCTTTGCATCTTCAGCTTCCTTCCTCAGCTCCTCGACGGCTTGGTCTCTTTCTCTTTGCTCTTTCTCTTTCTCTATAAGCTGAGAATGTTCTTTCTTCACGTTTTCAAGCTCGAGCTTAAGAGACTTCATTAATTTACTTAATTCACTCTCCTCTTCAGCTACTCTATGAAGTGATTCCTTAGCAAAGCCTAGCTCAGAAGTCACAACTATCACATTACTATCTAAGTCGTGATGACTCTGCTCTTTAACTACTCTTTGAAGCAATTCTTTAGCAACACCTAGCTCTGAAGTCACATCTCTCACATTACTACTACTACTACTACTCAAATCTAAACCTTTCTCATCGTTTCTCAGCTTGTGATTGAGATGCTCAACCGTTTTCTTAGCTTCCTCAAGCTCTAACAAAGCCTCGATCTTCGCCATCTCAGCATTCTTTATTATCTCCTTCAACTTGTTAACCTCTTGATTCCAGAGACAGAGATTAGTCTCCTGACAAACCAAAATTTCAGTAAACTAACACCAAGAAAACCACACAAGAAAGAACTGAATAATAATAGTTATATAACCTGTTCTTGCCTCTGGTTGAGATGTTCTCCTCCAGATAAACCAGCGTTAAAGAGCTTCACTGCATCTTGAACAGAATGAAAAGTTGCCATTTACTCCCAATAAAAAAAACACTGATCCCACTAGTTTTAGCAACGCCCTGAAGAGAAAAAGTACACTTTTTTTTTTCTCTTTAGTAGATCAAAACTATAAAAGAAACTTAAAACTTTGCATATAAAAGTTGTTGCTTGAGAGAACAATGTAAACTCAATAATGGGAGGAGGAAAGATGGCAGCTTTGTCACGCTCACGTGTCACGTCCGTGCAGAGATTTTGTAGAAAGAAAAGAGGTCACGGGTCAAGTCTACGGTTTACCTACTTTTTTTATAAGTTATCTCTGCACTGCACGTGAAGTTACCACAAAAACTTACTAGTTTAGTTACTACAGAACAGAACCGAAATAGAAACAGAAAGAGATGTAGATTTTTTTACAGTTTTAAACTTTACGGTTTAACTTTTTCAAAATAGTGTAAATGATACGGTGAGTAATCGGAAAATGGAGACGAGGGGAACAGCTGCCGCCGCCTGGTAGTAGGGTTAGGAAGAACAGTGTTGACGTTAATGACGATTTTACCCTTGATATATAATAAATCTATACTATTAAATTTCAAACCCGACACTGGACCCGGTCTTTGAGACTGGGATTGCTGTCGGATCGTCCAGTGAATTGTTTGTTAGTATGTAAACATCGCGCTATTACGAAAAATACAAAGAGAATGCGTTGCCGTTTGACCGATCTACAAACGTCGTGTAGTGCAGTCGTCGAAGAAGTATTATTTATGGGCTCGGAGGAAGCCCATATCGTAGATGTCGGTCGAAATAATGTCGATATATCAATCATGCAAACCGGACAAAATTATATTGAAATGGAATATCACATCACATTATCTTATCTCGTACGAATTACTATTCATGTCAGAAAACGTTACACTCTTTGACTTTTACAGCAATTTCACCGTTTATTTTAGATATAAGCTGTTGCGTAACAAAAGAAAATAAAAGCAAAACTCTATAGCTTTTTAAGAAAAAAAAATCGAATATAAAAATCACTAAACCAAGTTTATAGACTGACTATATAGTATATAATATTTTCTGTAACACAATTAGTAAGTAAATTTATACATCTTTTTAAAACTAAGGTTCTAACTGGTGGTATAAGGAATCAAGATGAATGACCAGTTCCTATCAATTATTTAAAAATTACATCATTTATGAAAAAAATTTGTTGTGTATAATTCCTTGTCATTTCTTAAATTTTAAGTAATTATAGAATAAAAACATTCCTTATCAAAATTGATAGGGAACAAAAATAATAAATTTTTCTTTTCATTTCTTTTATTTTGTTCCTGCTATTTTTTTCCTACTCATTCATATTTCTATTTTAATGATCACTAGTTAGAGCTTAAAACAAAATGACCAAATCAAAAGATCATGAATATCAGGAAGTGAAACATTTGCCACTACAAAATGTAAAGTTTTGATTTGGACTATATAATATAAAAAAGTTTATAATTTTCGAAGTTAGTGTTTATAATAAAGTGTTTCGGTTGGTGAAAATGATATATATATTGACAAAATGGTTGGTTTTGAATTTTTATACTTAGATGATATTCATCAATGCAAATAATTTTGTTAAGTATCTAACGTATTCTGAAACTATAGAATATAATAGCGGAAAAGCTCGTCAAAATGTTCGAAATTAGTATAGCTTCAGGTTGTTAGAAAAAGGTAAATCAGTATATTTTAATATATAATGTCTTTAAAAAGATTAACTAGTGATTTTGACGTTTTTCTTGTCAGCTGGAGAATCTTTCCTATTTCTTTATACAGACACACAGACACTAAAAGAGAGAAGTATCACATGAATATTGTTTACCTCTCTCTCTCTCTCTCTCTCTCTCTCTCTCTTACATATCTATCTATCTCTTGCTCTCTATCTCTCTCGTGTTATCCAACAAAAGTCACGGATCTTGAGCGGTGATCGGAGAGATGGAGTTCCGGGAGAAGCTCTTAAAGTTTAAGTTCCAAATCGTCTTCGCCTTCGTTTTCTCCCTCCTCACCGTCGCTCTCGTCACTTATTCTCCCGGTTTTCTTACCGTAGTAACTTATTTCTGGCCTCTAGTTCTCTCCACCGCCCTCTTTCTCGCCGCCGTTTTCTTCTTCGCCCGGACATCCGACCTTCCGACGTCATCTACTATCTCCGGAGATGGCTCCGGCTTAATAGTGGCTGCAGAGGGGATCCTTGACTATGTCGTTGGTGGACAACACGAAGAGACTCTCTTTGATAGCTTCACTAAACTCGACTAGTATGAGATCTCCCTGTGTTTTGAATTCTTAAGTATTTTCGTTAGTTTCTTTTTAATAATAGAGAATATTGATAAATGTAATAGTTAATCTGTGGAATAAGAATCAGTCTTGCTTCATACTGGTTTTGTGATTCCCTTAGGTATATCACTTATTTTATACGTTATATTTCATTTGATATGATTTAGTTTCAAAATCCATCGGTTAGTATATTTTAAATATCCAATTACCTTAAATTCGGTGCATCTATTTAACTTATAAAACCCATCTACCGACGCGAAAGGATTTTTCATTTGTTTACAGTGCCGGCTCTAGGGGATGGCAAACATGGCATATGCCATAGGTCCATCTTAAAAGTAACTAAATTTAGTGATAAAATGGGTCTCTATTTATGTTTGTTTGGGTCTATAATATTATGCTTAACTAATTACAATGCAGAAAAAAAATTTGTCCATAGGTCCAATATAATTTTAAGCCGGCACTGTTTGTTTACTAATTTAACTTACGGAAACAATTAAAAATATTATCATTGGTTAAAGATAGATGAATGTAGTATTATTTTAGCTAAGATTCTACAAAAGTATGGGTCTATCAGAGAGGAGAAGAGAAAATAATTCTATAACATAGATTCGTACTTTTTGGTACGTCCTCACGTGCATGAGCATCTAGACCACTGAATCTAAATCTTAAATTATCCCTTAGCTATCTATCTATCTATCCGTCCGATGTATCTAATTGTATTATCATGAGTCATGAGTCATGACGTCAGCTCGGCCTAAAAACGTTCCGTAGTTCGACCACTCATTTCAAAGTGACACGGACGTCGGTAAAAGATTGAGCACAGTCAGTAATTAATTCTTCATTTAGGGGGTAGGAACTAAACAGCATGCATGTTCTGCTTATAAGCTGAAAGGATGTTTTGATTGTTTAAGCAGCTGAATACTGTAAGTTTGCAACATAAGCTTCACTTGCAAATGACATCGTTTTGCAGACATTTCCTGTTCATGTAGTGGTCGGTCCTTAAGACATGGAAGATGAGATCCCCTAGACTATATTTGAGAAGTTATTTTGCCACATGTCTTCTCTACAATCATTTTCACAAAAATAATATGACATGGCTACTAAAATTGATGACATGTCTTATAGATTAATATGACATGAACAATTATATTGAATGTTAATTTTTATTTTTGGTAAATTTTTTAAAATATGACAATAACTCATACATTACATTTATGTTATTTATATTTTTGGTAAACTTTTTAGAATATGGCAATAACGCATAGATCCTCATTAAAATGAATATATACAAACATGAAAATTACTAATTTCGAAATCTTATTTAATTATATTTTATAACTATAATTTTTTATTATTTTAAATTTTCATAATTTTCTACAATTTTTAAAAAATTATAAAAACTTAAACTTAAAATCATTAGTTTCTTATATATCTACAAATTTTATAAATATTATTTAGTTTTAATTTTTGATTATTATTAATTTTATATCAGTTTTATTAATTATATATAAGTTCATTTAATATATTTAACCAAAATAAATAGATTAAAATATATCTAATATTATAAATTTAAATATATACATATATTTTAAATATGATTTAAAAAATATCTTAATTTTATATCAATTAAATCAAATTTATTTTGAAATAATGGTTAAAAATAAAATCTACAGTACTAATAAATTTTTGTTTTAAAATCTCTGTATGTAATATTATTTGATAAGTTAGTTTCCTATGTGTCGTGTTCACGTTAACTTTCACGATGGTTAATTACATAACTACCATTAATAAATTTTAAAAAATTTAATTTCCATTATCAACTTTTCTATTTTTTTTTCTTTTTATATTATTTCCAAATAACATATATAATAAAAGAAAACATTTATCAAAGAAACATTTATTATTTTAAAAACGAAAATTAATATTATGTATTCATAAAAGGAAATTTCCCCAAAAAAATAATGTTGGATTAAAAATAATTTCTTTCTTTTAAAATATAATCTTAAATAACATAATATGTATATAAAGTTATATAATTATTTTCTTTATCAATATATTTTCTCATATGATTAAAAACCACTTCAATAACATTACCAAAATATTTCTAATGAGCTAAAAATATCAGAATTAATAGTACATAGATGTTTTATTATATTTTTAAAATAGTTTTTTGTTAATTTTAAATTTGATTTAGACTTTCTTTATATATTTTTTAATCACATAGATAAAACTATCTATAAGAAACTAACATATTTTTAATATAAATTAGTTTGGAATAAATAATGCAAAGTGTATAATTAGAGAAGTCGTTTTTAACGTGTATCCCTTATTTTATTTTTTTTGATGATTAATTACATAGGTAAACTTAATAAATTAAAATATTATATCTAACTCTTACTATCAATTTTTTTTTCTAATTTTTGTTTCCTTTCTATATTATTTCTAAATAACATATACGATGAAAATGAAATATTAATTGAATGAACAATGATAAATTTTATAAAGAAAAATATATAATATACATATTTTAATTTAAAATAAAAAGTTCCCAAAAACTAATGTTGATATTAAAATTATATATTTACTTTAAAAATAATCTTAAATAATTTTATGTACATATGTATTGTTTGAACAAGTTTTATTGATATACCGAAGTACAAATAGAGTTAAAGAATCGTATACAACACAAGAAAATACAATTTATTACATAAGAAGAAATAGGAGACATATATAATATATTTTAAAACTAATAAAAATATTTTCTTTGTATATTAAGCTATTTTCTTATATGAATCTACATAAACTCATTAAACTATATTTAGAAATCTAAAAAACAATCTACTAGATGCAAAATTAATCAAAATTTTAATCTGTTAAAAATTAAAAAGGTTATTGTTGAATTTAGAAAATTATATTCAATCTAATACCTAAATAGTTATCAACCTGATTAAATATTATATATCCAAAACCACATGCCTAATTAAAATAACATATTATTAGTTATAAACAATCATACATACAAATTACATATAATTAAAAATTAAAATACATATTAACTAACTCTAATAATATATTTGTTTTGTTAATATTTATATCCGTGCATGAGCACGGGAAAATCACCTAGTTTATAAGTAAATGTATTGTATTATGTGTATAGTTTTAAATGTGTTATTTGAGTAAAACGTTTTCTAAATTCATTTATACAGATTGTTTTGATGATGATAATCTATGGCTTGATACTGATAGTGAATTATCTGATTTCAAATTCAACCCGCATTTACTAGAGGTTGAAAAGTTTAGCAATCACTACTTAACAATGAGAGACGCAGAGATATGATAGATTTTATCTATGTTTAATGTTGCTAAAATTTGTTAGTGTATATGTGGTATGTAAGTGTTGAATGATCTTGTGCTAATGTGTTTTAAAAAAGGTTTGTTAAACTTTTATAATTTTCCAATTTCGCAAAACTTCGAAAAAATTAAAACTTTGGCATAGGCCTAGGTATTTCGGGTATCGGTTCGGTTCGGTACGGATATTTTGGATTTCAGGTCTTTCGGGTCTAAAAGTTTAGGATCCGATAGAGTAATTTTGAAATTTTTTGGTTCGAATCGGTTCGGATCGTACCGGGTCCTGGTCTGGTCGGATCTTAGATAGTTGGATCCATTCAGGTAATTAGAATTTATCGGTTCGGTTTTGGGTCGGGTTCATACCGGGTTCGGGTCGGATTTGACCTAAAATTACCTGAAATACTAAAAATATCTGAAAATATTAATATATCCGAAACTATTTGAAATTTTATTTGAAATTTGTGTTTTTATTATATTAAAATGTGTATATATATTAAAATATGCGAGATACAACAATAATTGGTTGTTTCCTAGTAGTTGACCCCCTTACTCTATAAACAAATAACACGTCTTCGATTTCCCCTTCGATTCATTTTATTTAATTTACATTATTAAATCGGGTACCCGTCGAGTTTTGGATTCGGATCGGGTCCAAGACCGTGGGTCCTCTACAACAAGACCCGATAGGGTAATTTGATCGGATCGTTTCCTACCCGAACCGGGTTTTTCGGGTCGGTTTCGGATCGGGTCTTAGGATCCGGGTAAAATGTCCAGGCCTACTTTGGCATTAGAAGCAATCTAAAATATTAATACTGAAGTATATTTACCTATGTTCCCTTAGTTTTCCACAAATATTACCACTACATACCACTGCCATCAAAACACAGTAGTTTAATCATTTAGTTTTAACATAAAAAAACGTGGTCTATACTATTAATTACCCATTATTATTTTGTTTGGGCTTTCTTTTTGATTCATATGGTCCAGACTTCTAAACCAATCGATGGAAAATCTACAATACTAAACCAATCAATGGACATATCTAAATTAAACATCCAAAAGCAATTAGTGTAAATTATTATTCATATTAAAACATATCTACACAAGTATATTAACATATTCTATTGCTTATGGTAGAAATTGTTTTCACAGTGAAGAAACATTTTAGATTGTTTTGCTTATGATAAACTTTTGGTTTTGTTTTAGATGATTTATATTTTGGTTTGTTCCTAACCAAAAAAAATTGTTTACAATATAAACCGAAAACGAATAAAAATTTGGTTTGCTAATAATATCTAACCTAATTAAACTGTTTTCCTTCCACTCCACAAAACATTCATAAATCAGTCCTAAATTTACGAATTTTTTAGTTAATGTACATTAATGACATTTAAAGAAATATTTAATTGATACACACTCAAAGATTTTCCTAATTCTACGCGATCATAATATAACTACTCAGAGATTTTCCTAATCCTACGCGAAAAGAATATAAACTATTCATTGTTCAGCAGCTTCAATTAAATAACTAACACAATACGAAAATCTTTTTAAAAAACTTGACCACCAAGTTCTCCTTTTCTCTACGGATAATCGGATATTCCTTTTCCCTAATAGATAATAAATAACAAATGTACATTTAATTACTTTTAAGATATTTTGCTTTTGATTCACGGTTTTGAAAGTTCTCTACAAGAACATCGACAAGAACATCGACAAGATATAAGAAAAAGAGAGAGATAGATAGGTTAGTTGACCGACAGAAACAAAAGAAAAAAGAGAAAGAAGAAAATTAATTGTTTGTGGAAAACAATTTTTAACCATTTTTCTGTTAGTTTTGCAGACAAAAAAATTTAATGGCCTTGGCATATTAAAAAATCCTTTCAAAATTTTAGCAAATCGGACCTATTTTAAATTGGGAGAATTACCAATTGTGACTCAAAACTTGGAGTCAAACCCAAAAGAGTACCCCAACTTGGGTCAAAGGCAAAAGTAACTTAAAAGGCTATTGAAATTACAACTATCTCCTTGTGAACAAACAAAAAAACGGATTTTTTTTTACGTTTCTACCCCTCGCAAGTCGTCTGTAAACAGACGACTTGAAAATAAGTCGTCCAGACGACTTTAAGTTAAGTCGTCTGGACAGTTATTCTTAAACATAATTTAAAAATTTTGTAAAAAATATTTTGATAAGTGAAAAATTGGAATTATGTAATTAACATATGTCTTAAGAGATATAAATTAATATATAACAAATTTCAATTGTTTTCAGCCCAGATGAGTGAAAGTAGTGAGTCATGATATTCTTTAGTTTATGTTTCATCAACATATGTTGTAGTATTGTATGTGTTCTTAGGGTTAGATTTTGGAAAGCATTAAAACCGTTTTTGAAAATTTTTAAAATTACCTAGGCGTGTTCGTTTCTGTGTATAGTAAACACTATTGAAGTATAATTTGATTTTATAACGTGGTTAGCAAGTTAATTTAGTCATTTTAGTTTAGGGGTTCATTTTAGGGTATTGGACGACTTAATATTTAGTCTTCTGTTCCCAGACGACTAAATATTAGGTCGTCTGATGTACATTATCAGCCAGAATAAGTCGTCTAAACCGGACCAAACCTTAAAGTTTACCAATGTACTTTTAAAGCTAACCGGATTATTTACCCAATATATAAGGTGATTTTTTTTTTTTTTTTTCATTTTCCGCGAACAGAAACCCTAACAGTTCTCTCTCACCGGCGATATCAAAGGCGATTCGAATTCCCACTATTTCCGAACAACCATCGTTCTCAACGTCGGCTATCTATCTCACTTCATTCTCACCGTTGTCGCCGCAGCTTCTTCTAACCCTAGCGCCGCCGATTCCTCTAAACCCTAGCGCCCCCGCTTCCACTATTTCCGAACAAACCGTCGCCCTCGCCACCGTGCTCACCAACGTTCTCACCGCCGCTTACTCTAAACACTAGCTAGCACCGCCGTTTCTTCTAAACCCTAGCGCCGCCGCTTCTTCTAAACCCTAGCGCCGCCGCTTCTTCTCTGTAAACCGTAGCGCCGTTTCTCTGTAAACCCTAACGCCGGTAAGTCATCAAACTCGTGGAAAAGATGAACATAAAACGTTGTCTCTTTCAATTTACTCATTCTCACCGTTTCACGTTTATTTTTCAGATCTATAACCACAATGACGAGTACTCGAACTCCTTCTGCGACTAATCAGGTCCGCTTGAAATTTTTCTACTGGAAGACTTGTAAGTAAGTCGTCTGGAAAGTCTTCAACCTGGACGACTTAGTACGTCCATTTGGAAGACTTTCCAGACGACTTAAATATAAGTCGTCAACTAAGTCGTCCAGTTGGACGACTTTCTAGACGACTTATATTTAAGTCGTCTACTAAGTCGTCTGGAGTAACAATTAAGGCGTGATTGATTTAGCTTGTGTTCTGACTTCTATTGTTGTCTTTGATTATTTTGCAGACAAAAAGGATGGATATTCCAGAACTCCCCCGTAGGTTATACACATTAGGGGAAGAGCCAGAACCCCACAATAGCATTTCGTATCATACGGATAACACGAAGTTGCATACTGCTCTTAGGGAAGCTCTCACTGATGCTGAATTTGAAGAGCTCAAGGAGTCGAGATTGGGAGTTTTCATCAAGTTCAAGGAGCAGGGATTTGGTTGGGCTTCAAGGCTGGTTCACCACTTGCTCGGTTTAAAGCTGGACATTAAGAAGAAGTACGAGATGTGGTGTCTCGTTGGTCCAGAACCTGCGAGGTTTTCACTGTTAGAGTTTGAAAACATCACTGGTCTAAACTGCGACTACATCGAGGACCTTGAGACACCAGAATGTGAAGTTACCCCACAGATGGTTTCTTTCTGGGAGATGATGGGAGTTCATCGGGAAGCTGGGCCAAGTACTGATCAGATAATAGCAGCACTGAAGAGATGCGGGGATTGGTCCAGGGAAGATCGCAAGCGACTCGCGTACCTTTCCATCTTCACTGGATTCATTGAAGGGAAAAAGTTCTCAAGCGCTACACGAGCTACTCTCGCAAGGCTAGTGATGGATTTAGAAAGGTTTGAGAATTATCCATGGGGGAGAGTCGCGTTTAAGGTGCTGATGGACTCTTTGTGGAACAAAGATATTACTGGCTGTTACACCGTGGATGGCTTTATACAAGTTCTTCAGGTCTGGGCGTACGAAGCTATTCCGGGATTGGGTGCTAGTATTGGTCTACCCAGAGCAAACAGTCCGTCTCCACCGATTCTGGCTTACGACGGCAGCAGAGGCCGCAGATTCATGAAAGCTGCTATCTTGAGTCAGGTACCTTTCCATCTTCACTTAATTAAGTCGTCCGGAAGGTCTTCCAGCTGGACGACTTAGTAGACGACTTATTATAAGTCGTCTGGAAGGTCTTCCAGCTGGACGACTTAGTAGACGACTTATTATAAGTCGTCTGGAAGGTCTTCCAGCTGGACGACTTAGTAGACGACTTATTATAAGTCGTCTGGAAGGTCTTCCAGCTGGACGACTTAGTAGACGACTTATTATAAGTCGTCTGGAAGGTCTTCCAGCTGGACGACTTAGTAGACGACTTATTATAAGTCGTCTGGAAGGTCGTCCAGCTGGACGACTTAGTAGACGACTTATAATAAGTCGTCTGGAAGGTCGTCCAGCTGGACGACTTAGTTGACGACTTATAATTAAGTCGTCTATTTAGTATTTTGTTTCAAATATCTAACTCGATTCTTCTTCTATTTACTGCAGACCCGCGTGATCAACTTTGTTGAGAAGGACATTAGTGAAATGTGGCCAAAATGGGACTCTGAGGTTGATGACGTGCCCGCGGAGAACATCATTAAAGTGATGTATGATCGGAGACCGTGGAAGTGGACCATGGATTGCTGGGAAGTCACTGGTACAAAACCCAAGTTTGTGACTCCATCGAAAAGAGCCAAAGAGATGGTTGTGGAGGAGGTGGAGGAAGACAATCAGAGACCTCGGAAGAAAGCTCGTAAAGAGGCTCCTAAAGAGGCTCCTAAAGAGGCTAGAGAAGAGGCTCCTACAGAGGCTACAGAAGAGGCTACAGAAGAGGCTAGAGAAGAGGCTAGTTGGGTGACCAGAGAGGAGTTAGAAAACATGTTCAAGGACTTAGGTGACATGATGAAAGAGGGGTTTAAGAAGTGCATCAGGGAGATTAGGAAGATCTCCGATAGATTGGAAGCTGTGGAGAAGAAGGTTGGTGTCACCAATCAGGCTACCCCTCAAGCCCCAGAAACCGGGGTTAGTAAAAAACACCCTACCCCACAAGCCCAGAAACCGGGGCTAGTAACAAACAGACTACTCCTCAAAAGGATCAGCCTCCACTTCAAACCAATCATCCTACTCCTCCCACCAGACAGCCTGCTCCTCAAAAGGCAAAGCCTACTCCTCAAAAGGCGAAACAGCCTGCTCCTCAAACTAAACAGCCTGCTCCTCAAACTAAACAGCCTGCTCCTCAAACGAAACAGCCTGCTCCTCAAACTAAACAGCCTGCTCCTCAGACGAAACAGCCTGCTCCTCAAACGAAAAAGCCTTCTCCACAAAAGAAACAGCCTTCTCCTCTGCCCAAAGAGGTTAATATCAAATCTTTAAGTCGTCTGGTCTTTGTATAGATTTGTAAATATATAAGTCGTCTGGACTCCAGCTGGAACCAAATCCTCTCCCAACTTTTATTTAAGTCGTCCAGGGTTAACTTGTTCTCTTTTATTGCAGAGATTGTTGCCGGAGGATACAGCAGATGAGGCGATCTCGGTATATAAGATCTTGCCGGAGGATAAAGCAGATGGTGTCACCTCCAAAGAGATTGTTCCTCTCACTTCCACTGACCAACCGAGCTTCGCTTCCAACGATCAACAACCGAGCTTCGCTTCCACCGATCCAGCTTCAGCTTCAGAACCGAGCCTGGTTGTATTGGACCAAACAGCTCCCACTGCTTCTGTGCGTGCAAGGAGTGAACGAACGAAGAAACCTGCTCCCACGCAGATATCTCCTTATACGGCAGAGAGAAGGAAACTCCTTAGAGTGGGAAAGTATAATCCATTTCCCACACTAAACAGACCTAAGATGAAGGAGCTCGCTGATTGGTTGAAAACTGATCCGTAAGTGATTGCTTTACCCATAATAGCTTGATTTAGTCTACCAAAACTGATTGCTTTTTTGTTTGCAGTGATTATTTCACTAAGGAAGAGGACAAACCACGTACATCACCAACTTGGTGGTATCAAAAACTCCGGACATCCAAAGCATGGCTGGAAGATGTAGTAAGTCTTCTGCTTATCTTTAAGTCGTCTGGTAACTTGTCTTTGTATAGATTTGTAAATATATAAGTCGTCTGGAAGGTTTTCCAGCTGGACGACTTATTTGTAAGTCGTCCAGCTGGAAAACCTTCCAGAAGACTTACAAATAAGTCGTCTGGTAACTTGTCTTTGTATAGATTTGTAAATATATAAGTCGTCTGGAAGGTTTTCCAGCTGGACGACTTACAAATAAGTCGTCTGGAAGGTTTTCGAGCTGGAAAACCTTCCAAACGACTTATTTGTAAGTCGTCCAGCTGGAAAACCTTCCAGACGACTTATTTGTAAGTCGTCTGGAAGGTTCTAACTTGTATTATTTTATATGCAGCATATAGATGCTTGGATGAATGTGCTGAGGCAGAGGTATAAGGAGAACCCACAATGTTTCCGGAGCGAGCGAATGTGCTTCCTGGATCACAACTTTACCCAGTCTTGGAGAGAACAGTATCTGGTCTTCAAAACATCGTCGTCTGATCACAATGGTTTAGGAAAAATGCTACCTAGTGGGGCGGCGAGTTTGTATGACGGATCAATGCCTTCATTTTGCCAATCAAACAAGAAGTGGGGGGAGGACATTGATGATATCTATGCGCCACTGAACTTGGACAACAAACATTGGGTGGCTATTTGGATATCGATCCCTAAGAGGCACATAGTCGTCTGGGACAGCATACCTTCAACTACCATACCAGAAAGATGGGATGAGATAATGGAGCCTTTTCTCGAGATGGTCCCTTATCTGATTGTGGAGTGCGGAGACCAGATGCATGGGTTGGAGCGATACACTTATGAGAGACTCCTCAAAGATGTACCCACGGCCAACAATGGTGATTGTGGCGTGTACGCTGCAAAGTACATTGAATGTCATGCTCTTGGGGTCCCCTTTAGCCCTAAAGACTTTGCTAGGTCCAATGCGAAGACTATGAGGGATACTATGGCTTTGGCTATATGGACGGAGCTTGTTGATCAGCATCTGAAAGATAATGAGGATGGTGGTATGTTTGTAGGCATGTATGATTAGATACACAAATCAATTTGTATAGATTTTTTAACTTGTATAGATTTTTTAACTTGTATAGATTTTTTAACTTGTATAGATACACAAATCAATTTGTATATTTGAACTATTTGTATACACAAATCTATTTGTATATTTGAACTATTTGTTTACACAAATCTATTTGTATGTTTGTGGGCATGTATGATTTATTTGATTTTCTAACTTGTATAGATTTTCTAACTTACAAATAAGTCGTCTGGAAGGTTTTCCAGCTGGACGACTTACAAATAAGTCGTCTGGAAGATTTTCCAGCTGGACGACTTACAAATAAGTCGTCTGGAAGGTTTTCCAGCTGGACGACTTACAAATAAGTCGTCTGGAAGGTTTTCCAGCTGGACGACTTACAAATAAGGTCGTCTAAAAAAAATAAGGTAGTCTAAAAATAAAATACACTGGACGACTTACAAATAAGGTCGTCTAAAAAAAATAAGGTAGTCTAAATCACCAACATCTTCTTCCCATTCACCAGCTTCATCATTATCACCAACATCTTCTTCCCATTCACCAGCTTCATCATTATCACCAGCTTCTTCTCTTTTCTCTGAAACCGTTTCCACCTTGCTGCGGCTTGATACACAAAGACATACTCTATGCGTTTTGAGTATCTCGAGCAAGTTTCGAACTTGTCTATCACTTGTAACATGAATGGAGGACTGCTTGGAGTCATCATCATTTCTGCTGGTAATGAGTAGCTAATCTCCACAGTCACTGATCTCATGTCCAGGTTATAATCTTCTTGAGCCATTGCAACAAGTTCAGCATGTGTTGAATCTTCATTCAATAAAAACAATCTTGCTCCTTTGAGATCATCAACCACAAAATCCCAACGGAAATCTCTCAACAACCATTCTCCATACACTGCATGTAACTTAAAAATCATCTGCAAATATTCAAAATAAAACACATTAGTAAACATAGAGAAAATGAAGAAGTTCAACAAACATTATCGCAGACGACTTAGATTTAAGTCGTCCAGAAGACTTAAAGGTAAGTCGTCTAAAGAGGTCACTTTTGCAATTGAAAATTAAAAGGGACGACTTAATTCTAAGTCGTCCGGCTTTGTTTGTTAAAAAAAAAAATTCAGACGACTTATATATAAGTCGTCTACGAAAAACGGGCTAGTTTTGCATTTGACCGAATCGTGTCAGATCTTTGACTATTTCTGGACGACTTATAAATCAGTCGTCTCTGGAAAGTAAAAATTTCAATATTTTATTCAAACTAGACGACTTACACGTAAGTCGTCCCAGGTTAGTTTTGTAATTGAAAAATAAAACTTGAAATTTAACTTTCTCCAGACGACTTAACTAAAAGTCGTCCAGCTAGACGACTTAATTTAAGGTCGTCCGGGATAAGCAAGGTTTGGACGACTTAATTGGGAAAAATTCTGGACGACTTTGCTTTCCCCGGACGACTTTAAATTAAGTCTTCTGACGGGACGACTTTATATTATGTCGTCTGGTAAAAATTAAATTATGAAGTTTTATTTTTCAACTACAAAACTAACCTAAGACGACTTACACGTAAGTCGTCTAGTTTAATAAAATATTGAAATTTTAACTTTCCGAGAGACGACTGAATTATAAGTCGTCCAGAAATAGTCAAAGATCTGACACGATTCGGTCAAATGCAAAACTAGCCTGTTTCTCGTAGACGACTTATATATAAGTCGTCTGGACTGTTTTTTTTCACCAAACAAAGCTGGACGACTTAGTTTAAGTCGTCCGTTTGACCAGAAGACTCATCAGTAAGTCTTCTACATACAGATGACTTACTTGTAAGTCTTCTACGCGAACAGATTTTGAAAAAAATTCAAATTCGTACCTTCAACTAGGTGAGATGACTTTGTTTGCACACAGGGTCTTCTCCAACCACCCAGAACCTCAAACGAAAGCAACCGTAAGTCAAAACGAAAGAAATATGGCTCCAAACAATTTTGAATCAAAAGCTTCAGTTTTTTGGATGAATATGGAGAGAAAGTGAAAGAAATGTTGTTTTTAGTTCATAACAATTGAAACAGAGAGAGTGTAAAGAGATTTACGTGCATTAAAGGGCATTAAAAGCTCCAAACAGTTCGTACAAGGTTGTTCCCACTATTCATGGCAGTGGCAATATTGTAAATACTTGAAGAAAATGAGGTTGAGACAGTAAAGAAGCCATTTTCGAAAAAAAAAAAAAAAAAAAGGGTTAATGGCATTTTCGTAGATAAAATGCAGATGTGGGGTTAAAAACTCAAAAAAAAAATGAGTCAAAAGAAAAGGTTAGTTTTCTGTTTGAATTCAAGTTTTGAGTCACTTTTGCAATAAGCCCTTTTAAATTTTGGGCTATCATAATATAATTTTCAAAACAATTTTATTTTTGTATATTTCCATTACTTTTTAATTTTTAAAAAATCCTGTAATTAAAAGTTTAAAATATTTAAGCTTATATACACAAGTTATAATAAATTTGAATTTAAAAAAAACACACAATTAATATTTTCATACTAAAAAATGGATATTTATATAACATCATATTTTATAATCAGACACTCAACAAATCGAACAAAATACACCAATATCAAAATTCAATAAATATGAAAACCGCTAAATTTTTATTTACCATTTAATCTTTCCAAACATACATCCGCGCGTCCGCGCGGATTAAAAGTTTAGTCGAGATTATTTGTCCATAATCAAAAGACAAAAATGATGTCGTATCTCACTCGCCTTATCCTCCGTGGACAAAAGACAAAAAAGACAAAATCTAGTCGAGATTATTTGTCCATAATCAACAGCCGCGACGTCTCCGCCTTTACTGCTTCTGCAGCCTCAGCCTCAACCTCGAAACGAAAACCGTCGCTCGGCACCCTCGTCTAACTCGTAAACTACGAAAAGGACCCTAAACTCATCGCGGAGACGTTCAAAAAGGCCTGCCAAACGGAAAAGTTCCGACAGAACCTAACCGTTTACGAGAACACCGTTCGCCGTCTCGCCTCAGCCAAGAAGTTCGAGCTGATCGAGGAGATCCTGGAGGAGCAGAGCAAATACCCAGACATGTCAAAGCAAGGCTTCGTCGCGAGGATTATCAGCCTCTACGGACGAGCCGGCATGTCCTGAAGCCTGATGTTTTCACATTCAACACGCTGTTGCATGAGTCGTACACAAAAGGGAACTTTGATGTGGGAGAAGAGTTATGGGCTAGAATGGTGGATAAGAACGTTGCTAGAGACGTGCGTAGTTACAACACTCGTTTGTTAGGACTAGCCTTGGAGAAGAAGTCAGAAGAGATGGTTAAGTTCCTCGGCGAACTTAAGGGTAAAACGTAGGTTCGAGCGCGATGTGTTCACAGTCACTGCCATGGCTAGAGGATTCGCCGGTGTAGGAGAAGTGGAGGAAGCCAAAAATTGGTACCACCGTGTGGACAATTACGATTTTTTCCCAATGAAGGTGCTCTATTCGTCCTTGCTTCCTGCAATGTGTAAGGCTGGCGATTTGGAGCTCTGCAAGGAGATATTCACTAAGCGTATACGTGTCGATGAGGCCATCGTTCAAGAGGTGGTTGATGCGTTGGTGGAAGGATCAAAGCAAGAAGATGCTGAGGAGATTGTTGAACTCGCGAGCAAGGATGGATATTTCCAGTTCAAGCTACGTCTCTCTTCCAAAGCGTAGTTTATTTGCAAAAGCTTATTAACAAGTTTATATGTATCTAGTCTATGTTTTCCTCTCTTTAAGAATTTAAGTGTCTTGTTGTTGCACACTGCCAGAGCAGTAAATCGAAATAACCAAACTATCTGAAGTATCTGTGTGCCTTTTTTGAGATTTGAGAGGTAAAACTGAATCACTGATGTTCAGATTTAGAGGAATGCTGATCATACAGTACATGCATTGTCGACTTCAACCGCACGGGAGGAGTTAGGGTTTCAGAATACTTTCATTTTTATATACGCAAAAATCTATTACTGTAAAGTATAATGCTCTGTATCTAAAACTGAAAACCTCTGCGTCTTATTCATAGAAAACTCATGGCTTTATATAGCCTTACAAACTCTAGTAGATAACTCCGAAAACTCAGGATATAAAATAAGATAAGGACTCACAAACTTGAGTCGCAAGACTCGATAAGATAAACACCAAAACAAAACGATAATGACCAACTCCAAACTCTATCACCTCCTTGATTCTCGTACTCCCATTTGCTCCAACAAACCCTCCCTAAACTAAGCTTGGTTCACAAGACTTAGCTTACTTGTAACAGAGCAAATTCCAAGCTTGTCTCTTAAGTCCTCAAACACTTCTCGTCGCAATGGCTTTGTAAAGATGTCTGCTACTTGCTCCTGTGAATCGCAATGCTCCAAACGTATCTCTCCATTGTTAACCAGTTCTCGCAGGAAGTGAAAACGTACTCCAATGTGTTTACACCTTCCATGAAACACTGGGTTCTTAGATAGTTTGATTGTCGAAGTGTTGTCACACCAAATGATAGTACCTTCTTCCACACGATGTCCTAACTCCTTCAAAACCCTCTTGAACCAAACTGCTTGACACGCACAGACTGATGCAGCAACATATTCCGCTTCTGTCGTTGAGAGAGTCACAATTGGCTGTTTCTTAGAAAGCCAAGCAACTGCTGCGTTGTCTATAAGAAACACATATCCTGAAGTGCTCTTTCGACTCTCAACATCACCTGCAAAATCACTATCAGTGTATATCTGTAGCTCTCCTCTTCCTCCTCTCTTGTACCAGATTCCGTAGTCCAGAGTCCCTTTTAAGTATCTTAATACTCTCTTTGCAGCCTGAACATGAAGTTGTGTGGGTTTTGACATGAAACGGCTTAGAAGACTCACTGAGAATTGCAGGTCAGGTCTGGTATTGGTGATATACATAAGACTTCCAATGATTTGTTTGTAGAACGTCTCATCAACTCGTTCTCCTTCATCATCTATATCAATCTTACTTCCTGGAACCATTGGATTCCTCACTGAATTGCAATTCTCCAACTCAAACCGTCTCAGTATCTCAAGTGCATACTTTGATTGACAAATGTGAATGCCACTTGATGTTTGCAGAACTTCGAAACCCAAGAAGTATCTCATCTTCCCTAGCTCAGTCATATCAAATTCTCTTTTCATTGATTTCTTGAACTCGTCCATCATCTTAAGACTGCTCCCTGTGTAGATAAGGTCATCGACATACACACTCACAATCAATGTATTGCCTTCCTCTGTCTTCAGAAACAGAGTTTCTTCATTTTGTGACTTCGTAAATCCATCCTTGACAAAATACTCTTCAATACGACTAAACCAAGCCCTTGGCGCTTGTTTTAATCCATACAATGCCTTATGAAGCTTGTATACCTTGTTCTCCTGCCCCATAACTTCGTACCCTTTTGGCTGCTGCACAAATACTTCTTCTGAGAGAACTCCATAAAGAAAAGCAGACTTTACGTCTAACTGATGCACCTCCCAAGATCTGTGTGCAGCTGTTGCAAGAATAGTTCTGATGGTATCCATCCTAGCAACTGGTGCATATACCTCCGTGTAGTCTATGCCATGTTCTTGTGAATATCCTTTCGCCACCAAACGTGCCTTGTACTTGCTCACTTCTCCATTCTCATTAAGTTTGGTTTTATATAACCACTTCACACCAATGCACTTAGCTTCGTTTGGTAGGTTCACCAGTTTCCAAGTTTGATTTCTCTCAATTGAGTTCATCTCTACATCCATAGCTTCTCTCCACTTCTGACTTTTCTCTGCTTCTTCAAATGTTGACGGATCTGTGGAGTTAAACTCTACCATGTTTGCCATGTGAGTTTCATCATCATCATCCATGTATGCACCTTCAGTGACATAATCATTCAAGTAACGTGGACGTCTTGTGTTTCGTCCCTCCCTAGTTTGTACAACTGGATCGTTGTGAGGCTCTGCTGCTTCTTCTACAGGTGGTTCTGGTTCGATGTTTGGTTCTGGCGCAGCCACTGGAGTCTCATTATCGCTACCTTCTTCTTCACTTTCTTCCCAACTTTCATTATCATCGTTCCAGGTAAGAACAGACTCTGCTTGATGATCCTTCTCTTCTTCCCAGTTCCATCCCTTGTTTTCTTGAAATACCACATCCCTGCTCACTATCATCTTCTTCGATACTGGATTGTATAGTCTATACGCTTTTGACTCTTCAGATAGACCAACTAGCACACACTCTATGCTTTTGTCATCAAGCTTGCTCCGTTTTACATCTGGCACATGAACATGTCCAATGCTTCCCCACACACGGAAGTGTTCAACACTAGGCTTGACTCCATTCCAAGCTTCTTGAGGAGTAATATTCTTTACAGCACTTGTTGGGCACCGGTTTAGAACATAGAATGTCCAATTTGCAGCTTCTGACCAGAGATACTTTGGCGCTTTCTTTGCTGAGAGTAATGCTCTAACCATGTTCATTACAGTTCGATTCTTTCTCTCTGCAATGCCATTCTGCTGTGGCGTGTAGGCTGTAGTTAGTTGTCTTCTGATCCCCTCCTTCTTACAGAAATCTGAGAACTCTCGTGATGTATACTCTCCTCCTCTATCTGTTCGCAGACACTTGATGTTTTTATCAGTTTCGATTTCCACTTTCCTCTTAAACATCTTGAATTGTGTGAATGCTTCTGACTTCTCACTTAGAAAATATGCCCATGCCTTTCGACTGTAGTCATCGATGAAGCAAAGAATGTATCTCTTCCCACTAGGAGATGTGGGACTTATAGGTCCACAGATATCTGAATGAATCAGTTCCAGTGTTTCTTTAGCTCTCCATATACTCTTCTTAGGAATAGTGTTCCTTGGTTGCTTCCCTACTAAGCAGTCAGAGCATGTGAAGCTCTGTTCATCAAATGCAGGAAGCCCTCGTACCATGTTCTTACTCTGCAACATCTTCATTCCACGGTGGCTAAGATGACCGTAGCGTTCATGCCATAACTTTGGCACATCCTCTGCTACTGTCTGAAAACAGTGCTGCTTTGATCTCTCTGCATCACTGGTTTGGTCTATCAATGTGAACAGCCGATTTGCACTCATCTTGCTTTCAACAAGCAGTCCTCTGTCATCATGGTAGATCTTGCATATGCCCTTCTGAAAGATTACCGAGATGTTCTTCTCTTGCATCTGTCCCAAACTCAGTAGATTGTTTCTGAGTTCCGGAATGTGAAAGACATCGCTAATAGTGTAGTTTGTGCTTCTTAGCACTATCTTCACACTTCCTTTTCCAACTACCTCCATCTTCTTGTTGTTTCCGAGTTTAACAGAGTGCCTAAACTTCTCATCCATTGTTGAGAATAATTCTCTGTTCCCACTCATATGATTAGAACATCCTGAGTCAATAAACCATACTGTCTTCTTTGTAGATTCTCGTGCTTCTGATTGAGTCATCAGTATCAGATCAGAAGTGACTTCGTCCTCTTCTTCTTCAATATACGCCATTAGCAACATGTCTTCACTCTCCTCAGCATAGTTTGCTTCTTCTTCCCACTTTGGGCACTCGTATTGGAAGTGTCCAAGCTTATGACACTTGTAACATTCAACGGTGCTTCTATTTGTGAAGCCTCTACCGCGTCCTCTTCCCCTACCTCTTCCATTAAAGCCTCTTCCTCTGCTTCCTGTTCCTCTTCCTTGAGTCACACTCAACAACTTATCATCTTCCTTCTCTGGTTTTCTGAACTTCTGTTCATGTACTACCAACGAACTCTGCAGTTCCTCTAGTGTGATATTTTCGATCTCCTTAGACTCTTCTATGGAGACTACCACATACATAAACTTCTCACTTAACGTCCTAAGTATTTTCTCCACCACTTTTAAGTCTGGCATCTCCTCTCCATTACTTCTCATCTGGTTTGTTATGGCCAGAACTCTAGTGAAGTACTCTTCCACCTTCTCAGAATCTTTCATCTCAAGCAACTCAAAATCTCTTCTGAGCTTTTGAAGCAACGACCTCTTCACACGGTCGTTTCCACCGAACTTCTTTTTCATTGAATCCCAGATGATCTTGGATGTTCTCCTGTCCAAGATCTGTTCAAACGTTACCCTATCAATGGATTGATACAGGTAGTGCTTCACCTTGTGGTCACTGGTCTTGGCGTTGTCTAGCACCTCTCTCTGCTCGTTTGTCAAGACTGTTGTGTCCGTCGGTTCCTCATAACTGGTTTCAATTACACTCCACAACCCCTTGGCTCGGAAGAAGTTCTCCATCACCTCACTCCAGTGATCCCAATGGCCATCGAACTGTGGTAGTTTCATCTTATCATCTCCCATCTTCTTAGGTTTTCTTAACGGAGCTCTGATACCACTTTGTAAAGTATAATGCTCTGTATCTAAAACTGAAAACCTCTGCGTCTTATTCATAGAAAACTCATGGCTTTATATAGCCTTACAAACTCTAGTAGATAACTCCGAAAACTCAGGATATAAAATAAGATAAGGACTCACAAACTTGAGTCGCAAGACTCGATAAGATAAACACCAAAAAAAAACGATAATGACCAACTCCAAACTCTATCACCTCCTTGATTCTCGTACTCCCATTTGCTCCAACAATTACTATTCTGTCTTGGTGATTGGCCTTTGCTCACCTTTGATTTATCTCTTATTTAATTAATGTAAGATATCAATTAACCTATATGTTTCCCTCCTAGTGCCCCGTACAATAAACAATTTCGGAATGTTGAATATTATTAACGACGCATTTTCAGGCAAGACACAGATATAAAGAAATATTATTACCTTAACCTGCCTTAAATAAAGAAGAACGAACTGTATATAAAAAAAAACGCTATAGATTTGGTTTGATCGTTAGCATTCAGGAAAAAAAAAATGTTCACAGCTCCTCCTCCAATGGATTTCTCTGTCGACATGGTTAGCAAAAACGAATACAGAATATTCTTGGATTTAATCGATTAATATTACTGTGTCCTCTTTTTTTTTACTTTTATTACTCTTTTCTTGTAGAGCTGTGAGATAAAAGTGAACAAAACCTGCGAGCTTTGCCATCGAAAAGTGACTGAAGTTATGCAGTCTCTCACCGGTAACCCTCTTCTTCTCCTTTCTTTGTTGATGATTGATGATGACGATAGATTCATTTTTTAAAGTAATATTTATAATTATTCCAGGATATTACTCTGTGACTTATCTTGACGCAAACAACACAATTAAGCTCAAGGCCAGAGCTAACCCTAATGTGATTATGTGGCTCAATCACAAGTACGGCAATCACGGCAAATTCGCCAGCTTCCATATGGACGGCGAACCGGTCACCCCTCAACCTGGTGGCGGTTATTACGGTCCTTCAGGCTATAATAACCTTCCTTCCAACGCCCCCGTTTATTATCCATATCCTTCTCAGCCGCCTCAGTTTCTAGGCGGGAACTATGGTTACCCTATGCCGAATCCTCCACCACCACCACCACCACAGAAGGAGGCTCCACAGGGGATTTATAAGCAGCATACAGCGCCGCCGTCTTATGCTATGCAGCCGCCACCGCCGATGCCTTTGTCTAGTTACTCTTACATTGAACCTCCTTACTGGCCGACGAGTCGGAGGTAAGTGATTATGCGATGCGTGACGAACAAGGAACCTTTTTATTTGTCTCAAAAGACGCGTTTTGGTTTATTATATTCTTGATCATCGCTGTTTTTTTAATGCGATTGCGTTATAGACGCGAATTCTGATTTTGTTTACTTTTGTTTGACCAACAGTTATAAAAGACAAATTAATTGTTTTTTATATAATGGCTACTCTGTTTGAAGCAGAATAAGAGTTTTGCTATTACGGTCTCGCCAACATTTTTAGAGAGAACTATAATATGATTTGATTTGATTAGTAATGGCTTAGTTTATCAAGTTAACATGTATTTTATTATTTGCAACTAGGCAAGCAAAATTGGGGTCACATAAATGAATTGTTTTATTTTGTTTTTGGTGGGCGAGTGTGATAACAATAAGTATGTGTTCACAGCAATGTTGATGCTTTCATTGTTGACTAGTCTGTTTTTTTTAAGAGAATAGAAACCATGGAGTTGGCATATTTACGTCATTACTCGTTCCGTCGATCAAGTTTTGCAGCTCATCATCAACTACTTGAAATTGGAATGTGTCATGATAAACCCTTTGAATAATTTTCACTATTAGCTTCTAGTCTCCTAGGAGCACTTCATTACCTTCCAGAGTCCCACCATAGCCAATCTTTTATAGAGTCGTGCCACAAATATGACTAATTTATGAATGATCCAAAATAGTCTTACATCTTCGAGCTTTAATACCATGAAACTATGAAAAATTATCTTTCCAAGACTAACTCGGTTGTGTATTCATTTCATCATAACGTACTTTATAAGAATTTGCGATTCACCCAATATACTATCTGAGAACATCTTTTTCTCTAACACTGGATAATTATACTGTTATAGTGATAATATTTTAGACAATTCTATCTGGTTTACGAAGATTCACGTCTGAATGATGAACCGCTCTATCGATTCCATGTCGATACTCCTTGCACCATAGTACAAATCTCTTATACTTTTCTTTATTAATCTGCATAATTCTATATTTATTAGGATTTGAAACTCAGATCTCTTGATATAGAAACATTAATAAATCAGAACATCTAGCTCAAATATAAATCATGAAAAGTTTAAATCAAACAACAAAAATACCCCCGATAAATGGCCTAGAGATTGATCCAAAGCTCGGTATGGCTTTAGTCTCGAAGACTTGAAACTAGTGACTAGACCTAACCAATTTTTTTTGGTATCAGATTGTATATGACATACAGTAATTCTCTAACTTTTAGAACTATTTAATCAAACCCAACTCCCAAGATTAGTGGTGGCCATGAGGAGTGTTGGGTCCATCATCCTTCCCGTACACAACACCCGCATGGCCCAAGGAACAAGCTAGTATTACTTCTCACTTCAAACATGACCCCTCGTTCTCTCATCATTTGCCATTTGTGGTTGTCCAACTTCACCGTCCTTACACCCTTCCACTAAAACTTTTATTTCAAAATTTTCAGTTATAAGAAAAAAGTATAGAACAATTAAAAAAAACGAAATGATCTATGCATCATAGCTTCCTTTTACATAGTTGAATACAGTTGCATCTGTTTTACATTTTTTCTTCCATCGTTCCATATAAACTCAAACAATAGCATATGAATGCATTATCTTTCCTGAATATACTGATTTGATTTAGACTTTTACGAGTCTTGTGACATCTTTACGAACCTCGTCTTTTTCCTCTTCATCTCACGAATATTGCTATGGGTTGTGGCTCTAGCTTTAAACATTATTGAGCATATGAGTTTTACACATGTATGCGTTTAATTTGATCAATTTATCTCTCAGTAGGAATTGGACCCACTTAATTATAAGTCAGCCTGATTGTTTATATTATTATAACTTGATATTTTTGTTTCGTTTCGTTTCTTTGTCCACTGATTGAGTTTACTGTTCCTTCTCCATGTCTTTTGGTTTTGTTTTATTTTTAGTTTAAAGGATTTTGTTATGTGTAAATAGCTCCATGATTATTGATGTATAACACTCTCATTCATTTCTAGTTAGGTATATTCGTGGCTTTTATTTATCTGTTCACTATTTATGCCGTTCGAACTGTTGTGTCTCATGGTCACCATATTATTATTTATTTTTGTATAACTAGAAGATTCCTGACCTAACGCATAAGCTAATATCTGAAACTGTGAAGATTTGGTCGGCTAATTTTACTATTGCAAATGTCCCACTGGGTCTAACCATCATAATTGAAAACTATTGATCCATAATGAACACAGACTGATGAGTTATAGCTATACAGACAAAGCTGAATAAAGTCGTTAGTTTAGAATACTTGCATTCCAAAACATGTTGCAATCAAAGCCTAATATCAATATTATAAATCTTAATTGAGTAAACTGACCCGTTTCATCATCTCATTTTCTTTGGACATATTACTTTATGTTGTGTCAAAATCATAGAGTCATGTATATTATTCGATAGTTTTCCGCACTCCGTCATTTTCGTAAGCTTAATGAATATAACCAATAAAAGAATATAACCATATGGTATATGTAGTTGTTATCGTATATACTATATACTATAGATCTAATACCCATACACTTCGACTGTCTCATCCTTGCTTGTTTGATACATGTAACATTAACTAATGGGTTTGATAAACTGAAATTAGTCAGATCACTTTTAAATACAAATCTCTCGAGCAGACTAGAAAATATGTCACTTTAATGTTATGATAAAATAGAACGTGTTGCTAAAATAGTTAAACCGTTTTTGAGGAAAAAAGTGAAAACCCAACGACTAGAAGATTCTAAACAAAGCTTCAATGTAATATCCATTTGAGAGCGGTGATGGATAGATAGGATGATGGGAAACTAAAAAAGCAAAAGTATGGAGGTCTGGAACTAAAAGCGAAGATGAGAGAATCTATCCTGTCTTAAAGCAAAATTATATCTGCTTTTTAACATAGATTGGATTATTCGTTAATAATTGTTCCACTATTTGCATATTGATAGATGGATCATGGGACTACAGGCACACACAATGACACGGTTCATCATTTGACGTAATTTAAGTTACAATTATAACAATAAGATTCTTATGTTAGGGTTAGCTACTACCATATTCAACCAAAAAAAAAACTAGTCATAGTGAAACATTTTATTTATTTTTATCAGATCCATGGTAACATAATCATTAGCTGTTCCCATAGTTTACATATATATTATAACACGGCTGAAGCTTCGGAATCAGGGCACCATATGTTTTGAAAAATACGACATTTTAATTTTCTTATCATGTTTCTTGTCGATCGATCCAAAAGTTCTCAGATCAAGAATATCTAAGCATTATAGAAAAAACGACTAGCTAGCCATGAAAATCAGAATGAATCAAGCCATAAAATATCACACCTTTTCAATTGAAAATTCATTTTTTTTTTGATCAAAAATTGAAAATTCATAATATGCATAGATACACGTGTGCGTAGCAGCATTATACACGCGCGATACCATCCGGTACAGACAACACATAGCTAAAAATATATTGTGCATCAGTCTATGATCTAGGATAAATAATAGAGATTGATATGATCATGTGTATGCACTATTTATGTGTGCATATATATATATATATATATATATATATACGTTACTCAGGAACTATGCCAAATTCTTATCGACTTTTATTGCGCATGCATTTCTGTAATGAGCTTCGTTTTTGCATGATACAAAATATATATTACCACTAAAAGACCATGGTTTGTCTACAAGGTTCAAAATCAGCTGATGGTATATTCACAAACCTTATGATTCACTGATCATGCATGAGCTTTTCAAATAGAGTAGATTTTGTGTGGTTTTGATACGTAAGCCATCCAAATAATTTTAATAAATATTTGTAACGCAAGGGTTATGTAATATAAAACAAGATTCCATTAAGATAAAGATGCTCAAAAGTACAAGTGACGTGAAGAAGAGGCTAGAAAACTCGCGCTCTCTAAGAACTTATTGCGTACGTCTAATTAAAGCTTAAACGTAGATAATATTTTTAATCAAACAAGGATTAAGTGCCGTTTAGCTTCGAGTCTAAGCTCTTCCTTCATCTTTCTAATGAACTCGTCGAACTTCTTGTTCACATCTTCCTCCGTCACCACTCCCACATTCTCTTCCTCTTCTCTAGATTCGCCTTGATTATCACACTCCAGATCACCATTATTTGTTAATGGTTCATCAGATTCTTCATCTTCTTTAACTTCTTCGGTTTCTTGGTCTTGTGTACTAACTTCTTCTGCAAAAAAAGTCTTTGTTCCTCTATCATGATCAGAGTAGTACTCTAGCTCCAACGTTGCATCGTAACTACCAAAGTCTCTGTGATCAAAGGTTTGATCAGTGTTGCTCCAGCTTTCCTCTACAGGTTTTGATGAAGATATTAAACCAGAGTACTTAGCGACAAACACTAAGAGACCATTGCACACGAGAAACATGTACATCTTATCTACCGCGTGTGTTACGAGTTGAATTGTGAGTTTACATAAATAGAAATTGTGAGTGATTAAAAGAGATGAAACCCATATCGAAATTACTATGAACTTGGTCAGTTTCTTCATAAACTCAGGTTTTATTTGATCCATCTCTTCTGATTTTTTCTCTTTGCTTTTTGTAAGTGGATGATGAAGAAATAAGAAAAGGAATGCTCAGCTTTAAGACTTAAGAGTGACTGTGTAAAGGTTTCACTCAGCTTTGGTATTTATAGAAGTTTATATAAGATTTTTGCCAATAGGAATCTGGAAATGCTTTTACCAAACTACCCCTTTAGTCGGATGCTGCATATACGAACTGGAGCGACATTTTTCTCAATTATGTGGATCATATTTAATCTACGCTCCCTTCTTCGTCACTGACTCACTAATCTTCGTTTCCTTTCGGCATATTATTAGTTTGGTTTTGTAGACTTTCTTATGAATGTTACAAAGCTTTTGGCATATTATATGATTTTTTATGTAATGATAATAGAACAATGATTATGTCGTCGTGTGTTACTGTATACTTATAGATATAGTCATTGTTAATGCAAATTTCAAACAGAATATACTAGAAGCAGCTTCAAGGGATGATTGAGAGTCTTTCAAGTTTCTCTAGTGAGGGGCGTGTGGACAATAACTATTCAGAATATGTCATTGTCCTTTAGTAAACTACTCGACAAACCAAAGCAAACCGTGTGATACGCAATGAATGTGGAAAAAATGCACATACAGTATACCCCCAAACGTGACGGTAAAGTCGAAAAACTATATAAAACCAAAAGGATTCATAACTATAAATAAAAAAGGCAATTAGAGAAAATAACACAGGTATTCCGATTTATGTTTATGTTTTTTATTCTTATATATGGACATGGATTTTCCAGAGGTGTATGATTATACTTCTTAGTTATTCGAATGTCTTTTAGTTACCATAGAGTATATGGTAGTAGAACTTCGTAGTTAATTACTTATGAACGATTATACATATCTATCCAACCATGAATTAGAGTTAATTAACCTGTCTTTAGACCTTTATAATTTCACATCAGAAGTTTAAATCCATTAACATTGAGAGACTTTTCGTAGATTTTTTTTCAAAAATAAAACTTGAAAATAATAATAAAAAGAAAAGAGAAAGAATCATTTGTCACACGAAAGACTCCGATCTTTTTAGAAACTACTATATTATATTATAAATGGTTAATACTCTGATGAAATATTTTAATATACATGTCATTTTTTTTGTGAATGATCAATCAACCTTATATGAATCTTTAAACGAAAATGATGTTTAAGGCATTGTCATTTTGTTGAAAATGAATCTTTTGTAGCAATTATGCTGTCGCAGTGCAATTTAAAGACAACGACATAAACCAAAAAAGAAAATGAGAAAAACTAGGATACCCTCGTCTTACTGGATTCAAATATTGGGTTAAATGGGTATTTAGAAAACTGGGCCTTTATTGTATTAAGTGGGCTTCCGACAAATATTTATCTCATCAATTAAAAAAAAAGAAGTATTGGATAACGGATAACCCTCGAAACGACGAAGCTGCGGAAGAGAAAACCACATCCTTGTGAAGCGTTTAAGAGGAAGAAGAAGAAGAAGAAGAAGATAAATCGATTCTTTATCTGGAAATTCAATGGCGGTTTCTTCTGTAACTTCCTTCATATTACCCTCTTTCGCCAACCTTTCATCTTCTTCTTCTTCCACCAAACAGAAAGTCTCTTTGCTTCCATCTTCTTCTTCTTCTTCGTCTACTCATGGCGGCATTGGCTCCTGCGTCCTTAACAAACCCTCCATCTCGTTTACGAAGAAGGTCTTCGCAGCTCCCGAGACCCTTACTCCGGAAACCCTCGATGAACCCGCCTCTGATGACTTCTCCGAGGTACACGCTCTTTTCCTCTCTCTCGGATTCATTTGATAGAGACAATGTGGAAACAACATGTTTTGTAGTATCATATTCCGTTTTCTACTATATCTGCTAGATAAAAGCTGCTTCCTTTGTGCGTCTTATTGTTTATTCTGGTTAAAGTTTACTCCTTTTTTTATTTTTTGTATCTGTGTGACATTCAGGTTCCGAGCTCTTCCTCAATAAGTGTTGACGCAGATAAGGTATATCTTCCAGCTCACTACTAGAATGTTCTATACATAGATTTGTCAAAATTGGTGTCTTTTTGGTTCTTACATTACTCGGAGCTGTCTTTTCTGTAGTAAGAAATGACATTAAGTAGATAGTTTTCAGACCACTATCATGTTCAGATTGGAATCCTATTTTTTTTTTTTTTACAACACCAGAGATGTTTTTGAAGTTTGTTTTCTTTTTGTAAGCAGATGGCGCCAAAGCAAAAGATTAGGATAAAGCTTAGGTCATACTGGGTGCCTCTCATTGAGGACTCATGCAAGCAGATACTAGACGCTGCGAGGAACACCAATGCCAAGACGATGGGTCCTGTTCCCTTGCCAACCAAGAAGCGTATCTACTGTGTTCTCAAGTCTCCCCACGTCCACAAGGATGCAAGGTTCCATTTTGAGATCAGGACTCACCAGCGGATGATTGATATTCTCTACCCTACTGCTCAAACCATCGACTCCTTGATGCAGCTGGATCTTCCTGCTGGTGTTGATGTGGAAGTGAAGCTCTGAAACTACAATGGTAAAAAAACAAAATGGTTCTTTCCTCTTCCTGTTCTGAATGCACCTTCCAGAACTAATATCTTTGATGCTTGTTGTTAACCCAAGTTTTTTCTTCCTTCAGAGGCGATGGGCACTTGCATTGCATGAACAGACTGTTCCTGATAGAATTGGTAAACCATGTATCATCCTTTTGAGAGCCTATGTAATGAATATTATCAGCAAAGCTGGAATCTTTATGACATCTTTGTTCTTAGTTAATGAACAAATCTGCAAGTAAGCAAAGTTCAAAGAAATCTTTTGTGTGGGTATACTAATTGTTTTGCCGTCACTGCTATACTTTTTCTCTCGTATTTTAATTGAATCTTTATATGAATACAGTTATGAGTATAGAAAGGAGAAAAATATACGAGTTGAGTTTTTTAAAAGAATAAGGAAGTTGGAATCTTGAAAGCAACTTCATTGCTACACTTTTGAGAGCCTATGTAATGAATATTATAGCAAAGCTGGAATCTTTTTAGACATCTTTGTTCTTAGTTAATGAACAGATCTGCAAGTAAGCAAAGTTCAAAGAAATCTTTTGTGTGTGTGTGTGTGTGTGTATACTAATTGTTTTGCGGTCACTGCTATACTTTTCCTCTCGTATTTTAATGGAATCTTTATATGAATACAGTTATGAGTATAGAAAGTAGAAAAATATACAAGTTGAGTTTTTTTAAAAGAATTGAGGAAGTTGGAATCTTGAAAGCAACTTCATTGTTATACTTAATCCGAAAGTTTATCCACAAACTTAATGGAGTTTACAATGACTTGCTAATTTGGCCTTATGCATAGATATTCAACTAACCTGTATATTTAACTTGGAGAATGGAGAATATTGCAAAATATCTTATGTACAGCTATATGATTAATATATTAATCATAAAATTAAATAATTTTCTAAAGTAAGGGGAGTATTACTTCATTGTAGGATCGATCATCTCTTGACAAAAAAGAAAAAGAACGGTCGACAAATTTGAAAAATAATTTAAGTGGAGGAGACAATGATGGCCTTTTTTATAATAGTCGCAGGCATATTCTCACGATATACCAACATGGACCGTCCATATTTATTTTACTTGATATTTTAAAATTCTTTTTGTTTTAAAAATGTTCGAATAAAAGAATATCAGTACTTTTGAATTCTTACACAATACCTGCTTCAATAATTTTATATTTTGCTAGATACATACTAGTAATAATAATAGTCAAGAGTTAGTGCCAGTTTGGGTTGTTTGAGTGACATTTGCTAATTGCTATCTAGTCAAATCATATTTGCATCAAAATATGGTTGTAGTTTGGTACTTTGGTTTATTTTGACCACACTTTCTTTGACATCTCCATTGTTTTTTTTCTTTTGCTATTCGCTTATCAAAATGCTCAATGGAATTGAATACATGTGATTATGTGATCATAACACCAATATGAACTATCATATTATCATTTTTATGATATAACCAAAGAATTACATTTCCATCTAGTAGAAAGTTATACGAGCTAGTAGTAGTATCCATCCCTCCACTTATAATTGGTTTGGTTCTGTTAAAAGTCTTTATCGTCCGAGAAGAACCAATCCCAATCAAAAACAAATGACTACATTAAGAAAGCATCAAACAAAACAGTGTCTTGTGTTTTCATCACTCGAAGAGACAATCTTTTCAATGGCTGAGATTGAAAGAAAACAACAGATACTCCAAAAACAAGAATACACACATAAGTTTCATATTTTGGTTTTAGCAAAGTATTGTGAGACTCATAATTGTCGCAAAATTATTGGAGGGGTCCTCATTGATATGCCCATAGCCAGTTCCGCCCATAGCAGCTTTGCTTTCTTTTAGTTACCAAGAAAAATAAAAAGACCTTGTTGTTTGCAATGGCAGTGCTAAACTAAAAAGAACAACAGTGCTAAAAAAAAAAACAATTTGTATTTTCACATCACGATACTTGGATATAACTGAGTTAGTAGCTTACTGTCATTTATTACTAAAGTTGCCAAAATAACATATAAAGTTGCATGTCGGTTTGGTCAAATAAGATAATATTAAGTAATTTTTGTTCATAGCATAATCTAATTTGATTAGAAAGAGAAATGAATAAGAGTATGTTCAGCTGACAGTGACTTTAGAAAATGGTAGCCTTCAAGGGAACGATGGCTTCTCGGATCTATAGACAAACGAAGTCATTTGTCACTGCGTGCGTCACTTTCCTTCTAACCTTTCATCTTTTATTTCTACTTTTTTTTGGTGCAAATATTTCTAAATATTTTTAAGGCTCGTTCTAATTATTGACACAAGTATACATGTCTAAAACAATAAGGTTCTATACCAAAAGTGAAAAACAAGTTTAGATTTACTTCCATCAACTAAAAGCATCAGATCAGTGTAAATGGATGTATTCATTCACGTTTACAGTCAAATAATAATAAAAATTTTAATTGATTTTTTTATATAAACATTAGTAACAACAAAAAAAACAAAAGAGGTTGATGATAAACAAAAAGTAGGTGTCACTGAAAAGAGCATGTGATTAAATACATACACACAAAAACTATTGGCCACAATTAAATTGATAAAATACATGTGGTGTGTGTTAGTTTAACCGTCAACATACCTTCTTGAGTTTTGAATTACACAAGAAAAAATGAAAAAAATGCCACGATATTTATTTAAAATTAACTACAAAATTTTATTAAAATAATATCAATACATTTCGAATAATAACCACATGAAACACAAAAGCAGTAAGGAAATTAGATGAGTGACTACTGTAAAATGTATTTTGAAATAAAAATCTACGATTAAATTATCATCCGGAAGAACAGTTTAGAGATTATCATTTGTAGTTGTCTTTTACAAAAGTTCAGCGTTTTTATTGAAAAGTTATTCATTACTTTGAGACCTTTGAGTGATATACGTTTGTAGTAAAAACTTATTACCAAATTTTCATCCTGTCACCACTTGAAATTGAAAAATGTGGAAACAAGAAAAGTAAAAATGCCACCCTCTCAGTGAACAGTAAAACAGCTAAATCACCGTGGTTAAACAATTAAATTAGGTTTAATTTGACATTTCTTTCTAGGGCGAGACAAGAGTGAGAGAGAGAGAAACTCCAAAAATATAAATGGATGACATCCTCCCGTTTTCGTTTTTAGATATTAAAGAAAAGAAAAAAAAAAGAGTTTTGTTTTTTTTTCTGTTGTTGGCCGAGAAAATTTCCAATGTTCCCGGTCACAAGTCGCCGCCACTTCACATCCTCTCTATATATCCTCCGTTCATCTTCTCCACACAACCATGTCCTCTACTCTTCCTCCTCTTTCCTCCCTTCCTTCATCTCCTCCTCATCTCCAACCAAACACAACAACAACAAACAATCACCTCCAATGGCCGCGTGCATCGACACGTGCCGAACCGGAAAACCACAGATCTCCCGCGACTCAAACCGGTCCCTCGACGACGAATCCGGTTTACGCTACTCCAATTACTTCCGCTCCTCCGGTTATCAATCTATCAACGCCACCACCCAGACGAAAACCCTCCACACCCGTCCTCTCGTCGAAGACCTCGATCTCCACCCAAACGACGACGTCTGGGCCAAGATCCGACAAGAAGCCAAATCCGACATCGAGAGAGAACCCATCGTCTCCGGCTACTACCACGCCTCGATCGTCTCCCAGCGGTCCCTCGAGGCAGCTCTAGCCAACACGCTCTCCGTCAAGCTCAGCAACCTGAACCTCCCGAGCAACACGCTCTTCGATCTCTTCAGCGGCGTCCTCGAGCAGCACCCGGAGATCGTCGAGTCCGTCAAGCGAGACCTCTTAGCCGTTAAAGAGCGTGACCCGGCCTGCGTCAGCTACCTCCACTGTTTCCTCCACTTCAAAGGCTTCCTGGCCTGCCAGGCCCATAGAATAGCCCACGAGCTTTGGACCCAGAACCGAAAGGTGTTAGCTTTGCTGATCCAGAACAGAGTCTCGGAAGCCTTCGCGGTGGACTTCCACCCCGGGGCCAAGATCGGGACGGGTGTTCTCCTCGATCACGCCACCGCGATCGTGATCGGGGAGACGGCGGTGGTGGGGGATAATGTGTCGATTCTGCATAACGTGACGCTGGGAGGGACGGGGAAGCAGGGCGGGGATAGGCACCCGAAGATCGGAGACGGGGTGTTGATCGGAGCTGGGACGTGTATTCTCGGGAATATCACGATTGGTGAAGGGGCGAAGATCGGTGCTGGGTCGGTGGTTTTGAAGGATGTGCCGCCGCGGACGACGGCTGTGGGGAATCCGGCGAGGTTGCTTGGTGGGAAAGATAATCCCAAGAGGCATGACAAGGATCCTGGTCTGACTATGGACCAAACTTCGCATATATCCGAGTGGTCGGATTATGTAATTTGAATGTGTTTTGTTGTTTTTTATTGCTTCCCTAATCAGATCATTTGTCTCTCTGTATAAGATACTATTTGTCTGATTAAGATGGGATTTGGAACTAAAACTCGGAAACTCTAAACGTTTGTTTGAGTTTCCTGTGGTTCGTTTCTGATTAGCAGAGACTCTTTTAAGAATATGTTTAGTATATGTAAGTGTGTTTTGGGAATAAACCGAAAGTTTATCATTTTTTTTGTCATACTTTGCTTGCTACAGCTGTTTAGGAGATGACAAAACAAGACACCATTCAAGAACACTAGGAATGCTTTGCTAGTGCTACAAATCAATAACAACATACATATTCTTCTTCTGTAAGTGTCATCTGTTTCTGTTGTTGACACTTGTTTTAGCGTATGTGGTACGCAAACTATAGCGACATGTCCTCCTACTTTATAGTGGAGATTTAGGTAGGAATCGATATATATCCATGAACGCAGACGTCTTGGTCTTCTTGGTTTGTCTTGGAGTAAGTTTCAGAAGATTGTGCTTTTTGTTCATGGAAAATGCACGAGAGTTTCTGCGAAGGAGAGTTTAAGCATTTTAAAATGTGGTTGTGGCGTCAAGAACTATAATTTATTATTGACTGAAATGAATTGTCTTCGTGTTAATATATTTATTGACGGATTTGCCTTATATATATATAGTTGTTCATCGTGAGAGACTTAAACATTTTCTCATCTCTGTTTCCCTAATGAAACAGAGTTACACGATGGACATTTCTGTTGATTTTCTCCTCCTCGAGTCCATCTACTTTCCAATGTTGTCCATTTTCTTTAATTTGCTTCTGTTGTTAGGTATGTTTGGATCCTGGGTTTATTACAAAAAAGAGGTGGCTTCTGAAAATAATGAGAGGTATAAGAAAACGTCTTTAACGTACAGCAAACTGGTCGTTGTATGTTGTGTCGCTTTCTCTGCCTTGAGTTCCGTGTTGTTGCTGTCAAGTTGCTTCCACCTGCATGCAAACGGTTGGGAGGATCGCAGCAAGCTGATGATTCTCTTAGATCTTCTGTTTGAATCCCTTTCATGGGTTGCAATCTCTTTCTACCTGTTATCATCATCAACCGATGTTCAGGGTCAAAAGAAGATTCCTCTTCTGCTTAGACTCTGGTGGGTTTTCTATCTCATGGTTTCTTGCTGCCGTCTTTCTGTAGACATTGTCTTATACAAGAAGCAAGAACTGGAGTCTCTTCACCTTCTAATATATCATGCAGTTGCCGTTACCGTGGGGTTGTTTCTCTGCTATTCATGTTTGCAGAAGAAGAAGCAAGGAGAAGATGATGAAAGGATCAACCTACTCGAAGAACCTCTCTTGAATGGAGCTGAAGAGGATGATGATGATGAGGTTGTTACACCTTTCTCTAACGCTGGGTTTCTAAGCCACGTGAGTTTCTCTTGGATGGGCTCTCTGATCGCCTTGGGAAACCAGAAAATCATAGACAGCGAGGATGTCCCTCAAGTCGACGGCAGCGACAGAGCTGAGAAACTGTTTTGTACATTCAGGAGTAAGCTCGACTGGGACGATGGCCAAAGACGTATCACCACGTTCAAGCTTATCAAGGCGCTCTTCTTCTCGGCGCGGCGAGATATCCTCTTGTCGACTCTCTTCGCTTTCCTCTACACTATCTCATGCTACGTCGCGCCATACCTCATGGAATCTTTCGTTCAGTACCTGAATGGTAACAGACACTACTCAAACGAAGGGTTTGTTCTAGTAACCACTTTCTTCGCTGCTAAGCTCGTGGAGTGCCAAGCGAGGAGGAACTGGTACTTCAGGCTGCAGAAAGCTGGGATCGGAATGAGATCGGTCCTGGTCTCGATGATCTACGAAAAGGGCTTGACCCTTCCTTGTCACTCCAACCAGGGACACACCAGCGGCGAGATCATAAACCTCATGACGGTCGATGCAGAGAGGATCAGTGCTTTTAGTTGGTACATGCATGATCCATGGATACTCGTCTTACAAATCAACTTAGCTTTACTGATCTTGTACAGAAGCCTTGGTCTAGGCTCGATCGTAGCTTTCGCTGCGACCTTCTTAGTTATGCTCGGAAACATCCCCTTGGCCAAGCTTGAAGAGAAGTTCCAAGGGAACTTGATGGAGTCTAAAGACGAGAGGATGAAGAAAACATCTGAAGTTTTACTGAACATGAGGATACTTAAGCTTCAAGGATGGGAGATGAAGTTTCTTTCCAAGATTCTTGACCTCAGACGCGTCGAAGCGAGCTGGCTCAAGAAGTTCGTGTACAACTCCGCGGCTATCAGCTCTGTTCTGTGGGCCGCACCGTCTTTCGTCTCCGCAACAGCTTTTGGCGCTTGTATGCTTTTCAAGATCCCACTCGAATCGGGGAAGATACTAGCCGCGCTCGCAACGTTCCGCATTCTTCAAACTCCGATCTACAAACTCCCCGACACGATATCGATGATCGTTCAGACAAAGGTGTCCCTAGACAGGATTGCTAGCTTTCTCTGTCTTGATGATCTGCAGCAAGACGTTGTGGAGAGACTCTCTAGTGGAAGTTGTTCAAAAACGGATGTGGAAGCCAGTGATGGTGCTTTCTCCTGGGACGTATCTTCTCCCGTCCCAACGCTGAGAGACATAACTTTCAAGATCAGACAAGGGATGAACGTCGCTGTGTGTGGGACCGTTGGTTCGGGGAAGTCGAGCTTGCTCTCGTCAATACTCGGTGAAGTTCCCAAAGTATCTGGAAGCCTCAAGGTTTGTGGGAGGAAGGCTTACATCGCGCAGTCGCCTTGGATACAGAGTGGGAAGGTGGAAGAGAACATTCTGTTCGGTAAGCCGATGGAAAGAGAATGGTACGAGAGGGTGGTTGAGGCGTGTTCTTTGAATAAGGACTTGGAGGTGCTTCCGTTCCGTGATCAGACGGTGATTGGGGAAAGAGGTATTAATCTAAGTGGTGGACAGAAGCAGCGGATTCAGATTGCTCGTGCTTTGTACCAAGATGCGGATATTTATCTGTTTGATGATCCTTTTAGTGCAGTAGATGCTCATACTGGATCACATCTCTTCAAGGTATAAGACCATCTCGATGGTTCACACTAATTTTTGCTCTAACTCTATAATAGAGTTGTGATATACTCCAATAATATTCTATTTTAGAGGGAAAATAAAGCGAAAAACTTAGTAAATCCATTTTTACTCTACTATAAAGTAGAAAATAGAGTACTATTTAAGTATTTTTATTCTAAACTCTATTTTAAGTGAAAAATAGAATAGGATTGGAGATGCAGTAACAGTAGTTTCTTCTTATCATCTACTATTAGATTGTGTGATCTGATCTGTCTCTGTAACAGGAAGTACTGCTGGGGATTCTGAGGAACAAGACAGTCATATATGTTACTCATCAACTTGAATTCTTGCCTGAAGCTGATCTTATTCTGGTTTGGGACTTGTTCGCTTTACCATCTTTACAATGCATTATTATGAAATGACATTAATGGTATTGGATATAAATCATTTTGGTAGGTCATGAAAGATGGGACGATCACGCAAGCAGGAAAGTACAACGAACTTCTTGACTCAGGAACTGATTTTATGGAACTTGTAGGAGCCCACACCGATGCCTTGGCAGCAGTTGATTCATTTGAGAAAGGATCTGCTGCTACAGCACAATCAACAACTACAAGCCAAGAGAAGAAAGTGTCCAACGATGAAGAGAATAGACAAGAGGAAGATTTGGCTACCCCGAAAGGACAGCTAGTTCAAGAAGAAGAGAGGGAGAAAGGCAAAGTTGGGTTCAGTGTATACCAAAAGTACATGTCACTGGCTTACGGAGGAGCACTTGTGCCTATCATATTCGTCGTACAGTCTCTCTTTCAGATTCTGAACATCGGTAGCAACTACTGGATGGCATGGGTGACTCCTGTCTCTCAGGACGTGAAACCTCCGGTGAGTGGCTCTACCTTGATCATAGTCTACGTGGTTTTAGCCACTGCGAGCTCCTTGTGCATACTCGTCAGAGCAATGCTGGCTGCGATGACTGGTTTCAAGATAGCTACTGAGCTCTTCAACCAGATGCATCTCCGCGTTTTCCGTGCCTCCATGTCCTTCTTTGATGCAACACCAATCGGGAGAATACTGAATAGAGTAAGTACTTCCTCAATGTTGTAATGAATGATACGAACTCCTTTTTCTGATCACTGTGGTTGTTTCACACTTGTTAGGCTTCAACAGACCAAAGTGCAGTGGATTTGAGATTACCAAGTCAATTCTCGAATCTTCTTGTTACGGCTATAAACATTTTGGGGATTATCGGAGTGATGGGACAGGTTGCTTGGCAGGTCCTTATTGTCTTCATCCCTGTCATCGCTGCATGCACCTGGTATCGGGTATTCTTCTTCCTAATACTCACAAAACTTAGATGATCAAAGCTTAGCTTCATACTTTGTTATTAATTAGCATTTATATATATGTATGCAGCAATATTACATATCTGCAGCTCGGGAACTGGCAAGACTATCTGGAATAAGCAGGTCGCCTTTGGTACAGCATTTTTCAGAAACGCTTTCGGGGATAACAACCATCAGGAGCTTTGATCAGGAACCGAGATTCCGAAGCGACATCATGAGACTCAACGATTGCTATTCTCGGCTAAGGTTCCACGCCATTTCTGCAATGGAGTGGCTCTGCTTCCGCCTTGATCTCTTGTCTACTGCTGCGTTTGCGCTTTCTCTTGTTATCTTAGTTTCTATCCCTCAAGGAGTCATCAACCCAAGTAAAAAAGTTACCTCCCTCTTTATCAGTTTTTTCTTTGTAATCCATTCTCACAACTAAATCTTCTTCTGTGTTCTTAAAGGCTTTGCAGGATTGGCCGTTACATATGCACTCAGTCTGAATAGTCTGCAAGCGACGCTAATATGGACGCTATGCGACCTTGAGAACAAGATGATATCTGTGGAGAGAATGCTTCAGTACATAGACATCCCCAGCGAACCGCCTCTTGTGATTGAATCAACTCGTCCTGAAAAATCGTGGCCCTCTTGTGGAGAGATTACTATTTGTAATCTACAGGTAACTGAAAAACTCTGTTCTTCGTGACTTGGGAAGCTCTTGTGACTAAAGTATGATCATCACGCAGGTAAGATATGGTGCACATTTGCCTATGGTGTTGCGTGGATTGACGTGCACTTTTCCTGGAGGCTTGAAAACGGGTATTGTTGGGAGAACAGGATGTGGCAAGTCCACTCTGATTCAAACCCTTTTCAGGATTGTGGAACCAACAGCTGGAGAGATCAGAATCGATGGAGTTAACATCTTGACCATTGGGTTGCACGACTTGCGTTCCAGACTGAGTATCATACCTCAAGATCCAACCATGTTTGAAGGCACGGTTCGTAGTAACTTGGACCCTCTTGAGGAACACACTGATGACCAAATCTGGGAGGTTCGCAGACTCTTCTTTCCTTTTTGGTGTTCTTGCAGATAGCAAAAGAAAGCTTCTCACACTTTTATTTTGTTTCTTGTTTTAGGCACTTGACAAGTGCCAGCTTGGGGATGAAGTAAGGAAGAAAGACCTAAAGCTAGATTCCCCTGGTTAGTACAAGAGTCATAAGAATCTCTTAAAACACATCATCTAATGAAAGGAATCTCTTCTTATATATATCAGTTAGTGAGAATGGACAAAACTGGAGTGTTGGTCAGAGACAGCTGGTGTGCTTGGGAAGAGTCTTGCTCAAGAGAAGCAAAGTATTGGTTCTTGATGAAGCCACTGCTTCTGTAGACACTGCCACTGATAATTTGATCCAGGAGACGCTGAGGCAACACTTTTCGGATTGTACAGTGATAACAATCGCGCACAGGATATCATCCGTTATAGACAGCGATATGGTCCTGCTCCTAGACCAAGGTCCTAAGCTTCATATGATCATAATTCACTTATTTATACTATGCTTCATCAGTTCATTGTTTTGAATGAAGACTTTGTATTAACCTTTTCTCTGTCCTAATTGCAGGGCTTATTAAAGAACATGATTCACCAGCGAAACTGCTTGAAGACAAGTCATCTTCATTCTCAAAGCTTGTGACAGAGTACACAGCGACTTCTGACTCCAGATTCAGAAGAAGCTGCTAGAATTAGAAAAAAAATGTCCTTGAAAACGAGGGAAATCAGAGTATCATACTCGAACTATTTTATATATATGTAAACATTTTCTTTAAATTTTAAGTTCTTGCCTTCTCTGTGTTTCTACACAAACAGAACTGAAATTTGTAAATTAAAAAAAAGTGATTATAATGATATATTGTTTTCTTACTGATGAAGTAAGGAAAAAAAGAACCGAAGCTAGATTACCCTGGTTAGTATTAGTTATATTAGTGTCGCAGATAGTTGGAAGTACGGTGATCAAGTGTTTAAGTTAAATGTGCTTACCAATTAGGGATAAGGAAACTAGTACTCTTATCTTATATTTTTTTTCTAATTATGGACGTGGGAATACAAGGACAGTCAAGATCATCATACACTTAAACTACGTTTCTGATTCCTTATATGTGAAGACTTGTACTAACACTGTCTTTGTATCCTATGTGCAAGGGGCTTATCAATGAACATGATTCACTGCCGAGATTGTAATCCCGGAAGCGATAGTTCTTCTGTTTCAAAAAGATGCATATTCTAGAGATTTTTTTTTGTTTCAAAAAGATATATTTTCTTCTATATTCTCAATGCAATTTTTGTCAACTAATAATGAAAAATTGCGAAATTCAAAAACATTAAACGCATTTTGTAAATTCTTATTAGTTTTAAAATATGAGAAATATAAAATTACAGAAAACTATGCATTTATTACTAAATTTTAATATGTTTTATTAAAAAATGTAAACATTCTAAAACATGTATTATTTTGAAACGGATGGAGTATTAAATAATATAATAAGAAAATTAGTCTATCCATTAAACAGTCTTCTCGCGCAAAGTTCTGTAGCAGTCCTAAAAGATCATGTCTGAATTACCTGAATGGATTCAGCACAAAATACATATCTAAATTACCTGTCATATTCGAATTGGGGTACCCGTTCAAAGCATTATTGCACCTGTTTCTACATCTTAACTCCTTTGGTCTTGTTAAACTAATACTGGTGTTATGCAAGTAAACTTAAACAAAGGCGACCCTGTTATATCAGAAATTCAAGTCGTTAAATATATAAAAGAGGAAGAAATACGGGCCAGCCTAGAGATATGAGTCAGGTAAACAATTTGCAGAAAATACGGGCCAACTTGTTGATTGTTATGTTTAACTTCCTTCTCATTTGGTCAATTTATTAATTACTTCATTTGTTTCTAAAACACGTATGTTTTAAAAAATTTACACTTGTTAAAAAACATAAGATTGTAGTTATGAATGAATTATTTCTCATAATTTTTAACCAATAAAATTTTAATAAATATAATTATATTCTTTGAAATATACAATTTGTCATTAATCAATATATTGAAAATATAAAATATATTTTTTTAAAATGATTTTTTTTCTAAAACGTGGATCTTTTGAGAACGGATGGAGTAGTATTTAGCCACAGAAATAGAATACTATAACAAAGCACTAAAGAAAATGACTTCCTAATAAAGACGAAAGACCAAGATATGCTTCTTAATTTGATTACAAGTTGCAAAGACGCTAATATAGTAATCATATATATGATCCGTGTCGTTCATGCTTAGCTAATGAAAGAAATTGCAAGTTGGTATAGTCGTTGTTTATCATTGAAATATGGAGCAACTTTTTTTTTCTAACACTAAATATTTCTATATTTTTTTTTTTGAAACACAAAAAATAAATCCGCTGCCGGGCTTGGAACCCGGAAAGTTCAGCTCAAATATTTCTATACTAGGTGATTTTACCGTGCTCATGCACGGATATAAATATTTATAAAATAAATATAATATAATAATTAATTTATATATAATTTAATTTTAAATTAACTTATAAGAGTATGCATAATTTTTATTAATAATATTAAATTATTTTAATTAGACATGTAATTTTAGATATATTATATCTAGTCTATTTTTAAGAGTCGATTTAGTTATCATTTAGGTATATTGGATTGCATTTATTTCTCTGAATTCAACTATAATATTTTTGTTCTAAATATATTAAAATTTTGATTAATTTTCTTATTTTCATTTATGTTGGTTGTCGTCTTCCTTAATTTTAATATAACTTATTATTTTAGATATAAGGTTGATCAGTCTGTAAGTATATTGAGTTAAATATATTCTTTCAAATTCAAAATTAAATATAATTATTTTATTTTTATGGTTTACGTGGTCGGACTAATAAAATTAAGTATCCAGGCTCCGTTTACTAAAAATTCAGTTGATAATTAATATATAATATGTTATATATAATTAAGTTAAATCAAATTAATTTTATTATCATTTAAAAATGCATGTATGATCATAATATTTATCAAATTATATGTTCATTTAAAAAATATATATATTAAAAAATAAAAGATGATCAATAGGAAGTTACAAATATAAGTAACTAATATATTTGGGAAGCTCATGAACACATATCAATATTTACAATAGATTAAAAATATTTAATAAATTCTAAATAATTTTATGTCTTAGATTTATTGAAAGGTAAACTAAAATTTATTTTAATTAATCTAAAAATAAGAATTCATATTTAATTTGGTATTTTGATTATAGTTATATTAAACTCAGCAAACATAAAAACATTAAAAAATAAAATTTAATATTAGGAAAACATAATTGTAACAATGAAAATATAATATATCTACCTCGTTAAAGTATATAGTGTTATGTTATTTAAAATATTTTGTAATTATTTGATCAAAAATAGTCTATTGTTAAAATGATAATTTTTAATATCCCTTAAAAATAAGCAGTAAAAATTTGTGATTGTATTTGAGAAATCATATTATATAAGTAAAATATAATTTATAGATATTATTTCTGTAGATATTATAGTCAACTAAATATATGAAAGATAAAAAAAAAAACATTTCAATAATACTAATTATAAACTATTTTTAGTCAATTAAACATATATCATTTTATGCTACTTAATTATTTTATGTAATCATCTATGAAATTAGATATATTATCAAAATATTTCTATTGCTTTGAATATATATATATATATATATATATTGTATTGTTTAAAAACTATGTTTTAAAATAAATAATATTTCTTTTTCTAATATCAAGATTATCTTTCTGAAAGTTGTTTTTATGAAATCACATGATATACATATATATTTTTTTCATCTAAGAAACAATAAATATAAAGCAAGTATTTTATTACTTCAAAAGTATACTTTATGTTATTTAAAAATAATTTTAAAATAGAATATTACTATCTTTTGAAATTTCTTTTTTTAACTAAATCATATTATATATACATATATTTTCGTTTTTAAATTCAATTTTTAAAGTTTATAATTGTTTTCTTTTTAATATATATGTTATGTGGAAAATTTTAAAAAGGAAATTAAATAAAAAAATAACAGTATTTAAATGTAATATTTTTAATTCATTAATGGTATCAATGTAATCAACTATCGTGAGAGTTAACGTGAGCGCGACATCTATTTTTAAGGTTTATAAATGTTTCTTTTTTAATATATATGTTATATGGAAATTTTTAAAAAGGAAATTAAATTATAAATAATAGTATTTAAATGTAATATTTTTAATTCATTAAGGGTATCAATGTAATCAACCATCGTGAGAGCTAACGTGAGCACGACACATAAGAAACTTACTTCTCAAATAATATCCCCTAGACTATATTTGCGAAGTGATTTTGCCATATGTCTTCTTTACAATCGTTTTTACAAAAACAATTGTGACATGGCTATTAGATTGATGACATGTCATATGGTTAAATATGATATGGACAATTACATTTAATGCTGATATATTTTTTTGGAAATCTTTTTAAAATATATCAATAACTCATATATTACTT